>NC_056057.1:23288287-23595509 GCF_016772045.2 Ovis aries | reverse complement strand
AGAAAAGATGGAGGAGGGAGATAGAGGTGACCAGGAAGAGAATAGGGGGAATCAAAAGGGGAGAGAGCAATCTAGCCAGTAATCAATTCTCTATTTGCTCTCCACAGTCTGGAACACTCAGAGAGGTTCACAGAGTTCCATAGAGAAGAGAAGAGGGAGGAAGGAGACAGAGGTGACCAGGAGGATAGGAAGGGGAGTCAAAAGGAGAGAGACTAGTCTAGCCTGTGATCAGTTCCCTAAGTTTTCTCCACAGCCGGGAACTTCCAAGGAGATTCAGAGTTAAGTAGAGAAGAGAAGGTGGGGAGGGGTAGGAGATAAAGGTGACCTTGGGGAGAAAAAGGAGAGTCAAAAGTGGAGAGAGCAATCAAGCCAGTAATCACACTCCTAAGTAAAAATGGGTACTGAAGATTAGATTCTTAAAGGTACAGAATTGATAACAAATACCAAAAAGCAAAGATTAAAAATCTAGAGTAGAGGTTAGACTCTCAAAAATACAATATTAAAAAAAATTTCAAAAGTTATTAAAAAATGAAATTTGCTTTAAAAATAGGGTCTTTTTTTTTCAAGTTAATGACACATTAAAAAATGAAAATTAAAGGAGTAATAAAAAACTAAAAAAAAAAAAACAATTAAAAAGTGATAGTAGTAATATATATCTAAGAATTTCTCTGGAGCTGTTAAGGGCAGTATGGAATGCGGTTGATACGAAGTCTGGGGTACCTAAGGAGGAGAAAGTGTCTGGGGCTCTCGAGGAAGAGAAAAAGACAAACTTTCTTTTTTTTTCCCCCCTACATTCCTTCCTCTTAGTCACAATTTTTTTTTTCTTTTTCCCTTAAGCCCAGGTCTAATGATTACACAACAAAATAACTCACCTTGCTCCAGGGTATGTTCTTCCTTAAATGCTAAACATTATATAACAACAATGTATCCTGATGGAGGACATGTTTCTCCTTCTTAAGCACCTTCTGACTAATCCTGTTATCTAAAACATATATTATGGGAGTGGGAAGATCTTTCTATTATTAATTCTAATCCTGTTATCTTAAAATGTAAATTATGGGAGTGGGTCTGGTAACACCTTTACAACCTTGACACTTTCTTTCCATTTATTGTTAATAACCAGTAGAGAGTATATAGCTCCCTTGCTAAAACTAGTGACAGGCTCCTCTCCCTTCTTTTTCTGGTGTCTGTGTCAGAAGCTCTCTCTGTGTTTTTTCACTGTAATAAAACTTCTGCCACACAAAAGCTCTGTGTGATCAAGCCTGGTCCCTGATCCTGAAGCTAAATCTTCTTCAGAGATCATGAATCCAACACGAATCCTACATCCTACATCTTGATTCCAGCCTGTGATTTTTCTAGTTGAACGCTTCTCATGATGTAATCTGCATATAAGTTAAATAAGCAGGGTAACAATATACAGCCTTGATGTACTCCTTTTTCTATTTGGAACCAGTCTGTTGTTCCATGTCCAGTTCTAACTGTTGCTTCCTGGCCTGCATACAGATTTCTCAAGAGGCAGGTTAAGTGATCTGGTATTCCCATCTCTTTCAGAATTTTCCACAGTTTATTGTGATCCACACAGTCAAAGGCTTTGGCATTGTCAATAAAGCAGAAATAGATGTTTTTCTGGAACTCTCTTGCTTTTTCCATGATCCAGCGGATGTCAGCAATTTGACCTCTGGTTCCTCTGCCTTTTCTAAATCCAGCTTGAACATTAGGGAGTTCACAGTTCAAGTATTGCTGAAGCCTGGCTTGGAGAATAGTGAGCATGACTTTACTAGCGTAAGAGATGAGTGCAATTGTGTGGTAGTTTGAGCATTCTTTGGCATTGCCTTTCTTTGGGATTGGAAAGAAAACTGACCTTTTCCAGTCCTGTGGCTACTGCTGAGTTTTCCAAATTTGCTGGCATATTGAGTGCAGCACTTTCACAGCATCATCTATCAGGATTTGAGATACCTCTACTGGAATTCCATCACCTCCACTAGCTTTATTCTTAGTGATGCTTTCTAAGGCCCACTTGACATTCCTAGATGTCTGGCTCTGGATGAGTGATCACACCATTGTGATTATCTGGGTCATGAAGATCTTTTTTGTACAGTTCTTCTGTGTATTCTTGCCACCTCTTCTTAATATCTTCTGCTTCTGTTAGGTCCATACCATTTCTGTCCTTTATCGAGCCCATCTTTGCATGAAATGTTCCCTTGGTAACTCTAATTTTCTTGAAGAGATCTCTAGTCTTTCCCATTCTGTTGTTTTCCTCGATTTCTTTGCATTGATCACTGAAGAAGGTTTTCTTATCTCCTTGCTATTCTTTGGAACTCTGCATTCAGATGCTTATATCTTTCCTTTTCTCCTTGGCTTTTCGCTTCTCTTCTTTTCACAGCTATTTGTAAGGCTTCTCCAGACAATCATTTTGCTTTTTTGCATTTATTTTCCATGGGGATGGTCTTGATCCCTGTCTCCTGTACAATGTCACAAATCTCAGTCCATAGTTCATCAGGCACTCTGTCTCTCAGATCTAGGACCTTAAATCTATTTCTCACTTCCACTGTATAATCATAAGGGATTTGATTTAGGTCCTACCTGAGTGGTATAGTGGTTTTCCCTAGTTTCTTCAATATAAGTCTGAATTTGGTAATAAGGAGTTCATGATCTGAGCCACAGTCAGCTCCCAGTCTTGTTTTTGCTGACTGTATAGAGCTTCTCCATCTTTGGCTGCAAGGAATATGATCAGTCTGATTTCGGTGTTGGCCATCTGGTGATGTCCATGTGTAGAGTCTTCTCTTGTGTTGTTGGAAGAGGGTGTTTGCTATGACCAGTGCGTTTTCTTGGCAAAACTCTATTAGTCTTTGCCCTGCTTCATTCCGCATTCCAAGGCCAAATTTGCCTGTTACTCCAGGTGTTTCTTGACTTCCTACTTTTGCATTCCAGTCCCCTATAATGAAAAGGACATCTTTTTGGGGTGTTAATTCTAAAAGGTCTTGTAGGTCTTCATAGAACTGTTCAACTTCAGCTTCTTCAGCGTTACTGGTTGGGGCATAGACTTGGATTACTGTGATATTGAATGGTTTGCCTTGGAAACGAACGGAGATCATTCAGTCATTTTTGAGATTGCATCCAAGTACTGCATTTCAGACTCTTTTGTTGACCATGGTGGCTACTCCATTTCTTCTGAGGGATTCCTGCCCACAGTAGTAGATATAATAGTCATCTGAGTTAAATTCACCCATTCCAGTCCATTTTAATTCACTGATTCCTAGAATGTCGACATTCACTCTTGCCATCTCCTGTTTGATCACTTCCAATTTGCCTTGATTCATGGATCTGACATTCCAGGTTCCTATGCAATATTGCTCTTTACAGCATCAGACCTTGCTTCTATCACCAGTCACATCCACAGCTGGTATTGTTTTGCTTTGGCTCCATCCCTTCATTCTTTCTGGATTTATTTATCCACTGATCTCCAGTAGCATATTGGGCACCTACTGACCTGGGGAGTTCCTCTTTCAGTATCCTACATTTTGCCTTTTCATACTGTTCATGGAGTTCTCAAGGCAAGAATGCTGAAGTGGTTGCCATTCCCTTCTCCAGTGGACCACATTCTGTCAGACCTCTTCACCATGACCTGCCTGTCTTGGGTTGCCCCGCAGGCATGGCTTAGTTTCATTGAGTTAGACAAGGCTGTGGTCCTAATGTGATTAGATTGACTAGATTTCTGTGAGTATGATTTCAGTGTGTCTGCCTTCTGATGCCCTCTTGCAACACCTACCATTTTACTTGGGTTTCTCTTACCTTGGGCGTGGGGTATCTCTTCACAGCTACTCCAGCAAAGCACAACCACTGCTCCTTACCTTGAATGAGGGGTATCTCCTCCCGCCGCCCTTCCTGACCTTCAATGTGGGATGGCTCTTCTAGGCCTGTCTGTGCTGGGACAGCCACCACTTCTTGGACATGGGGTTGCTCCTCCTGGTCTCTGCCCCTGGCCTTGGGCTTGGGGTTACTAAATAATATTTTGAGACAGATATGTGTTTTGGAAAGAGTTTTGATTTACAGAAAAGTTGCAAAGATGGTATAGAGAATTTCTATATACCAAGAGATGCACAGAGATGGAGAAATCCACAATGATGAAATAATTTCATCTTCTACCTGCTTTCCACTAAAGTTAACAACTTAGTCATAAAACATTTGCCAAACTAAGAAATAAACATCCCAAACTGATTAATTAACATTACTATGTGTTTTTTTTTTCTGTTTATATATGCCAATGGATTAGAATGTCATTCTCTTCCCCTAGAAATGACTGAATCTCCAAAAAGAACCAATGCTCATAAAGAGGTCAATTTCAAAATTAGTAGGAAGGAAAAGGGCCTCTTGAGCCTTGAATTAAATTCATTTGTTTTTCACTATTTTCTTGCTTTCAGTAGAAGACTTTCACCCCTGCAATCACACAGCTTACACAGTTTTGGCTATGCCATCCTGAACACAGTCTAAACTATTTTGAGAATGTCTCTGACAGGGTATCTCTGATAGATTTCAGCTGCACTGCAGAATCACTGGGGCCCTGAGTAGGCTGGCAGGCCTGGTGCATTTCCAGTGTAGGAAAGCCCTCTGTGGATTGAAAAGACAGTTGTTTTAGGTCACCATCCAAGGAGCACTATGAAGACAGGATGGTATTGTACTGTCTACAAATACACTTCAGAGGGAAAACCTGACTATGAACAGTTGTTCACAAAGCTAAAGAAGCACATCCTCCCAAGGGAGCTGGTGACTGCATTTGGCAAGAATCCCCAGAAAATCCAGGGATCCTGGACAGGGGCCCAATGTGAGGTATATGATTATTGATGGGAGACATGGTACTTTGTTGTTACCATAGATAACTTGGGGTCCTGGTAAGGTGTGTTGTTTTGATATGCACTTTTTGTATATGCAGCTTTGGGGGCTGCATTTTTTACCAAGTTTAATGGTGCTAGTGGTAAAGAATCCGCCTGCCAATGCAATAGACACAAGAGATTTAGGTTCAGTCCCTGGGTAAGGAAGACCCCTTGGAGAAGAAAATGGAAACTCGTTCCAGTATCCTTTCCTGAAAAAGTCTATGGACAGAGGAGACTGGTGGTACAGCCCATTGGGTCGCAAAGTGTCATGCACAACCAAGCGCTGCATTTAAATACATATTACCATTTTTATTAAAATCAGTTCAGTGATTCCATACCTGTCCTTAGAAAGATAAAAATGTACACTGAGGAATTTTAAAATAGAATACAAAAGCATGCCCCTCAAGAAAAGCAAGACCATACTTTAAATCATAAAGAGAATTTTAAAAGTTTAACAAGACTACCATCATTGCAATTTTTCATCTTTCATTTTAGATTAAATCATGGGAATAAAAGAATTTTCTTTTTTTCTTTCTCTCTTAAGAGTTCAGTACATTATAATAGATATGATGTTGAGTGATTGCTAAATTAATGAAACCATTGTTAGAATTCTCTACAAGTGTAGAGATAGATTTATAAAAGGTACACTTGGGGGCTGGCTGTTTGACCCCATTTTTGTCCCTTTTAGCTTTGAAAGAACCTGATTAGGAAACCATTCTGTACAATGGATCAAAGGATAAAGTCCCTTGAGCAAGAACTCAGAATCTCATGGCACAGAATTGTCTCAAATTTAGGGGTTCTCATGGTTAATAACCCCCCCCCACCACCACTTTAACCCATGTACTGTAGCATCATCACCGGAATCGGCAAAATGCAGAGACAGTCGGGCACTTACATTTCCTAAATACTGGCTTGTTACAGAAGCCTTGGGCTGCCTTGTGCCCTGGAAATTTTCCACATGGTTTTGGGAGCAAGAAAGAGGTCCCAGACTCTCACACCAACTGCAAACTTCTCTTCCAAGTTCTGTTATTTATAGAAAGATTACTTCTGCTTTAAAAAACCAACTTCTCACCAGTCTGCCTGCATGGAAATATGTGGGTGATCCTTTATCACCTTAGAAAATTATTTAGCACATAAGTCTTTATAAGTTGGCTTTACATGAGTATATATTTAAATAAGCAACACACATGTTGCTTGAGGGGCAGAGGTGGGGCAGTCATGGTTTTTCTGAGGCTTTTATCATTCTCTTTGCTAGAGTTTGGAGCACTGTAACAATGGTTTCTAGAATTAGAATTAGAATTAGAATTTGAATTTGAATTAGAATTTGAATTCTAGAATTCAGCATTACCTCTGCTATAAAGTGCTTGACTTTTAATAGGTTTCTGGAGACAGGAATTTAAAATGGAAAATTGCATAATTAGTAACTTTGTTTTGGAGGCATACTGGTAGACTCTTCAACTGATGTAAGGTTATTTTTATGATGAAAATACATGTCTGTTTTCATAATCTTTGTGACAAGAAAGATAGAAAATATATTTAAAATATTACTTGATGGATTAAGTAACTCATGAAGTTAAAGAGAGTGTTGAGAAATACAGTGTTGAGAAAAACAGTTACAGTCCTTTGACCAGCAAGGAGCTCAAACCAGTCAATCCTAAAGGAAATCAACCCTAAATATTCATTGGAAGCACTGATGCTGAGGCTAAAACTCCAATACTTTGGCCACCTGATGTGAAGACCTGACTCATTGGAAAAGACCCTAATATTAGGAAAGATTGAGAGCATGAGGAGAAGAGGCTGACAGAGGATGAGATGGTTGGATGACATTATCAACTCAATGGACATGAACTTGAGCAAACTCTGGGATGTAGTGAAGGACAGGGAACCCAGGAATGCTTCAGTCCAAGGGGTTGCCCTATGGGATGCTTTCTGGAGAGAAGAGCTTATTTAATTTGGGTCAGCCAAGTCTAAGATAAGTAAGAATTTTCTAAGTGAAAAATGATACAAAAGGAACCCCAGCAAAGGAAGTATCCTTGATGAAGTTTCTAAGACAGAAGGTAGACAGTTTGTCCATTCCTCAAGGCTACATCTGGTCATGTCTGGGGACATTTTAGATGGTCACAAGGCAGTAAATGCTACTGGCATAAGTAGGTGCCAGTGTTAGTCACTCAGTCGTGTCCGATTCTTTGCGACCCTGTGGTCTGTCCGTGGAATTCTCCAGGCAAGAATACTGGAGTGAGTTGCTTTTCCCTTCTCCAGAGGATCTTCTCAATGCCGGGATTGAGCTCAGGTCTCCTGCACTGGGGGCATGGCAACCCACTCCAGTATTCTTGCCTGGAGAATCCCCTGGACAGAGAAGCCTGTTGGGCTACCTTCCATGGGGTCACAGTCTGACACGACTGAGCAACTAAGTACACACACACTCTTATACTGCAGGCAGTTTCTTTACCATCTGAGCTACAGGGAAACCCAGTAGAGGCCAGGGGTGCTGCTAAATATTCTATAACACACAGGACAATGCCCACAACAAAGAATGATTTGGCCCTTATCCTGCTATAAGGCAGGAAAATGGTCTAATGTGAAAAAAAAAGGAAGACCCCTATGACTAGACCTTATCATTGGAGGGTGATCAAACAATCACATAGGACTTTATAGGCGTAATTAAATTGTATCCTAAATTCAAATGAATTCACTGTAGGATCTGTGGGGGGCAGTGGTGTGATGTTGTTGGGGGGGAATGGATTTGACAAAACTTGACTTTTATTTGGAGCAGATTATGATAATGGGAGTCTCTGCTGAGGCACATACATTCCAAAGATGGGTGCTTATACAGAACCAACATGTGACTTGTTAAAATGTTCTACCACAGCAACCCTGGAGAAGGAGATGGCAACCCACTCCAGCGTTCTTGCCTGGAAAATCCCATGGACAGAGAAGCCTGACAGGCTACAGTCCCTGGGGTTGCGCAGAGTCGGACAGGACTGAATGACTGAGGACACACCGTGCCAAAGTACCAAAGAGTCTAATGGGTATAAACTGGAAGGTTTTTGAGGTGGATTTCTCTGGAGGAAGATGTGCTATTGGGTCCTTTTCACCCTCCTAGTGGAGTCAGTCCCTGCAAATCCCACCTCACCCATGTTGGGAAAGGAGATTTAAGGAGTTGACTTGGAGACCTTTCTCTGTCTCTGCCTCTTTGTGGGGCATTGCGCGGGATTTGTTTCTGAGCGAGGTAAATGGTAGGTGGCTGACTGAGGCAGCTGTTGATAGCAGAGTGGAGGACTGCAGTTTGAGAAAGGATTGTGCTCTCTGGGTTTTCCAGGGTAAATCGTTCAGCTTGAGGGCAAGATGCCATGTGCAGGGAGAGGAGGTGGGGTAGGAGAGGGGAGAACATGAACTGCTCTGGGATTGTTTTAGATCCTTTGAAAAGGACAAAGTGGCTGCAGCAGGAGATGGAAGTTAGATTGACTGTCTTCCAGAGAATGTGGAGAAGGGCAGAATGAGCTGGAGTGACAACAATCTTGACTGTGTCAGGGGACTGTGGTTAAATAGCTCCAGTGTTGGGGAAAAGAGGTGGAGGACAGTGTTGGGAGAAATTTCTAAAGAATGAAAGCGAGGCCCCAAAGGAAAAGGGAATTTTTAAGATATTACAGAACTAAAAGTACAGAAGTTTTCCCACTGTGATACAAAACAAATGAGAACTATCTTGCTCTCCTTGCCTCTTCTGCTCCTTGCTGTAAATCAAAAGGGCCAGAGAATATAGATAGTAAGATGGAGCAGGAAAAGAATAAGGCCTAGGTGAGAAAAGAGTGAAGAATTTGACTCCCTTTTCCTTACTATAGGCATTCTTCTCTCACCAACCATTAGCTATGGCAGGGAAGAAATTTCAACTTTAAATTAGATTAAGAGTTTTGATGAAACTAGCATTTTAATTAATGATGTAAAACTTTTATTTTGAGCAAAGAACTAATTATAGAATAAATTTAAAGCAAATCTCAAAAGTTATTTTTTGTGATAACCTCACTTTAATCAGTTTAATTCAATATAACTGTTACATAATTGAACAAATTTTAAAAAGTCTACTTTTTGAGAATAGTTTGGAAGTGGAACAGCATGTTTGGAAAGATATGTTAGAGCATGTTTTGAACATGTTAAGAAGTGTTATGCTAAGATAATAAACAATCCCAAACTAAAGGTGACCGAAAACCACCAAAGATTTGTCTCCATAATGCCCTCAATTTCTTTGCAGGCACAAAGGAGTTTGGTTTACTTTGCCCAATCAAGGATCCAAGTTGATAGCACAGCCATTTACTTGTACTTTGTCATTCAGTGTTCAAGAAAGGAGAGAATTTCAGAGGAGCTCTCTAGGACAATTAAATATTCCAGTCCTGAAATGACCCACGTTGTGTTCATTAACATCCCATTAGTCAAAAGTAGCCACATGGCCCCATCCTACCATACAGGGACCAGGAAATATAATTCATCTTGTTCCCCAAAGGGAAAATATTTATCCAGTTGTGTGATTAAATGATCAAGGCAATTGATGATAATGACTGAGATTAAAGTAACAGAAATAAAACTTTAAATGGCTGGATTTGAAGGATATACTTGAATAAAGTCTTCTAGAGGTATAATTTTGAAAGCATATTTATGATTTATATGAGTTCTAAGAAAGTGTATGAGTGAATAAAACAATGTGAATATGTAAAGTAATAGATTAATAAATATAAACATAACACATTTGTTACCATCTAATGGCTCTAGGAATTGCCTTAGGAAATCGTGACTATATTTAATTCTTTCTGTATGTGCATTCCTCTAATGGTAAAGATATCATGAAACAAAGAGAAGCTGAGTCACAGGATGCGGATATTTCTATGGCAGTGCTTTGGCATATTTTTTAAAACTCTGCTACTTGTTGCCACAAGTTATGTATACAGTACTTTCATTATAGGCTATATCACCAACTATATTTTCCTTCATATTGTGTTCAGCAGAATTTCTAATATGTTTAATACAGTCAGGGATATAATTATAAAAGTATATTCCTCTCTAGAGGAGATCCTTGAGGCAAAATTTAAGTTCAAAGCTAACATTTAGCTTTTAATATCCTCTATCTTGAATACTAATTGATTATTTCAAAAATACACCTAAGTGCAATGTTAGATGACAAAATCACTGTGCACTTCATATTATTTGTGGAATTAAGAATATAGATTTGGATTTGGCTTCAGGTATAATAATTTGTAATATGAAGCAAAAATTAGTTCTTTGCTATATATTAAAATAAATGAGAGAAAAAGAAAAATTATTTGAGAATTATTATTTTCAAAGTGAAAATAATGTGATACATGTAAAAATACTTCTCTCTGTAACAGCAAATTAGGGACTTTCCTGGTGGCTCAGATGGTATAAAATCTGCCTGCAAAGCAGGAGACCTGGGTTTGATCCCTGGGTTGAGAAGATTCCCTAGAGAAGGGAATGATAACCCACTCCAGTATTCTTGCCTGGAGAATCCAATGGACAGAGGAGCCTGGTGGGCTACAGTCCATAGGGTAACAAAGAGTTGGATACAACTGAGCAATTAACAGAAGTCAAATGTCAATGTATTTAGGATACAGTGAGGTAAATTTGCAGGAGGTAGAATTATAGATTGAGGATTAAAACTCACCCATAAAATATAATCAACTCTAATTTTGTGAATTCTTGTTAGAGTATCAAAACAATAATATAACTATAATATCATATCCTTAAATTATCTACCAAATAGTAAAATATGGCCTCTCAGTTTAAAATGATGTTTCCTAAGGCTAAAGCTGAAACTCCAGTACTTTGGCCACCTCATGTGAAGAGTTGACTCATTGGAAAAGACTCTGATGCTGGGAGGGATTGGGGGCAGGAGGAGAAGGGGACAACAGAGGATAAGATGGCTGGATGGCATCACTGACTGGATGGACATGAGTCTGAGTGAACTCCAGGAGTTGGTGATGGACAGGGAGGCCTGGAGTGCTGTGATTCATGGGGTCGCAAAGAGTCGGACACGACTGAGTGACTGAACTGAACTGAATGAAGGCCCACTTGACTTCACATTCCAGGATGTCTGGCTCTAGGTAAGTGATCACACCATCGTGATTATCTGTGTCATGAAGATCTTTTTGTACAGGTCTTCTGTGTACTCTTGCCACCTTTTCTTAATATCTTCTGCTTCTGTCAGGTCCATACCATTTCTGTCCTTTATCGAGCCCATGTTTGCATGAAATGTTCCGTTGTTATCTCTAATTTGCTTGAAGAGATCTCTAGGTTTTCCCATTCTATTGTTTTCCTCTATTTCTTTGCACTGATCACTGAGGAAGGCTTTCTTTTCTTTCCTTGCTATTCTTTGGAACTCTGCATTCAGATAGGTATATCTTTCCTTTTCTCCTTTGCTTTTCACTTCTCTTCTTTTCACAGCTATTTGTAAGGCCTTTTCAGACAGCCATTTTACTTTTTGGCCTTTCTTTTTCTTGGGGATGGTCTTGATCCCTGTCTCCTATACAGTGTCACAAACCTCATTCCATAGTTTATCAGGCACTCTGTCTATCAGATCTAGTCCCTTAAATCTATTTCTCACTTCTGCTGTGTAATTGTAAGGGATTTGAAATAGGTCATACCTGAGTGGTCTAGTGGTTTTCCCTAGTTTCTTCAATATAAGTCTGAATTTGGCAATAAGGAGTTCATGATCTGAGCCACAGTCAGTTCCTGGTCTTGTTTTTGCTGACTGTATAGAACTTCTCTATCTTTGACTGCATAGAATATAATCAATCTGATTTCAGTGTCGACCATCTGTTGATGTCCACGTGTAGAGTCTTCTCTTGTGTAGTTGGAAGAGGGTGTTTGCTATGATCAGTGTGTTTTCTTGGCAAAACTCTATTAGCCTTTTCCCTACTTCATTCTGTACTCCCAAGGCCAAATTTGCCTGTTACTCCAGGTGTTTCTTGACTTCCTATTTTTCTATTCCAGTCCCCTATCATGAAAAGTTAAGTGAAGTGAAGTTGCTCAGTCGTGCCCCACTCTGCGGCTCCATGGACTGTAGCCTACCAGGCTCCTCCATCCATGGGATTTTCTAGGCAAGAGTACTGGAGTGGGTTGCCATTGCCTTCTCCAGGGGATCTGCCCAACCCAGGGATTGAACCCAAGTCTCCCGCATTGTAGGTAGATGCTTTACCATCTGAGCCACCAGGGAAGTCCTATCATGAAAAGGACATCTTTTTTGGGTTTTGTTCTAAAAGATCTTGTAGCTCTTCATAGAACCATTCAGAGTGACTGAACTGAACTGGATTTAAAATGGAATAAGTTATCTAATTATTTTATGTAGATAATGGGAAAATACAGTTTGAAAATGACATTTGTGCTCTAACATGATAAATGCTGTATCAAGTAACTTTGAGTAAGAAATTAAATATACTTTATCTTTAAGATCTATCATTTACAACACATATGACCTAAGATTTTTGTTAGTTCCCAAGGTCGCAAATATGACCATAGTCAGGAATTTTAACTTGAATTTATGTAGTTCTGGACAGTATGAGTAGAATTCAGGAAGACTGTAGAACTCTAGAGGTTTTAGGCATAACCTTTACATATGTGTCCTGTGTATTTCAGCACAGAAGGTTTATGACTCATTGAATTCTCAAGGTGTCCATGACCTATAGAAAGCTATGAACCATTGCTCTTTGTATTTACTTCACATAATTCATAAAGCTAGTTATAGACTAATTGGCTGTTGCATCTAGATTTCTTTTATGTGCTCTCTAATTTATTTTTACAAAAGTGAGATAAAAGACTTTTTAACACTTCACTGGAATTCCTGCATACATGGTAACATGGAGAATTATGAAGCCACATTACACTGGGGATGGTAGGAAATTTAGATTGACTCAAGTGTTAATATAAAACCCATGCCTCATCTTTACCTGTAATTCCAGGTCCTTGCTTTTGTAGTATTTGCAAAAGGTTAAGAATATAATAGTTAAAATCATGGGGCTAGATAAAGTCCATATTGAAAAAGGTCAGTATTTTTTCAAGTGCTTAGTACTGAATCCTTTTTCTTGTGCATGTGACAGTATTTGATTGATACTATAAATGCTGTGCTATTTGCTGCCCCTCTGTTTTTGTGTTGATTCATATTGCAGATATTACTTCAACAGTGATTGAATGAGGCAAAAACTGGAGAATTATGATGATGGAGACAGAAAGTTTTAGAAGACACTGTTATATTGATCGATTCTCAGAAGACTTGAGTCTAATCCATGTCTAGCTCCAGTTCTACCCACTTTAGATCCTCATTCACAGGGGGTGGGGTGGGGGGTAAAAAGAAAAAGCTCTGCAGTACTTTTCTGCTCTAAAAGTGGGGATTCCACAATTAATGTTTGTTTTCATCATTGATTTTGTAAGTATTGAGTACTTCTAAGCCTGTGGCACTATGAAGAAGATTAAAATGAAATTAGCATGGAGTCTCAGATAAGGCAATGGCACCCTACTCCAGTACTCTTGCCTGGAAAATCTCATGGATGGAGGAGCCTGGTGGGCTGCCGTCCATGGGGTCACTAAGAGTCGGACGCGACTGAGCGACTTCAGTTTCACTTTTCACTTTCATGCATTGGAGAAGGAAATGGCAACCCACTCCAGTGTTCTTGCCTGGAGAATCCCAGGGATGGCAGGGCCTGGTGGGCTGCCATCTGTGGGGTCACACAGGGTCAGACACGACTGAAGCGACTTAGCAGCAGCAACAGCAGCAGCAGTAGCATGGAGTCTCAATCCTTAAAATGTTGACTCTCTAAGAGGAAACCATAAATGATCACAATACTTTAAAATGATGTTTCAAAAGAAAGGTATATATTTGATGTTCACAGCCAGTGTCATAAAGTGGAATTAGGACTACCAAATATATTCATTTATGTGACACATTTGCAGATGGTGACCTTCTATATGATAATCTTGGTGCATTTCCTTAGGAAATTCTGTTTTTCTGAAGTCTGTTGCTCCACGACTTTTGGTTCTTGAGATTTATGCTCCCGTGCAGTCTGGGCCTGAGCTTCATTAGCACCTGATTTACCATGAGTGCAGATGGTTATTGGAAATAAAAAGTCAGCCATTTCCTATGATTAAATCTCTCATGGGCTGCATCTCCCTCTTAGCTATTTCCTTACTATTGCATATGATTCATTCGCAAGCAGAACAGTGATTATTATATGATTGTTAAATCTAAAGTGGAAAGGAAAGTAGATTATTAGAAAAAGTCTAGTAGCTTATTAATATATATTATGTGCTACAATGAAATGATTTTACCAAAGTATTAGCAGGATGATAGATTTATGGATGATGAGAGAAAATTACTCTATTGTGACGATTGGGTGTAACAAAAAGAATTCAGATTCTTTTTTTTCTTTTCTTTCTTTCTTCTTTCTGCTTGCCTTACTTTAAGGGGTTCTTTCTTAAACCAATAATCTCCCCAAATGCCTCCTCATCCTTTGAGCAATCATGTAACTGTGAGTCTAATAAGCAAATGAAGGGAAATCCAGGAACATTAATTCGCTATATTTTTTGAGCTGAGAGGAAAGCAAGACTTTGTTCCCAAAAGAAGTATTTTAGTAGCTTTATCTGATTGGAAGTAACTGACTGTTACTTTTTCACTTGACACTTCCCTTTCATGCGAACAGTGAGAGTCTGAGAAATTGTATCTCCCTTTCAGAATGTTGCATCCTCTTTATATGATGCTGAATTAATGAAATTTATGACCACGTAGTACAGAGTCAACTTGTACAACAGAGACTTGTTGATTTGCCTGGTTATTACTGTATTTAATTGCCCTATCATATTCCTCTTCATCTGTGTAAAAGTCTAAATCATTCAATTGAAAGACAAATACAACCACAGTTACCAGAGCTCTCTTCTCTCTAATTCATTTCCATTATTAAATTTATTCAGGTTACTTAGTTTCAGCTCTGAGGCTTTGGTTATGCACAGGGTTTTAACAATGAAATTCAAGCATTTATCTGCTGATCTTTTAGGAATGTATTTTGCTGCCACTTCCTGAATGCTCATGCAGCAAATAATTGTATCAAAAGAAATAATATACATAGACAAAGAAATACAAATTCAGTATAAGTGCTGCCACTGACAGTATTCATCATAAGAAAAATATGCTACACAGCAAAGTGTCTGGCCTCCTCTAGCAGCACTTAGACACACTGAGCTAACATTCTAGTCTGGGTTGTTTGGTCTCCTCCCCTTGGCTTTGGGTGTTTTCTGCCGCAGGGCCTTTGTGCTGTCACCTGTACTAGAAATGTGCTTCCCTCCTAGTAATTATAACCTCTCATGAAAACATTCTCACTTTTCCTCCTTCCCATGGTACCATAGCAATTTCACTTGTGTGTGCTTGAGGAATTACTATCTTTCCCACTATACTGTAGGGCAGAGTCTCTAAGCCAGAATTGATGGAAGCTTTTGCTGACTTCTTTATATGTTATGCTTGCTGCTAAGTCTCTGCAGTCGTGTCCAACTCTGTGCAACCCCATAGAGGGCAGCCACCTTGTTTAGCACATTATAAAACATAATGTATAATAATGTATCATGTGTATTACACTTATGTGTAATAAGTCTGTGTCTTTTATGCATTTTTACACAGCTCACCATACCAAAACTTGGTGCCTGAAAA
This sequence comes from Ovis aries, assembly GCF_016772045.2. Taxonomy (NCBI): domain Eukaryota; kingdom Metazoa; phylum Chordata; class Mammalia; order Artiodactyla; family Bovidae; genus Ovis; species Ovis aries. Next base: position 23,579,945 of record NC_056057.1, on the reverse strand, counting down.
TAACAGCAGTTTATTATTTTTCATACTTTTGGGGTTAGCAAGGCAACTCTTCAGCTGCAATAAGCTGGTGGATTTGCTGGGCTTGGGCTCAACTAGGATATTAGATCTTTCTCATCCCATCATTTTCCACCCTAGGCAAGAGGTTCTTAAGACAGTGCTCCATGAGAGGGAGGGTGGCCTTTAAAAAGCTGTTGAGGCCTAAGCTCTTGAACTTGCACAGCATCATTTCTGTTTTATCCTGTTGGTCAATCACTAGGGCTAGTCCAGATGCAAGGGGGGTGAAGAAAAAGATTTTCCTCTGGAAAGGAAATGTAGCATAGTCCTGGTGCATAATGGCATTTATGCAGGATTGGGAAGAATTTGTGTCTGTTAAACAGTCTACTGTTGTATTCGGTAATATTTTAATTAATTATAAATGCAAGTATAATTTAATTTTGAAGCTAGTCCAGGAATTGGCTGATATATATGTTTTACGATTTGTTATATTTGCTTTGGGTTTTTATTTTATATACACTGTTCTCTAAGAATGAGAAGAAATGGAGAGAGTGGTTCATCAATTCTAAGAGATAATAGGTGATCTAATCTCACATTTCGATAAATAAAGGCTGTGAGCTGTATAAGAGCAGGAACTTAATCACTAATGAACTTCCAGCAATTAGAACAATTTCTGGCACATAAGAGGTATTTATTAAATATTTGTTGAATAAATGAATGAATGAGAAAAATTAATAGACATCCCTTTCTTTGGTCTTCATTTTTACATTCTTAAGGAAGTCACTTTTTCTTGTCATCTGTCTCAAATGATTAGGTTCTAAATTTTTAGGGAAAAGACTGAGGGACAAGTAGTGTTTCTGCTCATCCATGTATTGAATTGTCCAAAAAGTTTATTTGAGTTTTTATGTAAGATATGTTTTCCATGAATACATCCATGAATCCATAATAATGAATTCTGTCAAGATTTAGCAATAATAAAACATATTATATACATATGAATAATATTATAATTATGTTACATTTGACCACTTACTAAAAAGAGCCTCCAATAGATTTTATTTTCATATTGATTGATAAAAATAACCAGATATCCTCTGCAATCTCTATAGTCTGCTCATAATAGGAAACATCACTGAGTCACTAACCTAAATGAGTGACTATAAATATCCAATAATATTCAGTATGAAATGACTTCAGTACTGTATCTGGATTCAGCAAAATTTTTGTGAACAAAGGTATCATTTTGTTCTTCCTCAGCTGAAAAATACAGATGACTTTTTATTTAAATTTTGGGAAGTGATGCAACATGTTGCTAAGTATATTACTATAGCAAAAAATGTTACTTTATTGATTTGTTGATGGTAATACAGATTGGAAAAAGTTTTATCTTATAAAACATCTTCAACTATAATTCATCTCCACTTATTATCTGCTTATTTGAGCATAATTTCAAACAGTAGAACATAGAATATGGGCTTGGCATAATTTTTAAATAAAAAATAGATAATGCTAGAGAGAACAGACATGGAAATCTTTCTTAGAATTGTCTAATGTGTACTTGAATGTACCAGCACAATGATTAATCCCCAAATAATAATGCCTACATCTGTCAATTAGTTCATATACAAGTCAACCTGAATATTTTATATAAATTTTAGTATCTTGACTGGAAACAAAAACAGATCATGATATTTCAGGGAGTTATCTGGGTCCCTCAGGATATAAATCAGTGACAAAAAACGCAATCTAAATCGTAATAGATTTACTTATTCATGTGTTAGACTACATAATTCTTCAATTTGATGGAAAATATCAGTATTTTCAATATAACTCAAGTAGTCTGATTCCTATCCTTATCATTTTTATACAAATAATTAATGTGTTGGTAAAACCATCCCTCTATAGCATTGGGAAAAGGAGGATTGTCTCATTTTTAATTCCAGTGTGAGAGAAGTTTTAAGGTGAATAGTATTTTCAAAATGCACAGCTGTGGTTCTTGCTACAGAATTAGAAAAGGACTGCTGATGTGTGAGGAAAAACAAAAGTAAAACATTAACTAATATTCAGAGAGTAGAAACAAGTTGTATCAGAAGTAATTTTTTTTTAAGTTGTGAAGCTGTGTTAGTCCTCAACACAATACAGGCAAGGGAAATAACGTGTGAAGGAGCTGCTGCTGCTGCTGCTGCTGCTGCTAAGTTGCTTCAGTCGTGTCCGACCCTGTGCGACCCCATAGACGGCAGCCCACCAGGCTCCCCCGTCCCTGGGATTCTCCAGGCAAGAACACTGGAGTGGGTTGCCATTTCCTTCTCCAATGCATGAAAGTGAAAAGTGAAAGTGAAGTCACTCAGTTGTGTCCGACTCTTAGCGACCCCATGGACTGCAGCCTACCAGGCTCCTCCATCCATGGGATATTCCAGGCAAGAGTACTGGAGTAGGGTGCCATTGCCTTCTCTAGTGAAGGAGCTAGATAGGTGTAACTTTTTTTCTTTATTTTTTGTAAGTTTTACAAAATACAGCATCTAAAAATTATTTGAGAGAAACATTAAAAATATAGCAAGGTGAAATATGTTTTAATGATTCACCATTATTGATTGCAAGCTATTCTATGACACAGAGGATAGTAATAGAAAAGAATTAATTGGCCTTTCAATAATGAAAAGTAGATGTATTTTGCAAAAATATTCATGTAATCTTTTTCACATGTTGAATTCCCTATGTTTGAAACAAGTTTAGTGATTTCAGATGTCATTAATATTTTAACATGCAGAGCAAATGCGATTAAACAGTTAATTAATTTAATAATGTTGACTCCTTCTCATAATTGTCAAATGCACAAAGTTATAAATTAATTCATATTCTAGCTTTAAAGACTTGTCCATGAGTCGGGTCAGAAAACTGGAGCTGTTTTTACTGTAAGTCTACTGAAACTATTACATTTAGTTAAATTCCCTGAAACTAGGGAAACTGCCTCAGTTGCTGTCTTGTTTGACTCTTTGTGACCCCATGGACTGCAGCCTACCAGGATCCTCTGTCCTTGGGATTCTCCAGGCAGGAGTGCTGGAGTGTGTTGCCATTTCCTTTTCCAGGGATCTTCCTGACCCTGCGTTTGGACCCACATCTCTTGTGTCTCCTGCATTGGCAGGCAGGCTCTTTACAACTAGTGCCACCTTGGAAGGCCTTATATTCTTGTATTTAGTGCTTAAATGCTTGATTGGCTTAGTACATTCCGTAAAAGCAAATTAAACAGAGAAAAGAGAGAGACAGAGACGGAGACAAATACAACCAAGAAAGTCAACTGGCAAATAGTAGAAAGAGAGAGAATATAGCAAGAAATTGTTTTACTATCTAGATCAACATACTCGATTTGTTATCAAGCTAGTTGTCTTGTGGGGCTTAGCAGTCTTTAAAGCTGTCTTATAGACAGCTTCCCAGGGAGCAGTATGTTGACTGTGTAATCCTAGCCCAGTTTCATCCTCATTTTTAGAAAATGGAAAAACATCATTGTATCATGACACCCAGTAGTGATCGGGCTGTTAATCACTTGCTGAAGTTACCATATAATAAAATGTATGAAGAAGTGAAGTGAAGTCGCTCAGTCGTGTCCTACTGTTTGCGACCCAATGGACTGTAGTCTACCAGGCTCTTCCCTCCATGGGATTCTCCAAGCAAGAGTACTGGAGTGGGTTGCCATTTCCTTCTCCAGGGGGATCTTCCTGACTCAGGGATCGAACCCAGGTCTTCTCCATTCCAGGTAGATGATTTAACCTCTGAGCCACTTAAAATAGGGGGGAAATAGTGGTGATTCCTCTCCAGAGTAGAATGAACAGTTCCATAATTCAAGACATCATATTCATGATATCAAAATACATGGAATTTTAGAATAGTTCCAGATTGCTTATTAACTATGGTATTAGAGCAAAGGAAAGGGATGGGTCTTAGACTCTGAAAAACCCAGCCAATTTCCTTCCTTAAAGAAATTTGCATTTCCTTTTTACCGTGTTTACTCTTATTGCATCCTATGAACCTCCTGTTTAGAACTCATCACATTTGATATTAAATCATTTCATATACTTTTTTTTTCCTAACTAGAAGTTCAGTGTAATGTGAGCAGAGACTTCTGTCCTGTGTGCAGATCTAATCCCATCGTCTGTCACAGTTTCACGTCTAGAGTAGGTGTTCAGAATATGGATAAATGAATTTTCCCCTGTAGAGAGCAGAAGTTTCTCTCCTTTCCCCTGATGTTCAGAGTTAGGCATGGAAAGTTCCTAATTGCTGCATTTGTAGGGCTTTCCTCTCCATGGACAGAGGAGCCTGGGTCACAAAGAGTTGGACATGACTGAAGAGCCTGACCACGCACAAACACCTTGTTTTGCTTTTATACATACTGAAAGGAATTTTTATATTAGGGACATTTTCTGTTTACAAATTCAACAATCCACTGGAAAGAAGTAGACCTTTATTTTATATTGAGGCGTATAAACCTTCATTACAGTTTCACTGTCAACTTCAGCTAGGCTGTGTAAAGGTGTTCCTATTTATATTAGTGAGAGATACTCTCCCTTAAATATTTTTGTACATAATCTCAGATATCATGGTGTATTTTATTAATTCAAATATCATTGACTTGATTTCTAAGTTTTTGATATGGGACAGAGGAAAGTGGGAAGTGTGAACTTACCAGCTGGTTTCTAGTCTATAACTATGATAACAGTATTAGTTGCAAATTAGGAACACTTCAAAAACGGGTGGTTTGTGACTTTTTTGCTGAGGTTATTTCAAGTCCATAAACATAGAAATCATTCCTTAAAATTTAAGGTCATAACTTTTCAGTGATATTTGCATATCTAGTCACAGGATAAGCACAGGGAATTATGCTAAACAGAAATTCACTACCTTAACTCCCTTAATTCAGCTACCACAAAATTTCACATCTAGAAAAATTGTATTGTATAACAAATATATATATCTTTTGGGTTTTCCAAATATCTCACTGGTAACAATATTGTGAAAATTCTCTTTTGAACTATAATGGACAGTACTGTCAGTATGCTTTTGGCTACACGTAACAGGATATATGAAGAATATATGAAGAACAGAATATTATTTAATGAGTTTATTTACAAATCTCACATGAGTGGAGACCCAGTAATGGACTGCAACGCCATGGACTGTAGCCCACCAGGCTCCTCTGTCCGTGGGATTCTCCAGGCAAGAATAATGGAGTGAGTTGCCATGCCCTTCTCCAAGGGATCTTCCTGACTCAGGGATCAAACAAACCCAGGTCTCGCACACTGCGGGCAGATTTTTTACCATCTGAGAAAGAATGAGCCTTGCTTTCACATTCTACATGTCTCTTTTTTAGAATGGAACATCTCTCAGGTCCCATTGGTCTGTTCTAGAGATTACATTGTCATCTTTAATTGACTTATTTCAAGAAAGGGAGTTAAAAATACTTTCAAAATAGAAATATGAACCAAAGAGTCATTTAGTGATGATCACCCATCTGACCTCTAACATTTCCCTAATGGCTTTAGAAAAAGGGTTCATGTGATGCTGCATTCATTATTATATTTGATAAGAGGCAGTATGGGAAAAAAGGTAGAATTTCTGGGTTAGATTTTGCTGCTTCCCATATTAGGTTGGGTAAGTGACTTTAAACCTCTTTGGGTTCACCTGTGACAGTGCCATGCTGAATGACCATACAGATATTACTATCACAGATTTCATTTAATCTCCCTAACAATTTTCTTTAAGAATATTTTATGATTATGAAATACTTATTTTAATAATAGAGATATAGAGATCTAGTTGCTATTGAAAGATACTAAGTTCTAAACATCTTGAACACCCATTTAAGCACATTTCATTTAATTATTAATTCATCCTTGTTCTTTGAGGTCTTACTATATATATATATATATTTTAGATTTTTAGATTTTAGATTTTAGAATTTTAGTTTCTGTAATATGACATTAGTACTGCTTTTATACTTTTCCATTCTAACACTCCTAATTCTTTCTAGTGTGGGCTGCTCAGTCGTGTCTGACTCTGCGTCCTCATGGACTGTAGCCTGCCAGGCTCCTCTGTCCATAGAATTCTCCAGGCCAGAACACTGGAGTGGGTAGCTGTTCCTCACCCAGGAATTGAACTGGGGTCTCTAGCATTGCAGGTGGATTCTTTACCAACTGAGCTACCATGGAATCAAAAAGCAGGAGAAAGAACATTTAGGAAAGAAATAATTGTTTTCTGTTAAGGAAGAAAGTCCTCTTATATAAAAATAGTCTTATATAAGCACATATTCTTTTTCTTTCTTCAAGAGAATTAAAACATACTAAAATATTCAATTTTGAGAGCAGCTTTCATTTTACATACGAGCAACTTTGATCTTATACAAGTAATTCACGTTAAAAATTGCATTTTTAGACTACCCATCTCTTTTTTTTTTTTAGATACTAAGATAGAATGTTTTATGATTCTGTCTGCAGTTTCTGTAGCATGTTTCATTGTCTCCTGAGGGCTTAACAAGTGTGCCTTAAGGATGCACATTAGATGCAAGCATTTTTATATGTCATTTAAAAAAATGTATCTTTACCTGTTGTTTGCAAATATGAGGAATGTTTGCTGTCTTCCATATGAATATAAAGTGACTCCACTGTAGTCATTACAGTCGTGTTTCTTCCTTACGAACTAGTATTATCATCATTATTCTTTTGCTGTGAGAGAATATAACTTCCTATTTAAAAAAAAAGCATAGATTTGAGGGTTTCAATAAAATGTAGTTCTTTTTATAAGATATAATCATATTAAGAGTAACACCTCACCTGGTTTAGGAATAAATTAGTAACTCTGTTACTTGTTTTTGGTGTAACATTTCTTGGCAATGAAAAACAAAACTGAACTGAGTTTTACAACATAAATGTACCACTTTCAACACTTACCCTATTGCTATAAGTCAACAGTACAACATCTCTCATCACCAACATTGTTAGCCAAATTCAAAATTCCTGTTTCTAGAGTATTCCATCAAATTGTGAGACTGAATTTTTATTATTAAAATAAAGTGAATGAAATGTTAGAAGCATTGTTCTCCATAGAAAATAATTTTAAAACAAGTTTTGAAATGACTTCGGAATGCTTATATAACAGGATAACAGGGCAAAAATGAAGGCAAGCTAATATAAATGAGGTTTTTGAAACATGCTTAATGAGTAGAAAAATATTCATTTAAAATCCATTTTGACTAAGCTCCTGAGGGCTTCATGTTTTTGCTTTCATTTGAAAAGCAAAGGTCAGAATTTTATTTTATCTGATGAGCATGTTATTCAGATAGTATAGATATAATCCCTTAGCTAAGGATGTCTGATAATGCATTCAGTTGTCTATTAGTAGACTTCAGTTTTACACGTATAGAAATGGTCTTCCAGTATCTCCTACATCACCACTAAATACATGAAAAAAAAAAAAAGGTGCACACCTGTGAGAGAAAAAAATGATATTTAAGAGTAATTTGACTGAATTAAAGCTTTTTCTGTGTTTATGACTTTCAAGTTTGCTACAGTAAGGTAAATGAGGCAATTTCACCCTTTTTATGTTGTATCTCTGTTAAAGTGAACTTCATATCTAATTAGCTTCCTCGGTATTCTTTTCTGGGAATTGCACTGGCAGTTCATGTTTTGCTTGTTTTGTTTTATGTTTGTGACATTATCATTACTTAGCAGACAAAAGTTCAAAAAAAGTTGTAAACCAGGAAGACAAGTTCTAAGGTTAAATATATTGCTAGAAATTAAAATGCCTATTTGAACAAAACTTGTCGAACTAAATATTACCTAAATTTCACTGTGACAAGAATAATTGTTTTTCTGAGCAATATCTCTGATAGTTCACATTTTCCTGAGAATGTGTAAAAGAAGCAAAGTTACTGGTAGTAAGAAAAAAGAATGCCTGGCAAATCAATGCTAATTTCATTTTTACCTGAACATCTGGTAGCCAAGTACTTTAAATATTAAACTGAAGGCTGTAGACTTACAATTAAATTCATTGAAATAGGATTTACTATATTAATAGCTTAAAATTATAATAGGATGAATAACTGTTTTTAATTTTTTTTTGGAGGACTTATGTCATCATACCTATAATCACGAAACTTGTCTAAGAATACCATAAATTTGACGGTGGTGTGAACATTTCATAGTGGGTTAAATGTCCTGTTACCTTGTTCTTCAAATCCAAAGCTATATGTTTCCTCTGACAAATTTGAGTTTGAATTATTTGGATCATTTTCTAATGTGAGCCATAAAAATAAATAGCATACATGCTTAAATGTGCTTTTTGCATTTCTACAACCTAAAAACCAGTTTGGTTGAAAAAAATAAAATTTAACAGCTTTTAATTTGTCATGTGGAATCTGATCCTATGTGCTTTTTATTGCCTCCATATATTTATCTAAGTGAAACATAAAATGGTTGTAATAATGGAGAATTTAAAGCAGCTTTTGCACATGAGCAGTAATGCTAACTAATATGGTGAAAAAAGACTGAATGTAAATTCTCAGAATTTCTGTTTCTTGTGATGTGTTTGCTAAAGTAAGTATATCTTTGTTAGCTTATAGAATCTCCTCATCATCCTGGATAAGCTATGAAGAACTTTGGGGGAAAAAAATTGGGAGTAATCATTTACATGCAATTTGAAGTCATATATATAATTTTCAAACTTCAATACAGTGAAGTTTGAAAATTTCACCAAACCTGTCAAAATGTAAACTCATAAACTCTTAGTCCCCCTTTCTTTCCCTTTGATATCACCACATATACCTCCAGAGATAATGCAGGTATGGCAGAAATCAGTGTTATCTAATACTACCAATTCGTATTGATGCACCCTAATTTATGTCTCTTAAATTAAGCCTCTTCTTCCATTTTCCTTGCCCCTTGGTTTAGCCCTTCAGTTATTTTTCACTTGCGCTATTCCAGTTACGACATTTCTGTCCATAGCACTAACAGTTTCGCCATTGCCACTCAGTTATTCATTTATGTTATTTTATCCATATAACAAGACTGGCCACATCCCTCCAGTGCTAACAGACTTCTATAGCATCCTGTAAATCTGTAATATCAAGTCTAAACCCCTTAACTTGGCATACCCCTAGTTAGCCCATGCTCAGCAATCTCTTTAAGTCATTCTGCATGCTTTTTTTTTTTTTTTTAACTTGGAGCATAATTGCTTTACAGTGTTATGTTGGGTTTCTGCCATACAACACCGGGAATCAGTCATAAGTGTATATATATCCCCTTCTTCTTGAGCCTCCCTTCCTCCTCCCATCCCTAACCCCCCAGGTCACACTGAACTCTTAAAAACCTGCCCCAGAACTTGTCTGACTTTCATCCTGTTTGTCTTCCGCTTATCCATTATGATGTCACCTTCTTGTCTAAAGCTTTCTGGACCCTGGAGGTAAAAGCAGGAGATTCACCAAACTGTTTTTTCACAATATTTCAGTCATATTTAATTTAGAGAATTAGCTTTTTAATTATTTTATATGCCCATAAACTTTAACATTCTGAGCTCCTTAGAGACAAAGATAATCATGTTCATAGTTGTATCTTTAAGATAAACATAGAATATGAAAGTTAATGTTCTCACTGAAAGTTGATTGCATGAGTGATGAATAAATGAATCCAGGAAGGTCTGGATAAAAGGTCAACAGAAAAGTATTATTAGAAAACTTGTTGAATGTAGAAAGACAATTCCAAATAGCAGCAGCATAAAACATATACTAAATATTTTTCAAAGATTGTCTAGAGACTATTGGATACTGAACAATGTCTTCCTATCAATTTATTGAATGATATCTTTTTATGATAATGATGCATTAATAGGAAAATATTTTTAATTTTCCTTAACTTCAACCAATGTGTAAAATTGTGAAACTACATTTAATCTATAAAGTAGACTGTTTTCATTAATTTAACATAAACGTATATGTGGGCCTAGACCCATAGATCTTATTGTTAAATGTTTGTCATTGTTTTCTCTAACTAGTTATCATCTATTTCTGTCTACTCAGACATATCAAATCAGGCCATATCCAAGGAAGACAGTCTTGAGAAAAAGAATGATAATTCATAGTGCTAGAATCCTCTGAAACTTACCTTGGTTTTCAGATTATTGGCCTTAATATGGTGATTAATGCAAGAAGGGCAAGTGAAAGTTTTATAAGCAAATAAACCTTGTATGAAACTAAATATTATTGGATGTGTCTAGGTAGATAAGATTATTTTTATAATTCATAATTTCATATCAGAGAACTCTGTACAAGACAGCATAACAATAAGCACTCCTGTTTTTATATAACAGGCAATAGTATTTGCATTAAATAGTAAGGTCCTTGCAAAGTGTCTTTTTTAATTGTCAAAATGTTTTACGTTCTAATGTGAAAAGCACATGTCAGTGTTTATAAAGAAAAAAATAATTTGCTGTTTAGTGACATTTGAATATCATCAAAATTTTCTTTAGTTTTGCTTTCATGTGTGAAAACATATATCTCATTTTACCTGTATTTTCTTCTGAGGGCATGACAGTATGTTAGACTATGTATAATTAAAAACTGCAGCTTTTTGTGAAAATTAATTTTTAGATCCCGTACTAGATTATATAAAAATCTAGTCATCCTTTGTACAATTACTTTAAATGACCATTAATTTAATTACTTGTACAAAGAAACAAAGATATGGTCACTGATTTCTGGGAAAAAAATAAATTTTGAATATCTTAATTCCAGGTTAAACACTGTAATAATTTAAAACTATATTTTATTTGCAACTTTGTCATGCTGATAACTCCACTCCAGTACTCTTGCCTGGAAACTCCCATGGATGGAGGAGCCTGGTGGGCTGCAGTCCATGGGGTCGCTGAGAGTTGGACACGACTCAGTGACTTCACTTTCACTTTTCACTATCATGCATTAGAGAAGGAAATGGCAACCCACTCCAGTGTTCTTGCCTGGAGAATCCCAGGGACGGGGGAGCCTGGTGGGCTGCCGTCTATGGGGTCGCACAGAGTGGGACACGACTGAAGCGACTTAGCAGCAGCAGCAGCCGCATGCTGATAAAATATTGTTATTACTTATTTAGTTCTATCAGGCTGTATCATAATTTCCCACTGTCATTCATGTAACAGAGAACAGTATCTTTAAATGATAATTGATAGTTATAAAAAAATGCTAAATTTTATCCTGTAGATAAATATTTTTTTATTTTTAATATACTTTCCAATCATGGTAATTTCTAGTCAATGCATGGCCATCTAGAAAAATTGAGCATATTTAAGTTCAGTTTCCTGAAAAAGGAAAAAAAAAAGATCTCATGAAAAGTCTAGACTTTTTTTTTTTCCTCTTTCTTCTTATGATTACAGAGTGGCTGGTCTCAAATCAAGTTGTCTAAGAACTAGCTACAAATCATAAGCACTAAAACCATATTTTAAAATCTGAGCAACCACTGTTATAGAAAAGGCAAAGATATACTTGAATCTGTCAGATCAACACATCCCTATAATCCCCTCCAGGACAATCACATAATTTGACAATAGCACTTAAACTTTGAAAATTATGTGAGCATTTTTTACATAACAGATGGTACATGTCCTCACACCTTTTCTATCACTCATAATACAAGACAGGTCTACCCCATTTTTAAAAACCCCTTCTGTTATTAATAATTGCCTAAGCTGCTTCTTCCTTTCCTTTTTCAGAATGAAGAACAAATTTTGGTATTTTGAGTTTGGCACATCTGAAACTTTCTCAGCCACCTGCAAGAAGCTACATGAATCTGTAGAAATAGAAGTAAGAAAATGAATTCTCTTTATAATTCTATGAAATGGCTTGAGTTTATTAATTTGTTGTGATAGCCCATGGAAGAAGTTAGAATTTTAGCAATCCTCATAGCTTTACCCAGTATTCTAAAATTTCATTTCTGTCACTCATTGAAAATCTAGCGCTATCTGAAATACTAATGAAAAGTTAAGTGTGAGTATGCATTGTTTAATACAGCATAAAAGAACTGAGAGGTGGAAACAACTGTAGATATCACTGGATGTAGTATGGACAGAAAGCTGTAAGATAAAAGAAAGTACTTGAAGGGAAAGAAAAAAAGTTGCAGAATACATGAAAAAAACATATTATTTTTAGGTCTCAATATCATATAACCTTTAAAAATACAGTTCACTAAAATTGTACTTACTTTCATGAATAAAGGTTAAAAAATATACTTTTCCATTTCCTATGCCCATTCATTAGCTAGGTTTTCTTGGTTGCTGAGGTTGCCATTTCCCCATTACATTTGTAGAAAGTGAAAAAGTCAAGAAAGAGAGCAAAGATAGCAAGAAAAGATAGACTTTAAAAAGGTTTGGAGCAAATATGTCTATCAAAATTAGATACATTGTAGGCCTAAAAATTTTGGAGACAAGTTATAATAAAAAATGGCTTAGTTTTATTTAGAGATTTTTAGGGGTTAAAGAAAAAGGAAAAGTTAAATTTTGATAAGTAGTAAAGATAAATGAACAGGATCATGAAACAAGGATGCCTAATGACTAGCTTATGTGAATTGAGAAATACTGGCTTTAACACTTTTCATTTTAAAAAGAAACAACTTGTCAGCTGAGACCTAAATCTTTAGTGGCAACTTTTCAGGTAATAAGTTTGGTAGACAAAAGTAGTTAGGGACCACAGAGAAATATGATCATCTGGCTAGGTTCTTCATTATCCCAGCCTTCTAATTTACTGTTAATAACAGCAAAAGTGGTACTAATTCAGACTATATCTCTTTGGACTTTTTCCTCATCATGATTGATAAATAAAGTATTACAGATAAAATTGATTGTCATGATACGGGAAAGGTGCTTCATGACTGAAACAGCTCATAATCCTGAAAAGGATTATTTTCACAAAAGGTGAAGGATTTGGGCTCAATATGGACTTTCTGTGATTGCTATTTGTGATGATATATGTGTGTATATGTTATACATATATATATATATATATACACACACACTTATATAGCTATATGTGCATATATATATTTATAAAAACCTCGTTAATTAAAACTCATTATTTAAAAACTTATTATATAGTAGATTTTAAATATTTTTGCCCTCAAAAACTGTTGCTTAAAGAAAATCTGTAGCAAAAGGCAAAAATGAAAAAGAAAAAATTGAAGTGTAGCTTTGGTTGAATATAGGGTAAATACTGTGAAACCTCTTGTACTTCTCTGTACCTTCACCTACCAATGAACACAGATTGAACATAAACTGAACATAAATTGAAAAAAAATGATCTGAGAGAGATACTTCATGCTCATGGTTAGGTAAACTCACGGTGGTAGTGATGTTTGTTCTTCTCAACTTGAGCTAAAGATTTAATGCAATCCCCAAATTCGAGCAAATTATTCTGTGAATATCAGCAAACTGATTCTAAAATTCATCCAGAGAGTCAAAAGACCCAAATAGCCAAAACAATATTGAAGGAGAACAAATTTGGAGCACTGACACTATCTGTCTTTAAGACCTACTACAAAGTAATCATCTGACTTAAATTCACCCATTCCAGTCCATTTTAGTTCACTGATTCCTAGAATGTCGACGTTCACCCTTGCCATCTCTTGTTTGACCACTTCCAATTTGCCTTGATTCATGGACCTGACATTCCAGGTTCCTGTGCAATATTGCTCTTTACAGCATCGGATCTTGCTTCTATCACCAGTCACATCCACAACTGGGTATTGTTTTTGCTTTGGCTCCATCCCTTCATTCTTTCTGGAGTTACTTCTCCACTGATCTCCAGTAGCATATTGGGCACCTAATGATCTGGGGAGTTCCTCTTTTGGTATCCTATCATTTTGCCTTTTCGTGCTGTTCATGGGGTTCTCAAGGCAAGAATACTGAAGTGGCTTGCCATTCCCTTCTCCAGTGGACCACGTTCTGTCAGACCTCTCCACCATGACCCCCCTGACTTGGGTTGCCCCACAGGCATGGCTTGGTTTCACTGAATTAGACAAGGCTATGGTCCTAGTGTGATTAGATTGACTAGTTTTCTGTGAGTATGATTTCAGTGTGTCTGCCCTCTGATGCCCTCTTGCAACACCTACCATCTTACTTGGGTTTCTCTTACCTTGGGCGTGAGGTATCTCTTCATGGCTGCTCCAGCAAAGCACAGCCTGCTCCTTACCTTGGACGAGGGTATCTCCTTACCGCCACCGTTCCTGACCTTCAACGTGGGATAGCTCCTCTAGGCCTTCCTGCACCTGCGCAGCTCAGATGACCATTATATCTACTACTGCGGGCAGGAATCCCTCAGAAGAAATGGAGTAGCCATCATGGTCAAAAAGAGAGTCCAAAATGCAGTACTTGGATGCAATCTAAAAAATGACAGAATGATCTCTGTTTGTCTCCAAGGCAAACCATTCAATATCACAGTTATCCAAGTCTATGCCCCAACCAGTAATGCTGAAGAAGCTGAAGATGAATGGTTTTATGAAGACCCACAAGACCTTTTAGAACTAACACCCAAAAAAGATGTCCTTTTCATTATAGGGGACTGGAATGCAAAAGTAGGAAGTCAAGAAACACCTGGAGTAACAGGAAAATTTGGCCTTGGAATGTGGAATGAAACAGGGCAAACACTAATAGAGTTTTGCCAAGAAAACGCACTGGTCAAAGCAAACACCCTCTTCCAACAACACAAGAGACGACTCTACACATGGATATCACCAGACGGTCAACACCAAAATCAGATTGATTATATTCTCTGCAGCCAAAGATGGAGAAGCTCTATACAGTCAACAAAAACAAGACCAGCAGCTGACTGTGGCTCAGATCATGAACTCCTTATTATGAAATTCAGACTTAAATTGAAGAAAGTAGGGAAAACCGCTATACCATTCAGGTATGACCTAAATCAAATCGCTTGTGATTATACAGTGGAAGTAAGAAATAGATTTAAGGGCCTAGATCTGATAGATAGAGTGCCTGATGAACTATGGAATGAGGTTCGTGACATTGTACAGGAGACAGGGATCAAGACCATCCCCATGGAAAGAAATGCAAAAAAGCAAAATGGCTGTCTGGGGACGGCTTACAAATAGCTGTGAAAAGGAGAGAGGCAAAAAGCCAAGGAGGAAAGGAAAGATATAAGCATCTGAATGCAGAGTTCCAAAGAATAGCAAGAAGAGATAAGAAAGCCTTCTTCAGTGATCAATGCAAAGAAATAGAGGAAAACAACAGAATGGGAAAGACTAGAGATCTCTTCAAGAAAATTAGAGATACCAAGGGAACATTTCATGCAAAGATGGGCTCAATGAAGGGCAGAAATGGTCTGGACCTAACAGAAGTAGAAGATATTAAGAAGAGGTGGCAAGAATACAAGGAAGAACTGTACAAAAAAGATCTTCATGACCCAGATAATCATGATGATGTGATCACTCACCTAGAGCCAGACATCCTGGAATGTGAAGTCAAGTGGGCCTTAGAAAGCATCACTAAGAATAAAGCTAGTGGAGGTGATGGAATTCCAGTGGAGCTATCTCAAATCCTGAAAAATGATGCTGTGAAAGTGCTGCACTCAATATGCCAACAAATTTGGAAAACTCAGCAGTGGCCACAGGACTGGAAAAGGTCAGTTTTCATTCCAATCCCAAAGAAAGGCAATGCCAAAGAATGCTCAAACTACCACACAATTGCACTCTTTTCACATGCTAGTAATGTAATGCTCAAAATTCTCCAAGCCAGGCTTCAGCAATACGTGAACTGTGAACTTCAAGCTGGTTTTAGAAAAGGCAGAGGAACCAGAGATCAAATTGCCAACCTTCATTGGATCATGGAAAAAGCAAGAGAGTTCCAGAAAAACATCTATTTCTGCTTTATTGACTATGCCAAAGGAAAATTCTAAAAGAGATCGGAATACCAGACCACCTGACTTGCCTCTTGAGAAATCTGTATGCAGGTCAGGAAGCAACAGTTAGAATTAGACATGGAACAACAGACTGGTTCCAAATAAGAAAAGGTGTACGTCAAGGCTGTATATTGTCACCCTGCTTATTTAACTTATATGCACAGTACATCATGAGAAACGCTGGACTGGAAGAAACACAAGCTGGAATCAAGATTGCCGGGAGAAATATCAATAACCTCAGATATGCAGATGACACCACCCTTATGGCAGAAAGTGAAGAGGAACTAAAAGCCTCTTGATGAAAGTGAAAGAGGAGAGCGAAAAAGTTGGCTTAAAGCTCAACATTCAGAAAACGAAGATCATGGCATCCGGTCCCATCACTCCGTGGGAAATAGCGGAAACAGTGTCAGACTTTATTTTTTTGGGCTCCAAAATCACTGCAGATGGTGACTGCAGCCATGAAATTAAAAGACGCTTACTCCTTGGAAGAAGTTATGACCAACCTAGATAGCATATTCAAAAGCAGAGACATTACTTTGCCGACTAAGGTCCGTCTAGTCAAGGCTATGGTTTTTCCTGTGGTCGTGTATGGATGTGAGAGTTGGACTGTGAAGAAGGCTGAGTACTGAAGAATTGATGCTTTTGAACTGTGGTGTTGGAGAAGACTCTTGAGAGTCCCTTGGACTGCAAGGAGATCCAACCAGTGCATTCTGAAGATCAACCCTGGGATTTCTTTAGAAGGAATGATGCTAAAGCAGAAGCTCCAGTACTTTGGCCACCTCATGAGAAGAGTTGACTCATTGGAAAAGACTCTAATGCTGGGAGGGATTGGGGGCAGTAGGAGAAAGGGACAACAGAGGATGAGATGGCTGGATGGCATCACGGACTCGATGGAGATGAGTCTGAGTGAACTCCAGGAGATGGTGATGAACAGGGAGGCCTGGCGTGCTGCAATTCATGGGGTCGCAAAGAGTCGGACATGACTGAGCGACTGAACTGAAACTGACAAAGTAATCAAAACAGTGTGATATTGGTGAAAGAACAGACAAAACAAGAAAACACTGTAGAACCCAGAAATATATTCCCATAAATATAATCCCCTGTTCTGTGACAAATGAGGAAAGCCAATACAATGGTGAAGAGAAAGTTTTTAAACAAATAGTGCTGACATGACTGGAAATCACTGGCAAAAAAAAAAAACAAACACCTTCACAGGCCTTCATCTTTAATAAAAATCACTGAAAATGGATCACAGAGCTAAATGTAAAATGCAAAACTCTCAAGCTTCTAGAAGATAACATAGGATGAAATCTAAATGGCCTTGAATATAATGATGCCTTTTAGATACAACACCAAAGGTAAAAAACAAGGAAAAAAGAATTGATAAGCCAGACTTCACTGAAATTTAAACTTCTGGTGTTTAAAAGACAGTGTCAGGAGAATGAGAAAACAAATCACAGACTAATATTTGCAAAAGACATATTTGATAAAGAACTTTGTATATTAAAAATGTACAGAGAACCCCTACAATTCAACAGTAAGAAAATAAACAACACTATTGAAAACTGGGTCAAAGACTTTAACTGATACCTCACCCAAGGAGATACACAGATGACAAATGAGCAGGTGAAATGACACTCCACGTCATATTTCATAAGGAGAATGCAAATTAAAACAACAATGATACTGCTACACACCTATCAGGATATTGCTAAAACAAAAAGCTGGTGAGGATATGGAGCAATAGGGGGTCCAAATCATCTCCAGTGGGAATGCAAAGTGGTACAGCGACTTTGGAAGAGAATTGGGAAGTTTCTTACAGAGCTAAACATGCCCTTACCACATGATCCAGCAATCCTACTCTTTCGCACTTACCCAGAGGAGTTGAAAACATATGTACACACAAACACATGCCCATGGATGTTAATAAAAAATTATTTAAGAATTGACACAACTTGGAGGCAAACAAGAGGTCCTTTAGCAGATGAATGGAAAAATAAGTTGTGGTATATCCAGACAATAGAATATTATTCAGTGCTGAAAAGCTACCAAACTGAAAAGACATGAAGGAAACTTCAATGCATCTTCCTAAGTGAAAGAAGTTATGGTGAAAAAGCTATATGCTGTACAGTGCATATGATATTCTCAAAAAGATAAAACATTGTAGATAGTAAAAGATCAGTAATTGCCAATTAAGGAGGAGGCGGGGAGGAACAGGCAAAGCACAGAAGTTTTTAGGGCAATAAAAATACTCTATATGATATAATGATGATAACTACATGTCATTATACATTTTTTCAAAGCCATAGAATGTATACCAAGAGTGAACCCAAATGGAAACCATAAACTTTGGGTGATTATGAAGTGTTGGGGTAGGTTCATCAGTTGTAACAAATGTACCACTCGGATAGGGGTTGATGATAGTGGGAGAGGCTATGCACTTGTAGGAACAGGAAGTATACAGGAAATATCGATGCCTTTCCCTCAATTTTGCCATGAGCCTCAAACTGCTCTAAAAAATAAAGTCTTAATTTCCAAAAAGAAAACACATCACTCTATCATACAGTATTATGTTTGTCACAAAGTGCAAAAAGTTCAAGGAAAAGTTTATGTCATATAGCAAAAGACATGGGATGAAAATAAGTATGGAAAACATTGATTTTAACATTACAAGTGGTAAGATTCAGTGATTTTGTTCCACCAAGCTTTACTTCTTGGGAAGAACTCTTTAGGGTCGTGTTTCTACATGTCCTCCAAGTCTGGCTTCCCAGCTCTACATTTACTGCGTTATTCTAGCCACCACTAGGGTAGCATTTATTAAGTCAGAGCCAGCGCTGTGCACTCCTCATTCTATTGTTGTATATCTTGAAATACTGTTATAATTTGTATGCATTTATCTTACTTCTAAAACTTGGTTTGTGTGTGTGTTTGTGTGTATGGATGGTGATGTAAAATCTGCTTCTCTACTCACCTTTTAATGAATCCAGTCTATCATATTAGCAGAATATACGCCTTTGTACCCTCAAGGTTACTTCCTAATTAAATATAATAAAAACAGCAATTTGGAAATTTGATTCTGCTTGCTCTTGCTTCCTGTTTGGCCTAAAATTATACCAACTATGGTTTGAAAATATATAACAGAATAAAAGCACTTCAGTACAAGAGTACCTCAAGTAATAGGTATATATTTTTGATGACAGCTTCTTCAAAACAAACCATTTGCTGTGTGACCCTTTATTTCACATCTTTTATTTAGAAAGCTCTTTTTTTCCCCAAAGAAAGTGAATATTTGGAATAATGTTAGTATCAAGAGGTAATAGGTGTGCTGCAGTCCATGGGGTTGCAGAGTCGGACATGACCGAATGAACAATAATAGTTGATAGTAATAATAGTTAAGATTTATCAATTATTAAGTATACCTCATGCTTGGTGCTAAGCAATGCACATCCGTTACCTGATTTAGTCTTCCCCCAAATCCTTTCATTTAAAGAGATTCTATTGTTTCTCTAGTGCAGAGACACATATGAACATTTTATTTCATAATTTAAAGAAACAATAAGAATTGTATTGCTTGCTGCCAAAATATTTAAATCTAAGGATACAAATCAATTGGAGAATGAATACACACACATACACACACACATATTTTTGTTGTTTAGTCACTAAGTCATGTCTGACTCTGCAACCCAATGGACTGCAGCACGCCAGGCTTCCCTATCCCTCACTGTCTCTTGGAGTTTGCTCAAATACTGTGAAAGAGATTTAACAAAGGTGAAATTTTTAACTTGAAGAGTTTCTTATCTTCTAACTTCATAACAAAATATAAAGAAATTTAAAAATTAAATTAATAGTTTAAATTTACAAGGTAATATATTAAAAGCAACATTTATATTAAACTGGAGCATGGATATGTACCTAACACTCTCATGTCGTCAACTGGGATTGAAGCTTATGAAGTTCGTGAATTTTTAATTTACTCTTTGTACTGGCAAGGTTCATGAGAGAATAAAATGCCCCATTCTCCAAAAAGTATTTCAGTCTTCTGGTATTTTGTGAGACTTGGGAGGATGGTATTTTAAGGCCAAAACTTCCATCATCCAATCCTGAGTTTTGTTTTAATGATTAAGATGTAAAACTTAGATATTTCCATAAAACCTAAATGAGTTCAAGAATTAACAAATTTCAAGAAGTGTGTCTGGGACACAAAGCTAATTAGCAGAATTAGAAAGACAAGATTCTGATTGACCAGTAACCTGGAAAGCACAATTATTAAAGACAGTAAGGCAGATTTTCACAGCTTTGTCTATGCTCCATATATCAAAATCATCCTGGATGATATCTCAACATGTACTTAGAGAACCCGAGCCCAGCCTCCCCCCTCCAAAAGACTCTCTTGGAATGGGAGAAATAAAACTTTGGATGAATATTCTTTCTTAAATTCTTTATGAGGCATCAGTTCAGTTCAGTTCAGTTCAGTCGCTCAGTCATGTCTGACTCTTGGCGACCCCATGAATCGCAGCACACCAGGCCTCCCTGTCCATCACCAACTCCTGGAGTTCACTCAGATTCACGTCCATCGAGTCAGTGATGCAATCCAGCCATCTCATCCTCTGTCGTCCCCTTCTCCTCCTGCCCCCAATCCCTCCCAGCATCAGAGTCTTTTCCAATGAGTCAACTCTTCACATGAGGTGGCCAAAGTACTGGAGTTTCAGCTTTAGCATCATTCCTTCCAAAGAAATCCCAGGGCTGATCTTCTTCAGAATGGACTGGTTGGATCTCCTTGCAGTCTAAGGGACTCTCAAGAGTCTTCGCCAATGCCACAGTTCAAATGCATCAATTCTTCAGCGCTCAGCCTTCTTCACAGTCCAACTCTCACATCCATACATGACTACTGGAAAAACCATAGCCTTGACTAGATGGACCTTATTCGGCAAACTAAAGTCTCTGCTTTTCAATATGCTATCTAGGTTGGTCATAACTTTTCTTCCAAGGAGTAAGCGTCTTTTAATTTCATGACTGCAATCACCATCTGCAGTGATTTTGGAGCCCAAAAAAATAACGTCTGACACTGTTTCCACTGTTTCTCCATCTATTTCCCATGGAGTGATGGGACTGGATGCCATGATCTTCGTTTTCTGAATGTTGAGCTTTAAGCCAACTTTTTCACTCTCCTCTTTCACTTTCATCAAGAGGCTTTTTAGTTCCTCTTCACTTTCTGCCATAAGGGTGGTGTCATCTGCATAACTGAGGTTATTGATATTTCTCCCAGCAATCTTGATTCCAGCTTGTGTTTCTTCCAGTCCAGCGTTTCTCATGATGTACTCTGCATATAAGTTAAATAAGCAGGGTGACAATATACACCCTTGACCTACTCCTTTTTCTATTTGGAACCAGTCTGTTGTTCCATGTCTAGTTCTAACTGTTGCTTCCTGGCCTGCATACAGGTTTCTCAAGAGGCAGGTTAAGTGATCTGGTATTCCCATCTCTTTCAGAATTTTCCACAGTTTTTTGTGATCCACACAGTCAAAGGCTTTGGCATACTCCAAGAGGCAGAAATAGATGTTTTTCTGGAACTCTCTTGCTTTTTCCATGATCCAGCGGATGTTGGCAATTTGATCTCTGGTTCCTCTGCCTTTTCGAAAACCAGCTTGAACATCTGGAAGTTCACGGTTCACATATTGCTGAAGCCTGCCTTGGAGAATTTTGAGCATTACTTTACTAGCGTAAGAGATGAGTGCAATTGTGTGGTAGTTTGAGCATTCTTTGGCATTGCCTTTCGTTGGGATTGGAATGAAAACTGACCTTTTCCAGTCCTGTGGCCACTGCCGAGTTTTCCAAATGTGCTGGCATATTGAGTGTAGTACTTTCACAGCATCATCTTTCAGGATTTGAAATAGCTCAACGGGAATTCCATCACCTCCACTAGCTTTGTTCGTAGTGATGCTTTCTAAGGCCCACTTGAGTTCACATTCCAAGATGTCTGGCTCTAGATGAGTGATCACACCATCATGATTATCTTGATCATGAAGATCCTTTTTGTACAGTTCTTCTGTGTATTCTTGCCACCTCTTCTTAATATCTTCTGCTTCTGTTAGGTCCATACCATTTCTGTCCTTTATCAAGCCCATCTTTGCATGAAATGTTCTCTTGATACCTCCAATTTTCTTGAAGAGATCTCTAGTCTTCCCCATTCTGTTGTTTTCCTCTATTTCTTTGCATTGATCACTGAAGAAGGCTTTCTTATCTCTTCTTGCTATTCTTTGGAACTCTGCATTCAGATGCTTATATCTTTCCTTTTCTCCTTGGCTTTTTGCTTCTCTTCTTTTCACAATTATTTGTAAGATTTCCCCAGACAGCCATTTTGCTTTTTGCATTTCTTTCCATGGGGATGGTCTTGATCCCTGTTTCCCGTACAATGTCATGAACATCATTCCATGAACTTATTCCATAGTGCAAAGGCACTCTATCTATCAGATCTAGGCCCTTAAACCTATTTCTTTTTTTTTTTAAATCTATTTCTCACATCCACTGTATAATCATAAGGGATTTGATTGAGGTCACACTTGAATGGTCTACCTGTTTTCCCTGCTCTCTTCAATTTAAGTCTGAATTTGGTAATAAGAAGTTCATGATCTGAGCCGCAGTCAGCTCCTAGTCTTGTTTTTGTTGACTGTATAGAGCTTCTCCATCTTTGCTGCAGAGAATATAATCAGTCTGATTTCGCTGTTGACCATCTGGTGATGTCCATGTGTAGAGTCTTCTCTTGTGTTGTTGGAAGTGGGTGTTTGCTACGACCAGTGCATTATAGTGACAAAACGCTGTTAGTCTTTGCCCAGCTTCATTCTGTATTCCAAGGCTAAATTTGCCTGTTACTCCAGGTGTTTCTTGACTTCCTACTTCCTCAGCCATGCCCGCGGGGCAACCCAAGATGGGCAGGTCATGGTAGAGAGGTCTGACAGAATGTGGTCCACTGGAGAAGGGAATGGCAAACCACTTCAGTATTCTTGCCTTGAGAACCCCATGAACAGTATGAAAAGGCAAAATGATGGGATACTGAAAGAGGTACTCCCCAGGTCATTAGGTGCCCAATATGCTACTGGAGGTCAGTGGAGAAATAAATCCAGAAAGAATGAAGGGATGGAGCCAAAGCAAAAACAATACCCAGCTGTGGACGTGACTGGTGATAGAAGCAAGGTCCGATGCTGTAAAGAGCAATATTGCATAGGAACCTAGAATGTCAGATCCATGAATCAAGGCAAATTGGAAGTGGTCAAACAGGAGATGGCAAGAGTGAACGTCGACATTCTAGGAATCAGCGAACTAAAATGGACTGGAATGGGTGAATTTAACTCAGATGACCATTATATCTACTACTGTGGGCAGGAATCCCTCAGAAGAAATGGAGTAGCCATCATGGTCAACAAAAGAGTCTGAAATGCAGTACTTGCATGCAGTCTCAAAACGACAGAATGATCTCTGTTCGTTTCCAAGGCAAACCATTCAATATCATGGTAATCCAAGTCTATGCCCCAACCAGTAACACTGAAGAAGCTGAAGTTGAATGGTTTTATGAAGACCTACAAGACCTTTTAGAACTAACACCCAAAAAAGATGTCCTTTTCATTATAGAGGGCTGAATTATGAGGCATAGTTGACGTATGTAAAACTATACATATTTAACGTAGACAACTTGATGAGTTCAGAGAAAAGAAATGCCATGGAATTATCACAGTCAAAGCCATTGACATCTCATCACCTCCAAAAGTATCTCCTTGCCCTCTTTCTACATGTGTGCACATGTGTGTGTATGTGTGCGTGTACACATATGTGACAAGAACAGTCAAAAAATCTTCCCTCGCTTCTAAAGTTACACAGGTGTTCTGTCTTTTTTTTACTTTTTTGGCAATGCAGTTCTAGAAGCAAAAATGAAGGGAGACAGTAAGATGTGGATCTCAATGAAGATGATCATAGGAAACAAAAATTGAATTAATTAAGTCCAAAACAAACAAACAAACAAAAACCCTCCTTATTTCAGGAAAAAATAAGAAATGTGGTGGGGGGGTCAGACAGTGTTACCATTTCATTAAGTTAAATATATTTTATATTTTCTTACTGAGGCAGGTAAGGAAGAAATGAGACAAGTAAAAGTTAAGGTGAAATTTCTATATTTACCAGAAGTTATTTTTAATAGCTTTTAGTGAGAAATTTAATATCCCAACTATAATTTCTGGGAATCTCCTAAAAAGAGAAACATGCAAAATTAAAGTGTTTTTTTACTAATGCTTATGGCTAGTGCTTGCCACTCCAGTACTCTTGCCTGGAAAATCCCATGGACGGAGGAGCCTGGTAGGCTGCAGTCCATGGGATCGCAAAGAGTCGGACACGACTGAGCGACTTCACTTTCACTTTTCACTTTCATGCATTGGAGAAGGAAATGGAAACCCACTCCAGTGTTCTTGCCTGGAGAATCCCAGGGACGGGGGAGCCTGGTGGGCTGCCGTCTATGGGGTTGCACAGAGTCGGACACGACTGAAACAACTTAGCAGCAGCAGTGGCAGTGCTTGACTCTTGAACCCAAAGAACTATTGCTATGCTCAACATGTTCAGCAGCTGTGTATGTGCATACATGGCACCAGTTTTAAGTGTTCCTGTTTTCCAGGTATGCAGCTGTGCTTCCATCTTCCTCTCCTTTGCCTGCTGTCTCCCACTCCACTGTAAAAAAAAACTATGCGATTATCTGTAATCAGCACTTTTATCACCATCACCAGATTACTGGCTAATACTAAAATTACCTAAAAGGCATTCTGAGTCCCTATATTACAGTGTGTTTTGTGAATAATACTTTTAAAATGCATTTCATTAAACATGGAGCTTAATCACTGATGAAATACAGAGTACACAGCCTTCAAATATCAGAAGTCCTGTTGAGCCACTTTTGCGTACGTGTCTGTTTTAACTTGCAGGTTTGCTGCTGTAGTTTTCTGTAAAATGTAATTTCATACTATGAATTACCTATAACTTTGCAGAAACTCTTTTAAAAACCAGGTTTATTTAAGTCATTTTACATCATGCCATTTTAAACAATGAACAAAGCAATGTTTCATGTTTTATTAAGTAAATTATGAATAATTTTATCTTACCTGGGCATAGAATTAAACTCACTATGAAAAAATATTTACAGTTTATCATCAATCATATCTCATCAGATTTATTATGCACACTTATTGCTCGTCAAAGTTCTTCACATGTTTTGAATGCTCGTTAACTGGATCTCAAACACTAAAATCACATATAAAAATTTTTCTTTAATACTTCCATGTAGTATGGTGCATGGTATATTTATAATTTAGGATTAAAATATATTTGAAGAAAAATGTAAACCATTTTCTTTTCTTTTTGGTAAATTTGTCTCTAGAATGAGATCTTCCATTTCAAAACTGAAATGAGTGGACAGTGGCCTGACAACCTTGCACTCTGCAAATGGCTCCCAGAGCCCTATATGTTAATAAACTTTCTTCAACATAATAAAAATATTCAGGATTTATTGACTCACTGAGGCTGTTGGCTTTTAAATTCTTTTCCTCTGTAGCTACCTTTTAAAAAATATTGTAAATCTTCCAAGTGGGTGAAAATATTATCTGACACAATATTATAACTTGTTTACATTTCATAGCCTTCACTTCAGCTTTTATTTCCATGCACTCAACTGGTATGCCACAACTCCTGGTCTCCATCAGAACCAGCTCTGGAAATTTCCAGACTAATCAACACAGTGTTAAAGCCAACAGAGGAAGATAGCCTACAGTCAAGAACTAGTAGAAACAAATTATTAATAAATAGGCATTTATGTAAGAACATTGTCCACCTTTCATAGGAACCTCAGTGTTCTTCATCGGTCCTTCTTCTTCGGGATTTCTTAAGGATTTTTTTCGACTTTTCAGAGAGCTGCTTACTATTTCCTTAAACCTACATGTGACAAGAGAGTGAAAACATGAATAATAGTATACACTGATGTTTTTAAGTTGTCACATGTGATTCCCTGAGTTCAATTAAAAGCAAACAAAAAAAACCTATTTGCAACATGCTCTCCTTTTCTGCAGATGAACAAAGGAATACTCCTTCACTAATTCTGAAAGTAACTTGTCACAGTGGGGTTCAGAGGCCTAGTCAAATAATTGTCTTAGTGTACTACCTGCTGTGTTCAATATTGAGTGAAAATGGAAGCCAGGCCCCAACTCCAGCTTATTTCACAATTCTTCTGTTATTTAAATGATTTTAGTCAGTTTGGGGGAAGCCAGACCTTTATAAATTAACAGCAGGGAAATACCAAAGGTGTCAGATTGCATATTTATCATCTTTTTCGTGTAATACTTAAATATGTATTAAGAAGTGACTGACATAAATTAGGCAGATTTCAGAAGCCACAGGCCGTGGCTTGTAGAGGACCCCCTTCTGCTTGACATTTCATCCTTGTCAAAGATCAAATTATTTTAATTTAGGCTGCAAATTATAAGGAATGAAGACTTCTTTGTGGGAATTCCCTGTGGTAATCTGACTTTTGTTGTTACTGCTGCTTGTCAGTGTGCAAAAGATATAATATGCATGCAAATAAGGTTAAAAAATATGTACTATCTAATTATCCAGCCAGTACATTCCACTTGAAGACAGTGGGAGGCCTGACACACAGTATGTGTTTGATTCATTGAGGCCTGCAGGGTATTTACACAAGATTACTTTTAATTATGAAATTAATATCTGTTTATCTAGAATATATAGCAGTAAGTGAGTATACACATGAGCAGAATTTTTTAGTAAAAAGAAATTGTCTTAATTTAATATATGAAAAGAAGGGGGAAAAAATCAGTTGTTTCTGAGGCAGAAAAGAAAGGCATCACCCAGATCTTGGTTTCACCCTTGTTGAAACAAATTGACTGAAAACTTGGCACCTTCTCTAGAATTTGTTTCTAGCTCCTCCAAGTAGGCTCAAGATGTGTTCCTTTATTCACAGTTTTTATATCTTAGTGAACTAGATACAGTGTTAGATTCAGTATGATTAGGAAAATGTGGGAGAAGAGATGTTTGTAGTTTTTTTCTTTTATAATTAATTTTTTTGTTTTTATAATTTTGGTGGCAGATTATCTCTTCTAAGTTCAAAAATCAATGATTACTATTTGAAAGAAAATGATGAAATTATGTCCACATTTTTTTCTGTAATAAAAACACAGCAAATAAACAATCCCACTGAAGCTATACTTTAATATGTGAAGTTCATATTCCAAATAATATTTACTTGTAAAACATAGGGTTACTTACTGGTAAAGCAAGTTAATCTGCTCATATTAACTTCTAACTAAAAATGGCAGAGGAATATCTGGGATATATTTATAAACTACTCTAATGATAATTTTAGAAAACCCAAAGCAAATGAATAAATAATAATACTTTAAAAATACAGTATGGCCTTGTCACTTTCCACCCATTTCCATCAGTGGAAATGTATAGAAAATTTGAAAAAGTAAACAGTGACCATTCTGAATAAGTATCTGGTAGAATGTTTCCTATTTGGCATCGTCAGAAGGGTGAAGGATGTCTTATTACCCAGCAAACACAAAATCTGGCTGGACTAACTGATTCCATTTTTCAGTCTTTTGTTACAGCAGTTCCTAGTAATGACAGGATGGGAATTCCTTTTACTGCTGCTGATCTTGGCATTTCCTTTGCTCAGCTTCTCTGCTCCTCCATACTCATCTAAATAGCTGTGCATCTCTCTGCCTTTGACACTGTGCTTGGAACTTAATCTAGTCCAGGAAAATATCCTTGGCCACTTGAGTGTAATTCATATCTCTTTGAATTACCTTCTCTTTTTGGAAATCTTTAAGCCATTTCTTTCTCTGCTCCCCAAAAATGAGACCCTGAATTATGAATTCTGTTTCTTCATTTTCCCCCAATAATATCTTGCAGTGTGTTCTAAATAGGAAGCAGTCATTACAGTTTTGGTCTGAAATGTGACCAAACTTAACAGAGTCAACCTGTTTGTAACACAATGGAAATCTGCAGCTCATTATATATGCAGACACTAAAGTGTGCCTTCCAAAGGTGTTCATTCTGTAGGCAAAGATACATCAATGACTTACTTTGATCATTTTTAAAAACTATTCATGATACCTGGTAAATGTTATTGACTGCTTTATCTTTTATATTGACCTTTAGGGTAACCATTTAAGTGTTCTTAAAAGATTAATTTAGAAAGAATAAGATTATAGATTTAAAAATTCTTACCAAAAGATGAGAAAGTGCAAAAGATGAAATCATATTGTTTCTGTTCTTTTCATCTTTCTGATCAGTGTGATGGAGTACAGATTGACTTAATAAACATCTCTCTGGAAGGAATTGCTATTTTGAATATACCAAGCATGCATGGAGGGTCCAATCTTTGGGGAGAGTCTAAGAAAAGACGAAGCCATCGCCGAATAGAGAAAAAAGGTTCTGACAAAAGGACCACGCTCATAGATGCCAAAGAGTTGAAGTTTGCGAGTCAAGGTAAGTTTTTTAACATTTAATTGTTAAGTGGCTTAATAATCAGCTCTTGAAGGCTACTCTAAAATGAAAGTGTTTTCCATTTTCCTATAGTCTGTATATTTATATGGCTATATTTTTAATGATATTAGATATACAAGTGAGATTGTTATATCATAATAGATTCTAAAAGTCATGTATAAACTGGCTATATTTTCATGGACTTTTTCTCCTTTATTCTCCTTTTCTGGATATAGTTCTTTACACAGGAAGTAAAATGTATGTGAGTTTTTAGTAGATTATAATATAGGATTATTATACATTAAATTCTAGAATGTGATCATCTTGGTTAAGATGTTTGAGTTGCTATAAACATGGCCTAGATTAACACTTTTCCTGAGGTGTGTTGCAGGTTTTATTCTTAGCTTTCTTACGTGAAGCCGTTGTCATAAACATCATATATATGGCATGTTTAAATATGCCATGGTCAGTTTTGATTATCTACCTCTATTTTTCCAGAAATTTAGTAAAACTTGGAATGCCTGGAAAATGAAAAGTAATGGGCTAACAAAATAGGGTGCCATAGTGATGGATTAATTTTCAGTTCCACTGAAATAGAGTTCACATTGGGACATGACAGTGAATTCTTGATGATAGATTTTATACAGACACCAAATTGGTGGTATTCTGATAATTGATCATGTCCCAGTTTATGTGTAGTATCCATACTATTTTTTTAGCCTTCTAGAATCTACCTAAAACCACAGATGGCATTCAGATGGCCAAGAAAACATATTGGCCCAGCCGTGTGTAGCAAAGACAAAATGGGAAGTGGTTACAAACTGATGGGATAAACAAAGTAAATAAAACTTTGTTTTTTTTTTTAATAAAGAAATAAAGTGTGAGCATGGTTGATTGCGGGGGTCCAGCCCCGGTGGATCCAGGGAATTCGAAGCGGGGATGGATTTGGCGTCTAGGAAAGGACTATTTAATTAGAAAAGAGAGATTAGGAAAGAATAGTGTAGTAGGAAAATTAGTGGAGAAAAGAGACTGATATTCCTTGGTTTACACAGAAAGCTTATAAAGTCTTAAGACAAGAAACTTGCACCATCTACGTTAGGCCACAGGCGCCCACTTGAATAGCGGAGGGTGCTCCACCTTGGGCTCCCTCTCATGTGGGTCTTAGAAGCCCGGGCAGTTCTGTGAAAAATGTGCCTGGTAGCTTGATAGGGATTGCATTGAATTTGTAAATTGCTTTGGGTAGTATACTCATTTTCACTATATTGATTCTTCCAATCCATGAACATGGTATATTTCTCCATCTATTAGTGTCCTCTTTGATTTCTTTCATCAGTGTTTTATAGTTTTCTATATATAGGTCTTTAGTTTCTTTAGGTAGATATATTCCTAAGTATTTTATTCTTTTCGTTGCAATGGTGAATGGAATTGTTTCCTTAATTTCTTTTCTACTTTCTCATTATTCGTGTATAGGAATGCAAGGGATTTCTGTGTGTTGATTTTATATCCTGCAACTTTACTATATTCATTAATTAGCTCTAGTAATTTTCTGGTGGAGTCTTTAGGGTTTTCCATGTAGAGGATCATGTCATCTGCAAACAGTGAGAGTTTTACTTCTTCTTTTCCAATTTGGATTCCTTTTATTTCTTTTTCTGCTCTGAGTGCTGTGGCCAAAACTTCCAGAACTATGTTGAATAGTAGCGGTGAAAGTGGACACCCTTGTCTTGTTCCTGACTTTAGGGGAAATGCTTTCAAGTTTTCACCATTGAGGATAATGTTTGCTGTGGGTTTGTCATAGATAGCTTTTATTATGTTGAGATATGTTCCTTCTATTCCTGCTTTCTGGAGAGTTTTTATCATAAATGGATGTAAAAATATGGAACGCTTCACGAATTTGCGTGTCATCCTTGCTACCAGGCACATTTTTCACAGAACTAGAACAAATAATTTCAAGATTTGTATGGAAATACAAAAACCTCGAATAGCCAAAGCAATCTTGAGAAAGAAGAATGGAACTGGAGGAATCAACTCGCCTGACTTCAGGCTCTACTACAAAGCCACAGTCATCAAGACAGTATGGTACTGGCACAAAGACAGACATATAGATCAATGGAACAAAATAGAAAGCCCAGAGATAAATCCACACACCTATGGACACCTTATCTTTGACAAAGGAGGCAAGAATATACAATGGAGTAAAGACAATCTCTTTAACAAGTGGTGCTGGGAAAACTGGTCAACCACTTGTAAAAGAATGAAACTAGATCACTTTCTAACACCGCACACAAAAATAAACTCAAAATGGATTAAAGATCTAAATGTAAGATCAGAAACTATAAAACTCCTGAGGAGAACATAGGCAAAACACTCTCCGACATAAATCACAGCAGGATCCTCTATGATCCACCTCCCAGAATGCTGGAAATAAAAGCAAAAATAAACAAATGGGATCTAATTAAAATTAAAAGCTTCTGCACAACAAAGGAAAATATAAACAAGGTGAAAAGACAGCCTTCTGAATGGGAGAAAATAATAGCAAATGAAGCAACTGACAAACAACTAATCTCAAAATATACAAGCAACTTCTGCAGCTCAATCCAGAAAAATAAACGACCCAATCAAAAAATGGGCCAAAGAACTAAACAGACATTTCTCCAAAGAAGACATACGGATGGCTAACAAACACATGAAAAGATGCTCAACATCACTCATTATTAGAGAAATGCAAATCAAAACCACAATGAGGTACCACTTCACACCAGTCAGAATGGCTGCGATCCAAAAATCTGCAAGCAATAAATGCTGGAGAGGGTGTGGAGAAAAGGAACCCTCCTACACTGTTGGTGGGAATGCAAACTAGTACAGCCACTATGGAGAACAGTGTGGAGATTCCTTAAAAATTGCAAATAGAACTACCTTATGACCCAGCAATCCCACTGCTGGGCATACACACCGAGGAAACCAGAATTGAAAGAGACACATGTACCCCAATGTTCATCGCAGCACTGTTTATAATAGCCAGGACATGGAAACAACCTAGATGTCCATCAGCAGATGAATGGATAAGAAAGCTGTGGTACATATACACAATGGAGTATTACTCAGCCGTTAAAAAGAATTCATTTGAATCAGTTCTGATGAGATGGATGAAACTGGAGCCAATTATACAGAGTGAAGTAAGCCAGAAAGAAAAACACCAATACAGTATACTAACACATATATATGGAATTTAGGAAGACGGCAATGACGACCCTGTATGCAAGACAGGGAAAGAGACACAGATGTGTATAATGGACTTTGGGACTCAGAGGGAGAGGGAGAGGGTGGGATGATTTGGGAGAATGACATTCTAACATGTATACTATCATGTGAATTGAATCGCCAGTCTATGTCTGACGCAGGATGCAGCATGCTTGGGGCTGGTGCATGGGGATGACCCAGAAAGATGTTATGGGGAGGGAGGTGGAGGGGGGTTCATGTTTGGGAATGCATGTAAGAATTAAAGATTTTAAAATTTAAAAAAAAAATAAATAAAATAAAATTACTTCAAATGAAAAACAAAAAAAAAAAAAAAAAGAAGCCCGGGCAATAAGTAGACACGGAGAGCCTCCGCATTCCAGGGGATCAGCCTGAAAAGGAGAGGGAGGGATAGGGAGAAAGAGAGAGAGTGTCGACATGAGGGAGGCCAAGCTTGTGCAAAAACCCCATAACTTTATTTTTAAAAGGTGTTTATATACCCTAAGTTTTACATAATGGAAGATACAGAGTCATGCAGGGGCAGCAGTCCTGACCCTTTCTGTGTATCTTTTTGTATATAAAGGTCTCAGGTGATTTACATTATCTTCTGGCCAAGAGGCCTGTTAACGCCTTATGGCTCTCTTCCTTAATGAATGTTAATCCCATTTCCCCTGAAGTGTTTTTCTTTAATCTGCATCACCCTCAAAGCACTAAAGTTACATCCCTATAGAACAATGGTGCAGTGGGTTATAACAAAGAAGGTACTTAACTCAAAGATCTATGTTGCTACTTGTTTGTTATTTTTTATATATACCAACTATATCAACAAATAAAAGATATGAAAATTTGACAGCAAGTATTGGCTCAACAAATGAAACCCTTAATTAGTCCTATTCTAATGATTTTGACTCCTTGGAAGCCCCTACATTCCTAGGATGTTTTGAGCTTCCTGTGCCTCTCACAGTTGGAAGGCCGCAAACAATCACATGCGCAGCTGTAAGAGTCCTGTAGGCAGGCTAGAAAGCCATCAGAGGGGTTTTTGGATTGAAACACTTTTATTATGCCCAGGAGACTTATTATCTAAAAGCTTTAAGTTAACTTTTTCCAGAAAAAGGTAGTGGGGGGACAGCCCCTGTTAATGTCAGAAGCGTAAGACAAAAGCATAATGCAGTATGGCAGGCAGACTCTGGTTTTGGGGGTAGATGCTCAAGAAAATCCAGCGAGGCTCCCTTAAGGCCGGAGTCGCCTTTGCCTGTCGGACCCGTTAACCTCATGACCTTTGCCACGGGCGGGACTCCCCATGCTATCTCCCGGCAGTTGATCAGCTTGATGCTGGTGGGAAATAGCTTCATGTTTTGGTGTCTTCAGGTATCTGATTCAAGTTTCAGTAGAGACTAATGTAATGTGGAATTTGGTGACCATGAAGGTGGAAAAAAACTGACAGATGAACCAATTAAGTATCCTCTTGAAAGTCTTTATTACAACCTGCCAATAACAGAAAGCTTTTATGCCCATTAAATGTATTGGTGATCCTCAAAAGACAAAGCTTGTAGAGTTGTGGAATTTAATGCACAAAAGTGTGTACCAAATTAACTAAGAAACTTTATATTCAGAATTAATATAACTGCATGAAAACATGGAGAAAAATGGTTTTGGGAGAGTTACATAGAAAAAGTGATTCAATTTGTGCCATATGAATTTTAAAATGAGGGGAATTAGGTATAACTATTTATTTCTAGGAGTTGTTGACACTAATAATGTAGATTTCTAAAAAGATTCCTAAAAAATCTCTACATTAAAAAATTAGTTCAAGAAACATACTAAAACCAAACCTAAAAATCTCTGCTTCTATCCCTAGAGAAACAATGAGAACATATAATAATATAGTTCACCATGTTAAAAAAGAAGTTATGTGTGTGTGTGTGTGTGTGTGTTTGTATACAATATGTATGTAATAATTTCTACATTTATTTTTTTCTGTTTTATCACTATATGTTAATACTTGGCATGTCCTTTGCATGTAGATATTTCAGGTGTGTATCTGAATTGATTCTCAATGCTCAGCTGCCGACTATGTTTACCCAATGAGATGTTAAAGTTTGTAAAATTCATGGCTGTGCTCCACCAGGATAAGTGTCTGTAAACTCACTATGGATCTAGCATCCTGGTGGCGCTAGTGGTAATAAACCTGCCTACCAATGCAGGGGACATAAGAGTCACGGATTGATCCCTGGGTCAGGAAAATCCTCTGGAGTAGGAATGGCAACTGACTCCAGTATTTTTGCCTGGAAAATCCATGGGTAGAGGAACCTGGTGGGCTACACTCCATGCGGTTGCAAAGAGTTAGACACAACTAAAGTGACTTAGCACACATGACCTCATTCATCCCCCTTGGTATGCTGAAGAATACACATTTGGAGTGAAGAACAGACAGATCAGCCAGAAGTATAGACTGTCAGTGCCTATAACTCTAGAAAAAGGTCTCTCTTCCCATCCTATCTTCTTCCTTTGTACTGTGAAACTATTGGTTTCGAGTTTCCATAACCTTGGGAAAGAAAGAAGTGAGATCCTACAGAGTTTGTGATTTAAGGATACATTTTTCTCAGTACAAATGAGTGAAGTCGCTCAGTCATGTCCAACTCTTTGCAACCCCGTGAACTGTAGCCTACCCGGCTCCTCCGTCGATGGGATTTTCCAGGCAAGAATACTGGAGTGGATTGCCGTTTCCTTCTCCAGGAGATCTTCCTGACCCAGGGAGTGAATCCAGGTCTCCCACATTGTAGGTAGACGCTTTACCATCTGAGCCACCAGGGAGTACAAAGAGGAGGAAAAACATCAGAGATCAGAGTTTTCAAAAGTTGTATTAGTACAAAAACATGCTTTATAATGGATTTGGCTAAACTGTTCTTCTCCTCTCTGTACCAACTGTGCTTGTAAGTTTGGATTAGGTTTTACTTCAAGATCAGTGTGCTTGCTCGGTCACTCAGTCGTGTCCAGCTGTTCATGACTCCATGGACTGTAGCCCACCAGGCTCCTCTGTCTGTGGAATTTTCCATGCAAGAATACTGGAGCAGGTTAATGCTTAAAATTACCTTATCAGCTGAATATTTTTAAAAAGATTTCTATATTAACCAGTCTTTCCCTTTATTAATTTTATCAAGATTTTTTCATTTTGATATGTTTCACAACAGAATAGTTAAGAATATCTCAAAATGTTTCTAAGTTTTGATTTCACATTTATTCTATCAATTCTTAAATGTTATATTTAATTATCAAAAATGAAAGAAACTTACTACTTCAAATATCTGCATGTATCCATCTTTGAAATGGTAATTGTTTCTATCATTTGATCTTGTTTTCAATTTCTTGATGCCAAAATAATAGTATTAAAGGTCAATCAGTATTTCAAATCTAACTGTGTTTTCAAATTTGCATAAAAGGACAGGTATTGTCTGTAGAATGAAATACAGAGAATATAATTCTAGTCCAACAAGTTTTCTTATTTAACCTAGGTTCAAATTAATAATTTCACTCTTAGAAAGATAGAATTAAATAAATTAAATAGGTTAATAATTTAAATTTCTTCTTTTTAAGATGCACTTCTTTAAATATTAACTAGCAACTTTCTGATATGGCTCTGTAAAAAGATTTAAAGTTTAAACTAAATTTTTGCTGTATTAAAATATAAGCTTGTTGCCATAAACTTTAGGAAGTTTTGGTGGTTGGGAGAGGGAAGAAGCATATCTAACTTGATTCTTGAAATGAATAATTTTTCTTCTTTAGTGGAAAGACTTAAATTAAGAAAAAAGTTTGCAAGTTTGTTTTAATTTTTTTAATGTCATAGATATAAGGTACAAGGTGGGGTTTGGAGCATGACATACTCATTTATGCTTTGCCCTACATGATCTGTAACTCCTGCACAATTTATATGCTTGCAATCTTTGAAGACACTCAGAGTATCAGATCAGAGTATCATCACTCAATAAATTCACTAGGAAACTTTATGGTTGATTTAATTTGAGTTGATCAAAATTATAAGCGATTAATTACATTATTGTTCTAGTAAAATATTCTAGAACAGTTGGATGCAATTCTGAAACTTTTTTGTACATTTATCTAATTCAGACATTTTCTTTGTGCGTTTGTCTTTTTGTTTTATTTTTGTTGTTGTTTGCTTTCTTTTACCTCTTTAGGAGATACAAATCTGTGTATCATATATTGACAGCATGGTCTTTAAGCAAAATTGTGAAATCATCAAATTTGACATTCAGTGCCCTTAGCCATTGTGGTCTTTCCCATTTCTTTCAGTTGCTAAGTAAATATTTTTCTCTACTTCTTCTGCATTAAATCCAAGCATCAGAAAGATATCTAATAAATTCCTTCACATTAGTATATAAATGACTGATTGCCCATGAATGTAGAGGTATTTGCATTTTAAAAGAAGCAAAGGCCTTCAGCTAAACCATTATTTTTCACACTGTGTTCCATTGAGCTATAACTGCAGTTCTTGTTTATAATTCATTTCTGTCATGTTTTGAAACAACAGAAAACCTATAACAAAACCCTATAAAGTGCATTCTATAGAAACAATATGTCATATTGATGATTCTTAAATCATCAAATTGTGTTACTAGACAAAACAGCTTCCTTTCCTCCTCCTGTTCCACCTCCTCTTCTTCCCACTGGCTGGATTGATCTGTAGATAGGTGGAGAACATGATAGTTATTTCTTTCCACACACATGTTTGTAAACATACGTCTAAATGAGTAAATAGATAAATGTGACATTAATTGGAAAGTTCTAGCTGTGCAATGGTGATTTTAATATATATCATTGTATATGTAATGAGGAAAATTGTACAAATGGGTTCATTACCACCACAGTGTATGTGAATCACAACTAAAAGGCCAGCAAGCTCAGGTACTTTTGCTTGGCACAAACAATAAACAGAGCTTAACAATCAAAGGAAATGAAAACAAGGTGGTGATAATAATGCTAATTAATACTTTTAATGAAAATGGAAGTCACTTCTTAGAAAAGTTTTTTCATTATAAGAAATTACATTAGTTAACGGTCTCTGCCAAATAATAAGTTTGTACTATTTTGTATATCGAATGGAGTTTTAACAGAGATTTATGATACAAACATACTCACTACCGCTGCTGTTGCTAAGTCGCTTCAGTCGTGTCTGACTCTGTGCGACCCCATAGATGGCAGCCCACCAGGCTCCCCCGTCCCTGGGATTCTCCAGGCAAGAACACTGGAGTGGGTTGCCATTTCCTTCTCCAATGCAGGAAAGTGAAGAGTGAAAGTGAAGTTGCTCAGTTGTGTCCAACTCTTAGCGACCCCATGGACTGCAGCCCACTAGGCTCCTCTGTCCATGGGATTTTCCAGGCAAGAGTACTGGAGTGGAGTGCCATTGCCTTCTACGAAACATGCTCACAAACATGCTCACAACTTCTGCTAGAGAGACAGTGATGAAACTGAAATAGTTTCAGATAATATGCAGAAATAAGACAAACTTGACTAATTGAAACTTTGAGTTAATATCTGAAGCATGCAGCAAGTAAATTTTATTGACAAAGTTGAAAAACTACTAAAAGGATACTTGTAAAAAGTATTTTTTAACAGCAAGGACCTCTCAAGTAATGTGAGCAGTTTTCACGTATTCTAATGGTTTTAAGCTTTGACGATACAAGTCTAACTATACCATTTTCCAGTAAGGAATGCAGAATGGTGCAAGACTGTCAAGTGAGAGGTACAAAGTTCATGTCATTTACAATTACATATCTGTCTTGATCAGGATAGTCCCAATATCATACAACAACAAAAAACCCTCCAGAAATCTATGAAAAATAGGCTGCCTATAACACTGCAGCTGCTCTCCTCATAACTCCATTATTCCCATAGAGTGACTATATCACAGGTGTTAGCAATTTGAACCTCTAAAATATATTTGCAGACATAAAATTCTAATTTTCTCTTTAATTTACTGGTCTTAAAAATATTGCTTCATTAAAAAAAAAAAGGTTGACTGCTATAAAAAGTTTGAAAACCAGTGAGCAAAAGTAATTACATTCAAGCCGTAGAATTTCAAACATTTGCCAAAAGCTAAGGGAGGTACTGTCAGGAGCAGCTGGACTTCCTGCTTGAAACCTCATTAACTAGGTGACTGTCTACCCCACATATGGATACAGATAGAAAAGTTTATTTTAAAAGCTAATTAACGTATGATATTGTCGATAAAATCTTCAATGTTTTCATTCCCATTTACCAATGCTAATTCTTTTCTTTGGGCCAAATTTCTCAGGGTAGTATATACTCCACTGAAGGAAAACTGAGCTGTACCCAGATGAGTAGTTTAAAGTGTGATAGTTTTTAAATGTACAGTGGCTGCTGTTTTCTTTTTGGTAAGAGGTACTTTTTTCTTAATTTATAATTTTAAATAATTTCATTTTTGAAATAAGTTCATTTAATTAAAATAGTGCTGTGCTAAGTTGCTTCAGTAACATCCAACTCTTTGTGACCCTCTGGACTGTAACCTGCCAGGCTCCTCTGTCCATGGGATTCTCCAGGCAAGAATACTGGAGTGGGTTGCCATGACTTCCTCCAGGGCATCTTCCCGGCCCAGGGATTGAACCCATGTCTTCTGTGGCTCCTGCATTAGAGGCAGATTCTTTACCACTGAGCCAAAACTAAAAAATAATAGAGGAAGTATATGGATATGGGAAAAACGGATGGTGGGACCAGAAAGACTAAAGTGTGGAAAACTCCATGAAGGCTAATATTACAGATTCCAGCACTTTGTTTTATTTGCATAGCCCCAATTTTATATACTTAGTGTAAACATTTTTTAAAAATTCTTCATTATCTTGTATGAAATTTACTATGTATAAGTTCCCCCTAAATAAGCTTACACTGCACATACCCCTACCCCACCTTATTTGATGTCTGTACTCTGTACGGGGGAGACTAAAACCCTCATTCTTTTTAGGAGCTAGAGGGTAGAACTGTGTACCTGAATAAGTGTCATGGACTCTCTATATCAAATGACTTTATCTATTATTTTGAAAACTCTGAAGAAGTAGAAAGGAAAAAAACGTCAATCCAAGCCGAACTGATCAAAGAAAACAAATGAGTTGATATCTGTGACAGCTTGGCTAAAGTTGAATTTTGTTTCTGAAAATAAGGTTATAGGCTTCAAGGTCTTTATCATTAAAATGGGGACCGTGAGTTCTTGAAGAGTTGGGATTAACCTATGTGTGCTCTTATTGTATTGCCTAGAAAACTGTACAAGGGATATTTAAATAATAAGAATCGAATACTTCCTACTCCTTGTAAAAGTTACAGTTACCTGAAATTTTGGAGAAGGAAATGGCAACTTGCTCCAGTATTCTTGCCTGGAGAATCCCATGGATAGAAGAGCCTGGCAGGCTACAGTCCATAGCTTTGCAAAGAGTAGTTCACGACTGAGCAACTAAACCACACCTGAAAGTTGATAAAAATGGACTTTTGTCATGCATTATCAATTTTTCTAGACATTTCTATGGGTTATGTAGGGTAATTTAGAAGGCACCTTTTTTTTAAGTTGTCTAAATATAACTGCAACATTCATTTTAGAACTGTAGATGATGAATTTGGCATTCAAACACCAGAAAGTAGAACAATTTCCAAGCATTTAAATTCAGTGATTAAATCAATTACATTTAGAAGCAAAAAAAGGATTTCATGTTGCATTATTATACCTCGATGTTAAAATTGCTGAAAAAAGATCATGGCATTTGAGATGTTGCATTTTACAGAGATATATGCATATACCAATACCATGACAATTTCATTAGTTTAAAATAGATAAATCCACACATTTGCTGTCTAGTAACCTTTAAGGAGATGTCTCAAGTTGAGCTTCTAATTGTATGTTTCTAAACTACCTCCTTTGAAAATTTCTAGCAATGGATAATGCAAATAATAGCAAGTACTTAATAAAGCCATCTAAATATCAAAATTTCTGTTTGCCATTTGAAAATTACATCATATACCTGTATATCTTAATGTGATAGGTCTCTCTCCTTTTTTTATTTTTATTTTTTACAAAAAGCATGAATTTAAAATTTGTACTAGTCACTCTTTCTCAAGCACTCTGTCACTACTCAGTGAGCTCACAAATAAAGTGGTCAGTGTGTCAGAAAAAAAAAAAGAAAGAAAATGTTTAAAAATCTAGTAATATTATGCATAAAAACCAGGCTAACTAATTCAAAATCTTTCCCATTGGATACTCATTATTTACAAGGGCCAAACAGGTCTGAAGCAAGAGCAGAAAACAACTTATGAGAATATATTTTATATATATATATAAAACAACTATAAAAAGAAGTTATAAAATGCAAAACATTTCTTATGTATAAAAATATATTTTCAAAATATAAGATCATGTGCTCTTGTATTTGGCCTTTCAGTTCAGTTCAGTTGCTCAGTTGTGTCCGACTCTTTGTGACCCCATGGACTACAGCACACCAGACCGTCCATTGAGTCGGTGATGCCATCCAACAATCTCGTCCTCTGCCATCTCCTACTGTCCCCTTCTCCTCCCACTTTCAATCTTTCCTAGCATCAGGGGCTTTTCAAATGAGTCAGTCAGTTCTTCATATCGGGTGGCCAAAAAAATTGGAGTTTCAGCTTCAACATCAGTCCTTCCAATGAATATTCAGGGCTTATTTCCTTTAGGATGGACTGGTTGGATCTCCTTGCAGTCCAAGGGACTCTCAAGAGTCTTCTCCAACACCACAGTTCAAAAACATCAATTCTTCAGCACTCATCTTTCTTTATAATCCAACTCTCACATTCATGCATGACTACTGGAAAAACCATAGCCTTGACTAGATGGACCTTTGTTGGCAAAGTGACGTCTCTGTTTTTTAATATGCTATCGAGGTTGATCATAACTTTCCTAGCTGTCCTATAAAATCATGCATATATTGAAGAAGTATTTATGAAATTCCTGCTTGTCATGACACTAAAAACTTAAAATATCCATCTTTAGAAAATTATTTTATTCATTATGGAGCTATATGAAATACCATTTTGTGACTAGGATTATTCCCGTATACCCCATGTTCAACAGTCAAAGTTTCAAAATCTGACATACAATATAATTATAGAAATAAAATCTGACATGCAGTACAACTCTTGAATTTCTTATAGTGAAATCAATAAGGCTACAAAATTATTTTGGACAAGGCAATGACACCCCACTCCAGTACTCTTGCCTGGAAAATCCCATGGATGGAGGAGCCTGGTAAGCTGCAGTGCATAGGGTCACGCAGAGTCAGACATGACTGAGCGACTTCACTTTCACTTTTCACCTTCCATTGGAGAAGGAAATGGCAACCCACTCCAGTGTTCTTGCCTGGAGAATCCCAGGGACAGGGGAGTCTGATGGGCTGCCATCTATGCGGTTGCACAGAGTCGGACATGACTAAAGCGACTTATCAGCAGCATGGTATAAATTATCATTTAAACAGAAATGTGGTGTTTTCTTATACATATTAATGATATCATTGAAATTAAAGGTTTATTCCTGAAAACAAATTGAAATTAGGAAAATGAAGAAAATCCAAAGAACAGGTAGATAGGAATTGTAAAACAAGGAGCCATTTGCTTTCACCTACTAAATCTAGGAAATTTGAAAAAAAAAAATGAGGTTTTAGTAATGGTTGAATTTTTAAAAATATGTGATTTGGCAATTGATTTAATAGATGCAAGGGAAAAAGGAAAGGAATTTGTTTACTTGAAGTTTTAAATGAAGGTTTAGCTGTTACCTTCTCTGTCTTCGAAGGCAAAGTATCTTCTTCATTTCAAATTGCTAATGCTATTCCCAGACTCTTCTGTGTTTCTAACTATTATTTCTGTGTTTCTAACTATTTTCTAACTAAAATTCAACTTCTGAGTTTAATTTTAAATTCAGAGAAAGATGGAAAATATGAATGCTTTAACAGGTCATTTTCTCCACAATGCTGATGTCTAATATTAGGGATAAGACA
Organism: Ovis aries; assembly: GCF_016772045.2. Taxonomy (NCBI): domain Eukaryota; kingdom Metazoa; phylum Chordata; class Mammalia; order Artiodactyla; family Bovidae; genus Ovis; species Ovis aries. The sequence continues at coordinate 23,538,206 of NC_056057.1, read as the reverse complement.
ACTATCTTACTTGTTTCTGTGAATAACATACAGTCATGAGTCTTTTTTAAATAATGGCAGGTTATTTACCCAGGCTAAAACTGCAGTATAAATTTTAATCTGTTTAACCTCTGCATGGTAGAAATACAAGGCATATTTCCAAGTTAAATAAATATTGGCTGATTATGTAAGTCTTGCCTCCTTAACACTGATAGAGCATGCTTTCAAATAGTAGTCACATAAAGTTTCCCAATATGAGGCCATTCATAGAAATGTCCTAAATATAAAGCAAATATATACAAATAACTTTGTCATTTGAGGGTGATGGTTTGACACTCAGCTAATAGGGAAGTTAAAATAGCTTTCCTATTATCAGTACATGTAAAAATGATCTCATATGTCCTGATAATAGGGGAATATTTTTAAACAGTAAAGACAAAAGAACTATCAAAAAGACATGAAATCAGCTACATAAACTGTTAAATATAAGTCACGTTTCTATTTTTTTTTCTATTTGTATTAAACACCATATTTTCTTTTCCATCGAGAGAAAATAACCAAGAAAACATATAATCTTATTGAGAATGAAGCTTTAATTATACCATCTTTGGAGTGATAGTATGTCTCATGATTTCATGTCATGATAGAGACACTGAACTTTTTATTTTACCCCTCTTTATTTATAAGTGTTTTATTTCTGATTACTTTAGTGGATATAATGAAAATGCCACAGTCTGGCTCCTGGTATTCCTTACACACAGTTGTCTGAACTACCAAAGTGTTCCAGGGTCAGGGTAGGGTATAGCAGAGAGCAAAGAGACTTGTTCCTTGGAAGAATCAAATCTCACCATAAGTAATTATCTTTGACCTGTATGTACCTTTAACCAAAACGACTAACCACTAGAGCTCCACTGCCGTGAATTTTAGTTTTTACAAATACAGTATAGAGCTAGTTAACATAGAAATGGTAGCTTCTTGGACAGTATCCAGCCAACTCTGTTTTTGTGGAAATTGATAGAGATTTATATAGATCACGATTCCTTCCATACTGAATAATTATTCTCCTGGTTAACAGTCATATTGTTCTTCCTTGGATAAATTATAGATTTATAACTTGGGTGCAGGCAATGGCACCCCACTCCAGTACTCTTGCCTGGAAAATCCCATGGATGGAAGAGCCTGGTAGGCTGCAGTCCATGGGGTCGCTAAGAGTTGGACAGGACTGAGCAACTTCACTTTCACTTTTCACTTACATGCATTGGAGAAGGAAATGGCAACCCACTCCAGTGTTCTTGCCTGGATAATCCCAGGGACGGAGGAGCCCGGTGGGCTGCCGTCTATGGGGTCGCACAGAGTCGGACACGACTGAAGCAACTTAGCAGCAGCAGCAGATGGTGTCTGTTTGAGGCATTGTCTATTGGCTGGTGTACAGTACAGCTATTAATCAGAGTAAATTAAAAATTGAGGCCTGAATGTTGTAAAGTGACAGTCATTTGGAAAAAGACTAAAAACCTCTATGGATAAACATAACTAGTTTAAATGAGCCCCCAAGCGGCTTTTTTGAGAAAGTTCAAATGCTGCACTGTTACTCTAATTATCCCATAATATGGTATAAAATAACCACCTCACTTTATCCTTATATTTATAAAGCTGTTCCCATTATCATTATATTTTACCTGTTCAAGTTCTGAAAGATTGCCACTCGTTGAGAGGTTCATTAAGAGAATAATTATATCTCACAGATTGACAGAAAGAAAATGTATCTTTGAACAATTCCATTTCCCTGAACAGTTTGTTTCAAGGTGGAAGACAAGTCTATTAAGTATCTTCTGCCCTTTTTAAACATGTCAAAGCTAACCATTAATACTGAAATTAGTAATTTGGTTCTGATTTAATGAAGGAATCAGCTGCTATTTGAGATGAACTCAATTTCTATGAATGAAACAAACATTTTTAACATTGAATAGCAAAAGTATTTAAGAATCTTCTTATGTACAGTGATATAACTTATATCTCTTCTGATAGTTAAAGCCCTTAGCATATAGTCTTCTTCACTACTGATGCTTGAGAATATTTACTTCATCCAAATATTATATCATACTATTTTCTTACTAAATAAATGCCATTCACATTTTAAGAGTATCTTTTTAGAAAAATAGTAAGTAGAAAGTCAACCAATATCAAAGAACTTTCTGTTTTTAAACTGCAAGAAAGTTGCATAGAATTTGTGAATAAATGACTTTTCAAAATTAAAAGGAAATTCATGTGCACAAAAATGTAACTTCAATAGAAAATAGGTCTAAGACATAGCACCTCATATTTAAACATGTTGGTATTGTGAAATAAGCTACCCATGGTCACATGCAAGTCAACTCATCATAAATCTATATGGTAAGTAACTGGACAATAATAAAGTAATATATCAATCACTGATGATTTTGCCAAGCCTATACTTGATGATAAACACTTTCTTCCTGGAGTTCTTATATCGTAGTCTTTTTTTAGCATCATCCAGCCCAGATTGCTAAAACTGTAGTACAGGATATCATATTCAGTGAGCTTAGTGGGAAACAGAGTCAGTGCATCTTTTATTCAGTATAAAAATACAGATGTATAGAACAGTCTTTTGTACTCTGTGGGAGAGGGCAAGGGTGGGATGATTTGGGAGAATGGCATTGAAACATGTATAATATCATATATGAAACAAATTGCCATACTGGATGCTTGGGGCTGGTGCACTGGGATAACCCAGAGGGATGGTACGGGGAAGGAGGAGGGAGAGGGGTTCAGGATGGGGAACACGTGTATACCTGTGGCGGATTCATGTTGACGTATGGCAAAACCAATAGAATATTGTAAAGTAATTAACCTCCAATTAAAATAATTAAATTTATATTTAAAATAAACAAATAAATGTAGAGAAAAAAATACAAAAGATGCTATTTGGGTTTTTTAAGACAGTAATTGTATCAAACATAAACAGCAATTTTAAACATGTATAGGATCTGAAGAACTCTCAGAGCTGTGAAATGAAATAATCTGTCTCATTTTATATGTATACAACCAAAACATGCTGATATATTAACGATGCTATTTTGAGTCAAAGGTTGAATATGAAGTATTGTACATTTTTGTAGTTAGGTGTTATTTTTATAATTCTTCTTTATATATTTTTCTGTCCTTTTTTATTAATTAAACCTGTTTCTTCTGAAGGGATTATGTAGGTCTTCATCTCTTTTTGTTAAGATAGACTATTTTTAGATTTCTTTTCTTTTCATTTTTTTATTTGTGCTATTTAGCTTCTGAATATTTTATATATGTTACATTTATAAGCATTTCATCCAATATTCATACAAAAGTTAGGGATTAACAAGGGATTATGATAGGTATTTTGATTCTTGAAGAAGGGAATGAATATCTTGTTTATGGTAGATATTGAAATTTAACTTCCATTGCAATCTAAAAAATTGTCAAGTTATCGAAAATAGCAAACAAAAAATGCAGTAAATGTGTTAATTTACGCTTAAAAATCGAATTAAAATTTTTATAAATCTGACACTTTAAATACCTTTGGTAGACTTTATAGAAGAGTGTATTAAGTGAGTACTCAAATAAAATGCCTTGATCATGTATATGCTGTGACAGAGTTTGTATGCGTGTGTGTCTTTGTAGACAGACATATGCTGACAGTTTATGGGGTGAGACGTATGGACATGCAGATATCCCAATGATGCATGGAAGTAGATCACTTGAACACAGTTTATTTTGGAAGTTCCAATCAGAAAGAAAAGCAGGGGAAACAAAGCATTGCTTTAAGAAAGGAAGGGAAATTTTATTTTTGTTTTAATAGCAATAGAAGGGAACGTGATAGAACAAAGCATTCTCTAAAATATAAATCATGATCCCATTATTCCAAGGGAAAAAGAGATGAAAATAGGTAGAAGGGAATTCTTTATTCCCTTCTTACTTTCCTTTTTCCCTCACTGTATGCTATCCTTTGGGAATAATGCTGTCTTCAGATTCCCTTACTCTTCCATCTTCAGACAAGCAAGCCCATCCCAGAGTGACCCTGTCATGTAGCCGAACACTCTTCATCTAAACCCTCTTGATCAATCCTTGCAGTATGCTGACACCTACTTATGAATCAGAAGACAGTAGTTTCTGAAAGTCCATAGGAAAATTGTGTCGACTTAAAAAAAACACACAACATGAAAGTTGCAAGTTAAGTTTTATTGGGGGCAAAATGAATATTAGAGCTGAGGAGACAGCACTTAGATAGCACTGAGAAACTGCTCTGAAGAGGTGAGGGGAAAGACAGTATTTATGTGATTCTGGTGAAGGGAGAGTACATGCAGTCAAGCCCATATTTTTCCAGAAGGATTCTACTAGTCTCAGAAGCTTTCTGCCAGTCACAAGAAACAGTCGTTACTGTGAAGGATTTTAATGCTTTTCTAGATGTGAGGAGATACAAAAATTGGGCTCATAAAATTGGCTCCCCCAAATACCTAACTATCTGAAAACCTGTTCTGACAGTTCCTCCAGAGCACAGAGTGCCTCATTGCTGCTCTCCACCCTGAACTCTCTTCAGGGGGTGTTAAAAATCAGCAGCTGCAGGAGCACATGATTTAATCCTTGTAGAGGTAGATGGCAAGTGCCAATTTATAGCTGACATTGTTTACCAATGCAGCATTGACATTTCTCTCTTTCATTTTTAACGTTGAACTATAATTGAACGTATAACGTTGTATAAGTTTAAGCTGTACAACTTTGTTGATCTGATGCATTTATATTTTTGCAATGTGATCACCACGGTTGTGTTAGCTAAACCTCTATCATGTCACGTAATTATTATTTCTGTTTGTGTTGAGAATAACTAAGATCTAGTTTCTTAGCAACTCTGAAGTTTATAGTACAGTGTTGTTGACTGTACTGTATTCACTTTTTATTTTTTGATTATATGTCTTCTCATGATGTGTGTGATAAAAAGAAGTTATATTCCATGGCAAGAAAAAAAAAAGGGCTAAATAATATCATGCCAATTGTTTGTCTTAAACAAAATCCTCATGCCAATCCAGACTGTCTTCTTCCTACTGTCTTTTCAAATCAACAGCCCCTGAGGGGAAAGACTTTTGACATGGACAATGTAGGTCAGTGAATTTCTTAAAGATAGACTTTAGTTTTTGATTTTCTGGACTATAAGAATATAGCAATAATAAGTTATTTATGGAAAAGAGAAAGAAATCTGTGACCTCAGACCAATTGTTAACTTGGCAAATCTGTTTTCTAACCTGTATATAAATGAAAAGAATCCTTTCTGATATTTTCACCTTACAGAGTGATTTGTACATATTAACACATTTCAGATAATTTACTGTAGAAATGTAAGGTGCATATTTGATCAACTTACGGATATGCACAAAGCTATCACCCTAGAGTATATGGAGCACTTGTATGTTTGGCCTGCATTTATGAGAGAGGAGGCAAAGATTAAGCAGTCATTCTCCATCCATGAAAAATTTAGCCCTTCTAAGAATTAATCCTCACTCTTCAGAATTATAAAAATAACTAGGATTCTTACTTCACATTATGAAAAATATTTCTTTTCCTGAGAAACTGTTTTATGGTTAAATAGTAGAATTCTCAATACGTGAAATCTTTAAATGAGATCTGACAGGGAAATAAGTACTGATCTACCATTGAATTAAAACAATTATTAATCATCCTTTCCCAAGAAAATGCAAGTTCCTTATAAAATATGTGTGCCAACCAAAGTTGATTAAAATTCAGTTCACTCTTTCCAGGTGTTGAGATGATTGAAATGCTTTGTTTATGCTGGTTAGTTTCTTGGAGTCTCATCTGCTCATTCATTCCTCTCTTCTTCACGGTGAATTGTGGAAAATGTTTCCTTTCTGAACTCCCTTTGATTGCACACCTTCCATCTTTCTTTCTCACAAAGATCTTAAGATTGTGGTGGCCATAGTACTGATTCTTTAGGAGCCAGATGAGCAAATTGCCCACCAAGTCACTTTGCCCATCAGTTCAGATTGTACCTGCTGCTCTTAAATTTTGGTTTCCCCTCCTGGCAGCATTACTGGTGATTCATAGAGATGTTTGTTTATAAGTGAAAGTGAAAATCGCTCAGTCGAGTCCAACTCTTTGTGACCCCCATGAACTGTACAGTCTGTGGAATTCTTGAGGCCGTAATAGTGGAACGGGTAGCCTTTCCCTTCTTCAGGGGATCTTCCCAACCCAGGGATCTAACCCAGGTCTCCAGCATTGCAAGCAGATTCTTTACCAGCTGAGCCACAACGGAAGCCCAAGAACACTGGAGTGGGTAGCCTATCCCTTCTCCAGCAGATCTTCCAGACCCAGGAATTGACCCTACAATGAATCCCTCGCTTAAGTAAGCTGTACTGGAGAGGACAAGCTGTGTAACAAATTACTGACTTTGTGAGGTGCTGCCTGCTGGAGTGAAAATAAATTTTAGGAGAGGGCAAGGGGCAGGTAGTGGGAGCTAGCTAAGCTGCAAAATTCTTTTCTAACTGGTACTGCCTGTGTGCCAGTTGATGTGGCAATAATGGTCAGCAAGATTTATGGCCCTTTAACATAGACTTAGTAAGGAAAGGAAAATCAGAGTTTTCTGATTTTGTTTAAAGCCTCCTGCTTTAGAGCAGCTCCTTCTAGGCATCAGGCTTGCAGTGTCGTTACAGGTCGTTCACAGTTCTCAGGGAACTCTTTGTATTGTCTCAGGACTTTGAATTGTTATTTTGTTGTTATTGTTTGTGTTGTTTTACTATTGTTGGTGATGTTGACAGTAGAATTTTTAAACTGATATGGAAAAAGTCTCACAGAGTTAGAGTGTGGTATAGTCAGTCAGTAAGTTCAGTTGCTCAGTCATGTCCAACTCTTTGTGACCCCATGGACTACGGCACGCCAAGCCTCCCTGTCCATCCCCAACACCAGGAGCATGCTCAAGCTCTTGTCCTTCGAGGTGGTGATGCCGTCCAACCATCTCATCCTTTGTGGTCCCTTTCTGCTCCTGCCTTCAATGTTTCCCAGTATCACAGGGTCTTTTCCAATGAGTCAGTTCTTTGCATCTGGTGGCCAAAGTATTGAAGCTTCAGCTTCAGCATCAGCCCTTCCAATGAATATTCAGGACTGATTTCCTTTAGGATTGACTGGTGGGATGTCCTTGCAGTCCAAGGGACTCTCAGGAGTCGGCTCCAACACACAGTTCAAAAGCATCAATTCTTTGGCGCTCAGCTTTCTTTATGGTCCAACTCTCACATACATACATGACTACTGAAAAAACCATAGCTTTTACTAGACGGACATTTGTCAGCATAGAAATGTCTACGCTTTAATATGCTGTCTAGGTTGGTCATAGCTTTTCTTCCAAGGAGCAAGCATCTTTTAATTTCATGGCTGCAGTCACCAGCTGCAGTGATTTTGGAGCCCAAGAAAATAAAGTCTGTTACTGTTTCCATGATTTTCCCATCTATTTGCCATGAAGTGATGGGACCAGATGCCATGATCTTCTTTTTTGAATGCTGAGGTTTAAGTCAGATTTTTCAATCTCCTCTTTCACTTTCATCAAGAGGTTCTTCAGTTTCTCTTCACTTTCTGCTGTAAGGGTGGTATCATCTGCATATATGAGTTATTAATATTTCCTGGACAACCCTAGTAGAGATTGACTTTTAAGTGTGATATGTCCCTTTAAAGTATGATCTGTTTTTCTGTTTCCATTGATATTTCTCCTTACAGTCTTGATTCCAGCTTGTGCTAAATCTAGCCCGGAATTTTGCATGATGTACCCTGCATATAAGTTAAATAAGCAAGGTGAAAATATACAGCCTTGATGTATTCCTTTCCCACTTTGGAACCAGTCCATTGTTTCCATTATTGCTGGATTGCTGGTGCAAAGTCTTATATCTAGCATTATCTCTGTGTAAACCTTCATATATATATATATATATATATATATATATATAGGCAGCAAGAGAGATTGCATGTAACTCTTTTTTTCATAAATGATCAGTGAATGAACAGATTATGCTTTTATTAACATTTTTTTCTCAACCTGTTTTCTTGACTAACTAATGGTTTTTGTCTTCATTAAAAATTGTGTAGGATGGACAGAACTTTAAAAATTAAGTGAAACAGGAATAAGCTCTTCAATTGAGCAAATTTATTTCCCTCGTTTAAAATCTGTTTTTCTGAGGTTGAGGTGAAGATGAAGTCGCTCAGTCGTGTCCAACTCTTTGCAACCCCATGGACAGCAGCCTGCACCAGGCTCCTCCATCCGTGGGATTTTCTAGGCAAGAGTACTGGAATGGGTTGCCATTTCCTTCTCCAGGAAGGAGAAGTATTTTTAAAATCATTTTACAGTGTGCTATGTATACTTAGGGCTTCTCAAGTTGTTCAGTGGTAAAGAATCTCCCTGCCAGTGCAGGAGACACAGGAGACACGTGTTTGATCCCTGGGTCGAGAAGATCCCCTGGAGTAGGAAATGGCAACCCACTCCAGTATTCCTGCCTGGAAAAATTCAATAGACAGAGGAGCCTGGCATGCTATAGTCCATGGGTCACAAAGAATTGGGACATGATTGAGTGGCTGAACACACATGTATGCTTAATGTACAGGTAACAAAGAACAATGATATTAAGACCAGAAGCAACAACAAACCCACAAGATGTTCATTCAGTTGTTTCATACATGACCAGCCAATTGGACTTGTGATCATCTCCTTCTAACTTACTCCACTCATGCCAAATTTATCTTTTTGATGCTCATCACAACACCAAGCATGGCACCATCTCAGAGCCTTTGCACTGATATTCCCTCTGCCTGGGATTTTCTGACCTTAGCTCTTCACATGGTTTCACTTCTTTAAGATTGCTGATAAAATATGCTCCCTTTGGAAAGGGCTTCCCTGATCACATACCTACCTAAAATATGCCATTCCTTCCCACTCCCTACTCCCTGTCTTACCCCTGTCTTACTATGTGTTATCCTTGTTAAAAAGTTGAACATGTTAATGAACTAAAACACTTGTACAGAAAATTGTACATATCATAGTTGTACAACAGGTGAGTTTTGGCAAGTGAACACATCTCTGTAGCAACTCTTCCAGATCAACAAACAGAATATCACCAACCTCACAGAACAGAGCCCAAACCCATTTCCTCCTCAGTATCCTGGCTTTTATTACTATGAATAAGTTTTGTCAGTTTTTAAACTTTACACAAGTACAGTCATGTAGCATATATTCATTTATGTCAAGCTTCTTTAATTTCATAATTTTATTTTTCAATTTTATTCATTGTATTAGTATGCTATTTTTTTCATCATGGAGCTATTATAAATTCTAATGCTATGAACATTCTTGTACAGGTCTTTTGATGTGTATATGCATTTATTTTGGATATAGACTAAGAAATGAAAATTACTGAATCATAGGTTATGTATATGTTCAGCTTTAGTAGATACTGCCAAAAGTGGTTTTACCAGTTTTCACTCCATTCAGCAGATAAGGCTTCCAGTTGATTCCATATCCTCACCAACACTTTGTATGATGAGTCTTTTTAATTTAGTCATTCTGTTTTGTTGTGTTTTAAAAATACATGTTACTGATTGACTGATGATGTGGAGCCCCATTTTATGTGAACAGGTTATTTGGATATCCTCTAGTTTCTTGCCTATTTTTTATTGGGTCAATCTAGCTAGCTCACTGTGTATTTATATTTGAAAGAACTAGAGTCTTGTTGGTTCTGTGGACTGATAATTTATTCTCCCACTATGTGGCTTACTTCTTTATTATTGATGTCTTTTGAAAATCAGAACCTCTTGATTTGATTTAAGTTTTAGTATATTTATTCCTTTTTGATTATTGCTTTTTATCAGTGGTTAGGTTGTTTTTATTATTTTTCTAAATCTTTTAACATCTCCTGTGTTATTTTGGAGAAGCTTTATTTGTTTAACTTTTAAATGAAATTGATTTTTGTGCATGGTTTAAGATTGAGGTCAGGAATAATTGCTTTTTGCATATAATTACTCAATTTACAAAGCACACTTTGTTGAAAAGCCTCCTTAACTCCATTGTTTAGTGGTAACATAATGTTGATTCAGGTATCTGTTTATGTATTGACTTATTTCTGAACTCTATATTTCTATACTAAAAATAGGCAAACTTCTCTAATGTCAGAGAATAAATATTTCAAATTTGGGGGTCATGTGCTCTCTATCACACCTATTCAACTCTGTCACAGTAGCACAAAAGCAGTCAAAAACCCTACATAGATGAATGGACATGCTCTGTTCCAGTGAAAGTACTTCCAAAAACAGGTGGCAGGCCAGATCTGACTCATAGCTACAGTTTGCTGTTCACCACCATCAGCCTATTTGTCAATGTTTATGTCAATACCGCACTGTACTCATTAATGTCTTGTTTTTCAAGAAGAATATTCCCTTTAAGTTTTTCTTACACATCTTAGAATCAGCATGTTAACTCCTCCAATCAAGAAATAAATAAATAAATAACTGAAGGGATTGTAATTGGAATTACATTGGTGCATTTAGGCAAAATTAATATGTTTACAATCTATGTCTTCCAATTCATGAACTTACTATATCTTTCCTTGATTTAGCTTTTTAAAAATGTTTCTCAAAATAATGATTCATAATTTTTGATGTATAGTAGTCTTATGCCTAGATATTTGATGTTTGGGTATGCTATTCTAAATAGTATACTTTCTGATATTTACTTCCTAATTGTTGCTGTTATACAGATATAAAACTTTCTGAAGCTAGTTATCAGTTCTGACAGTGTATACATCAATTCTGTTGGATTTTAAACATCTGTTTTCATATCAGGTACAAGTGATAGCAGCTGTATTTTTTTCTTATAATAACATTATAAGGAAGTAAGTAGTGATGATTCTCATGAATGCTAAATTATGTATCTATGCTATTATGTATTTAGACCTTTCCATTTTACTCTTCTTAGTTCCCTTCTTAATGTTTGCAGTAAAGTGCTAAATGCAGGTGATGATAGCAACTTTGATTTTGGAGACTGAAGAGGTGATTTTCAGTATTTCACTGTTTATCTGATGTTTGCTGCATGCTTTTACAGGTACATCTTAGACTAAAGATTTAGCCTTCAAGTTTACTAAGTTTCTACTATAAATGAGTGTTGAATTTTATCAAATTTTGGTTCCATATGTATTGAGAAAAGCATGCAAATTTACTTTTTCATTCCCTGAATTACTTTAATTTTCAAATTTTAAAGCAACCATGCATTCCATTGCAAAATCTAACTTGGCATGATATCTTGTCGTCTCTGTGCAGCACTGGATTGAATTTACTGCTAATAGATTTAGCATTCATGAGAATCATCACTACTTATTTTCTTATAATGTTATTATTAGGTTGAATTAACAAGGTAAACCAGGTTAAGCTCATTAGTTAAGCTCATTAGCTAGTTTAAATACTATGCCAGCCTTGTAATACAAATTAAGGAGTTTACTATCTTACTATATTTTCTGAAGCCATCTGCACCCAAAATTCTTATGTTTAAAAATGTAATTATCTTAAAAATATATACTATGACTCAGCTAGTATTTCTGCTGAACTGGGCAGCTTATCTGATGGATTTGTCTGGATCCTGGTCTTTCCTAAACTATGGGTCCTTACTTAGCCCCTTTTCATTAAGCCAGATCATGGAAGCATCAGAATATTTTCCTATAGTAACCTAAACATCAGACCTACTGTTCCCTTCTCCCTCTGCATCCATTTCCCCTTGAATACCAGGATCTGTGGCTCCACAGAGCCTAAAGGTGCAGGAATTGAAGGCACAGATTTTCAAGATGGGTTATTTTAAGAGTGATCATAAGTAAGACCGCTTGTGCTTTCTTTCTTTTGTTCTCAGATGCATGCATTCCACTTACTGCGAACAAAGCACCAAACAACCATTATTAATTTAGAATGTAGACTGTATCTAGAGGGTGACAGTCCATCCTTGCAGTACTTCTCCTGGTTGGTACTTCAGTTGAGTCTTTAAATAGCATTTCACTGTGCTATCAGTTCGGCATTTTCTTGGTAGCTGAGGTGAATGAATCAGTGTATTCAATAATAATATGCCCTCTGCTCTACTTCTTTGCTGAAAGAGAGGTCCCATGATGATATGATCCCCTGGAGAAGGGAATGACAATCTGCTCCAGTATTCTTGCCTGGGAAATTCCATGGACAGAGGCGCCTCATGGGCTATAGGCCATGAGATGCTGAAGAGCTGGACACGACTGAGCAACTAATACTTTCACTGGCAACATGATCAGTTTCCCATATTAGTGAGATGAGTAATTCTGTCTATCTGGATATATTGTGGAGGAAATGCTATGTCTATTCATCTATGAGTAGTATGTTCATCAGGTGTTCATCTATGATGCAGAGATCTTCAAACTTTGTTCCCATTCCTCTAAATTCATGTGCATGCATCTTTGGAACTCTTTATCAAGATATACATGAGTCCATGTAAATTTCACCTTACGTGACTTTTCTTTCCTTACAAAGGATGACTTTCCAGAATTTTGTTCACTGGGAGAACTTCCCTTTACTTCCATCTTTAAGAAGCATTTTAGAAGAACAGCAGCTGGTTTTTGATGTGCTCCAACATAACAAGGAGCTTTCCTGATGGCTCAGATGGTAAAGAATCTGCCTGCGATATAGGAGACCAGGGTTTGACTCCTGGGTCAGGAAGATCCCCTAGAGAAGGAAATGACAACCCAAACAAATATTCTTGCCTGAAGAATTCTATGGACAGAAGAACCTGGCAGGCTATGATCCATAACATGAGACAAACCATCTATTAAACTTGTGTAAATTTCTTCCTTCTCTGACATCTTGTCCTAAGAGATATAGGAGGGAGCTGAAGGAGAGGTGCTCATTCAGCAGTGGTGAAGACCAGGCCCACCTTTTCCTGCAACTTTCCATACTTCCTGGCCCTACTCATGTCTGATCCAGGTGCCCCACTTCCATCTTATGACTTAGTGCATCCTTCTGTACACATTATGACAGGTCAAGAGACTTAACAGGGCCCCAAACTAAGAATCTGTAGTTTACTATTGTGTATTTCACATGGATATAAACTTATTTTGATTCTTCCTTTTGAAAGAGAGAGAAATAAATACATTCTCCATACCTCACACTGAAGGCTGTGTTACTCTGCTCCAGAAAAATACCATATCTTGCAGAGCAAATGCAATTGATGTTGCTATTTTGTAAAGTTTAGTTTTCTACTGTTCTAGGCAATTATCCATCCCTTATTTTTTAACAGATGTTAGGCTGGTGTCACAAGTGAGAATAAGACAGAGACTACTACCTCTGCCTTCTTTAAATCTTTGTAAATGACATTAATTATACACAGAACAAGAAACCAATGGGAAGGATCTGCCAATTAGCAAAGATGTGCAATCCAATAATATATTTAGAGGTCTCAGAAAAGACCACCTGATGGGTCTGTGGACTACCATGTGCCAGATGAAGGCCGGAACTCCATTTATTATCTGGCTCCCTCCCATGTCTTTTCTATTAGGAAGACTGTTGTATCATTTGGGGCCTCAGGATATCAGTTTTAGTTTTGACTCTGAGTGAACAATCCTTGAAAGTTCTGCATATTTCTCTTTATCTAATGCATAGTCCCTTGAGTAAAGACCCTTAAGAATCTTTGGAAAAGGAGTATGGGAATTATGACTTCATGCTATTGTAGTACTGCTCGGTACCACCTCTTAGAGATCCGTCCTGTCCTTCAGCAGATAGTCTTCAAACAAAAGTCTGAGACTCAACCCAGGTCTCCAAACTGTGCAAGAGATGGTGAGTGGGAAGCAGGAGTGATATAGAGGGAGGAACAGATCAAGGAGGGAAACCTGAGCTAGTCTTCTATTCATCCGTTCTTGATTTATTCTCATAGTGTAAATTGAGCAACACCCTGCCCATCTGTCTTGATGTGGAAACTCTGTATTCTATTTATTTACTCTATCTTCTTTTTTTAAAGGTTATACCCAGTTTTGCCACGCCTGTGTTCCTGCTCATTGCAATGATTGCATCTGCCTTTCTTCTGGTCATTAAGTGCCACTTCTTGGTATTTATTATTTAGAGATTCTGTCACTCACATTTTTATCAAGAATCCCAGTTCTGTAATGTCATTTCCAACCTTGCCTACAGAAGACAGCTACCGCTGAGCTTCTCAGTGATACTGAGTACCTCTCCACAGCACATTCTTAAGTATTTGGTAAATGGAGCATCTGATGGGCTCACCCCTAGATTATAATTAGCTGGGGGGGTTTCTGACCTTACATATTTATATTTTCTGAGGCATGCCCAATTCACTGAGTCTTTGATCTGTTCATCCTTCATCTCCCATGGCAGTTCTAGAATTTCTACCCACTTAGCATAGGTCATAAATTTTCTCAAATTTCTAAGAACCATCCTGGCAGCTGCTAATTCCATCTCCTAGGATATGTGCCAGGGTTTTAAATTCTGTATCACAGGAAAGTGCTCATATCAATTAACTACTGTATCTCAATGTGTATTCTGTCACCTGTTGACAAGGACCCTCAGGACCCATGCTGTGCATACTCTCCCGGCTCCTGCAGATCCTTCACCAACTTCATTGATAGCCCCTCCATCTCTTAGCACCCCATAGCATCTCTGGTCTGGTGGTGCTGATGTGTGACCATTAACTTTTTTCTGGTTGTCAGGGGGACTGATGTCAGCAAATCCAAAGGGAAAGCAGGATTACATATCAGAAACCTGCCTCTTGTCAGGCCTCTGCCTGGTCTACAAGTTGGGCTGTGGAGAGTAGATCTTATAAAAAGAGAGATAGAGCCACTTTTTACAAGCCCAGGGAGAATCTAGGAAATCTGATTTCTGAATTGCATCTATCCAGGTATTACAGTTGTGGCTCTCAGGATTCTTCTCTCTCTTTTTATTTTTTTAATGTGGACCATTTTTAAAATCTTCGTTGAATTTGCTACAATACTGCTTCTGTCTTATGCTTTGGTTTTTTCAGCCCTAAGGCAAGTGGGATCTTAGCTCTTCTACCAGGAATCAAACTCACATCCCCTGTATTGGAAGGCAAAGTGTCAACCACTGAACCACCAAAGAAATTCCACAATTCTGAAGGTTCTTCTGATCATGGATTAGGAGATCAAACTCCTCTGAAGTCCGGTGCTTTCATGACTAAGTGCCAGGCCTGGTCCTTCGCTGTCCTTGCTCTCTGGCTATAGAAGATTAGATATCCTTCAATTTTGCATAAGAAGCCCTCTGGCTTTCCCTTTTTGCCTGGAATTACTGATTAATCAAGTATACTATTTACTTTCACTTGAGGAATTTAAAAAAAAAATTTTGTATGGAAGAGCTGTTTCAGGCTAGGCCCTGAGTATACACAATGAACAAGAGAGAATGTTCTACCTCTAGCAGATCCTTTCATTTAATCTTAGCAACAGTCCTGCAAAGAAAGCAGAGCTATGCCAGTTTTTAAAGGTGAAGAAACTCAGGTCATTTATCAGTAGTAGAACAGAGAGCATAGACACCGTTGGAGACCTACTTATAGAAGTGAGTGAAGTGTGTCCCCTATTTTTAGCTTATTCTAGAAGCAAGACCTCATTCTACCCTGGCACAGCCTCTAAGGGGCTTTGTCCCCTTAGGTTTCCCATCAGATTTAATAGTCCCTGGTTCCTCCCTCATGTAGCCCATACATTTCCCCTCTGTCTATATTAATACTTATAGTTCTACACTTATTTCTAGATTTACCTAATAGTTCTAAACCGTTGTTAAATGTTTGTCACCTTGTAACTAGTTCGATAACCTCACCTTATTTGTGTTAAAAAAAAAAAAAGAGGCTTATGCCTCCGTATTATTCTCTTTTGTTATAAGATTTGACAGAGATGTTTGTAATTAAAAGAAAAAAACATGTTTTTGTTTTGGCTATTCTCTGAACAGATATATTTATACCATTTAATAGCATGCTAATATTAGCAGTATAGTGTAAAAATTTAGGTCCTTTAAGAAGCATTATTAAGGAAATCTATTAGAAGTTAATAAGTAGAGAAGAAACTTAATCTAAAGATATTAATTTCATAAAGAGAAATGTAAATGTCCAAATTTAGGGAAAATGTTATACTAGTTATGGCATAGCCATCAAAAATCATATGTTGAAGTGCTGTTTTGTTTTACATTTATATTTTCACTTGGTCTTTTATTGACATATAATACTGTATAGATTTAAGGTATACATGTGTTGATTTGATACATTTATATATTGCAATATGCTCTCAGAATTTTAATAATATTTAAGGATATTTATGATGTTGAATTACACATAAAAAAACCTGATATAAAACTATACAAAAAGCATTATTATTATTTTATTTTTAGTATATACATATACATGAAGTACATAAAGAATTATCTCCAAAATGAGATAATAGATTATTTTTTACTTTATTTTTATATTTTCAAATTTTCTATAATTAGTTTATATTTGTGTGTGAGTCACTCAGTTGCACCCAACTCTTTGAGACCCCCTGAACTGTATAGCCTGCCAAGCTCATCTGTCCATGGAATTCTGCAGGCAAGAATACTAGAGTGGGTACTTTTCAAAATAGGAAAATATAGTATTTCACAATATTTTATTTTTTAAAAATCTTATTGATATTTACCCTGAGTCCCTAAGCCAATGGAATTATTAGTTAATTGATACAACTGAGCTAAAGTGAAGCATGTTGTTGTTGTTCAGTTACTAAGTACTGTTTGACTCTTTGTGACCCCATGAACTGCACCACACCAGGCTCCTCTGTCCATGCAATTTCTCAGGCAAGAATACTGGCCTGGGTTGCCATTTCCTTCTCCAAAAGTGAAAGATACTTACACATAATTTCAGAATGTCAATATGGGAATATATCAGTGGGTTTGAACACATCTAAAGAGCTTATATAAAATTTTGAGGAAGATACTATGATTTTAGAAGAAAAAGAAAAATTAAGTGAATGATGCATTACAATATTTAGGGAAAAGCACAATGGATGTAGTTAGCAATATGTAAGTGAAACAAATTACATGCTTTAAGTCTGCTAGCATTACTGTTATTCATATTAACTACTGATACTGAGTTTACTATCACAGAGCAGTTTGTTTATGAGTTGGCATTCAGTACTGTACATGGTAAAATTTATATTTTATTTGTACACATATGGCCACATTTCTCTAATCCTAAGAAAGTTCCAGCTGTTCTTTTCCTATATGCATATATAGCAGCCAGCAGCTCATCTTTCATTTAGAAAATTCTCTAGTCTTTAACCTTTACTGTTATTTGACTATCTAATTAATATGCCCAGTCATGCATTAGAAATATGTTAAAACTAGAATTAAATGTCTTAGATGAAAGCTTATAATACCACATCATTTTCTATGAAAGACTTTAATTAATTGAAGTCTAGAAATATTAAATGACTCTAAGCATTTTTTCATACTGTTAAAAATTTTCCTGTTTTAGAAATTAGAGATAAGTACAATTTGAGATAGTGATAATAGTTGTTAGGTATTTGATCTCTACTGTGCTCCAAACAGAATTAAGCATATTACTCAATTATTTAGCCATTTTTCTACTAGTATTATTGTGCTAGTTTATATGTCAAGCAATGTGATAGATTTGAATAGAAGGTAGAAAATAAAATTAAACCAGCAATTATAATAAAGTATGTGCTCAGTCATATCTGACTCTTTGCAACCCCATGAACTGTAGCCTACCAGGCTCCTCCCTTCATGGAATGATTCTCCAGGGAATCTCCCTGATCTAGGGATCAAATCCAGGTCTCCTTTACTGAAGGTGAATTATTTTCAATCTGAGCCACCAGGGAAGTCCCATAATAAAGTATATGATCATCTATAAGGGGAAGTACTAGTGATAGAAATATATACTAGGAGCACCACAGCTTGTGGAAGAGATCAGGGAAGTTAGAAAACAGATGACATTAAGTGAAGACTTGAAGAATGAGAATGAATTAAGTATCTAGAGATATAGATAAATGTTTTTATTATTCTAGGTTTCTGATGGAGTTTCACTGGTGGCTCCGTGGTAAAGAACTCAGGTTTAATCCCTTGGTCAGGAAGATTCCCTGGAGAAGGAACTGGCAACCCACTCCAATATTCTTGCCTGGAAAATTCCACCAACAGAGAAGCCCAGAGAACTATAGTCCATGGGATTGCAAAAGAGTCAGATATAACTTAATGATTAAATAATAACAACAGATTTCTGGTGGGACAGGAGGACACATTTGAAGAGCTGAAGACATTCAGCAAGAAGTCCCATTAGGACTGGCTAATGATTGGCCTGATTATTTGCATTGTGTCCCCTTCTCTCCTGCTAAACTGTGAGAATCATGAGGGCAAGGAGCATTCTTTTCTGTTTCCTTTCATATTCCCCTGGACTGAGCTTGGTTCCTGGTACATAGTAGTAACTCAAGGATTAATTGTGAAAACAAAACAAAACTAGAGGAGAACTGGAAACCCTGAGGCTGAGGACAAACTTCTTACACATTAAATAGATAAATTTAATATTAACCCTACAAGTGATGTAACTGACCCAGCTTTTAAAATAGTGCTCAAACTCACTGAGTATACAGTGAAATGAAGAACTCAGTTCTGCCCAAAGCCAGAAAGATTTCCAATATACATCATAACTCTTTAGAAAAAAAACAAAACCACAGGCCTAATTCTAAAGTATGGAGTCATAGGAGCTAGGGAACATTCTATTTTAGTTCTTTGTCAACCTTGCCAGCCAAAAATTCTGAGAAAAAAAAATCACTTTACTTGATAAAAGCCACAATATAAACATATAATAACCACTATCAGTACCTATTTCATTGTTATTAATATTGGCAAAAAAAAAAAACACCACTTTCAAGTCCCAGCCATATTCTTGCTATATTAATTAGCAGCCCCTTCCTAGAAACCAGCTATAGGATCATTAATCCCTCTACTAATTCTTTTGCTTTTCAACTAGTATCTTTTATTTTATTCCCTTCTTGCTCACTTTATTTTATACATTATTAAGCTTTTAAAAAACTTTTTATTGGCATATAGTTGATTTACAATGTTGTGTTAATTTCATGTGTATGGCAAATAAATCAGTTATACATATATGTATATCCAATCTTTAGATTCTTTTCCCAGACAGGTCATTACAGAGTATGGAGTAACAGTCCCTGTGCTTATGCAGTTGGTCCTTATTAGTTATCTATTTTATATATGTGCTATGTCCTTAGTCGCTCAGCTGTGTCCAACTCTTTGCAACCCTATGGACTGTAGCTTTCCAGGCTCCTCTTTCCATGAGGATTCTCCAGGCATGAATACTGGAGTGGGTGGCCATGCCCTTCTCCAGGGAATCTTCCCAACCCAGGGATCAAACCCAGGTCTCCTGCACTGCAGGCAGGTTCTTTACCGTCTGAGCCACCAGAGAAGCCCCATTTTGTATACAGTAGTGTGTATATGTCAATCCCAATCTCCCATTTTACCCCTTCCCATCCCCTTACCCCTTGGTAAACCATCTAATTTGTATTTCTCTTTTGTAATTCACTCAGTATGACAATCTCTAGGTCCCTCCATGTTGCTACAAATAGCATTATTTTGTCCTTAGTAGTGGCTAAGTAATATTGCACTGTATGTATTGCACATCTTCATAGATAGGAATCTATCTGTTCCTCTGTTGATGGATATTTGTTTCCATGTCCTGGCTAATGTAAAGAGTGCTCTACAGTGAACATTGAGATGCACGTACCTTTTTGGATTATTAAATTTTTGTTGATTCTAGTCTAACTTCTTTATCTTGCTTTACTGTGATTTATCACAAATTACCTATAAACGTCACCAAAATATAGATGGGTATAGGTATGTGGAGAGAGAGAGAGAGAGAGACAGAGAGAGAGACTCTAACTGACTCAATGCCACTGGACAAAACCAAACGATTCCAGATAAGTAAATAGTTTCTGAAAAATTTCAACTGCTTTGGAATGAATTTAAAAATCTTACTTGGGACTATCAGCTCTAAGGGGAAAAGAAAGAAAAAATATCACTAAATGTTAGGCCAACTAGTTGAATAAATCTAATCTTCAAATTTAAGTCCTAGAATTAAAATTGGTCTCATCCATTCTTTCTAACCCTTGAAAATTCATCTGCTTTTGCACTCTGCTGTTCTCATGCAAAGTGACATTATCATTTAGATAAAAGTTTAAATACAAACAACTGAAAAAAATACTCAAGCTGGCAATCTAGTCATCTTGTCAAGCTCTGGCAATTACTAGAGAACCTTCTGCTTTCTAATATTTATCTTTTAAAGTAAGAAACCTGCTGCTCTATACTACAGGGAGCCCAGCCTGGTACTGTATGATGACCTCAGTTCAGTTCAGTTCAGGCGCTCAGTCATGTCTGACTCTTTGCGACCCCATGAATCACAGCACGCCAGGCCTCCCTGTCCATCACCAACTCACGGAATTTTCCCAAACTCATGTCCATCGAGTCGGTGATGCCATCCAGCCATCTCATCCTCTGTCATCCCCTTCTCCTCCTACCCTCAATCTCTCCCAGCGTCAGGGTCTTTTCCAATGAGTCAACTCTTCGCATGAGGTGGCCAAATTATTGGAGTTTCAGCTTCAACATCAGTCCTTCCAATGAACACCTAGGACTGATCTCCTTTGGGATGGACTGGTTGGATCTTCTTACTAGAGAGGTAGAATATGGGGAAGGGATCCTCAAGAGGAATAGAGATAAATAATTATGACTGATTTGCATTGATGAGACCACCACAACATCGTAAACCAATTATCCTCCAAATTTTTTTTTTTTTTTTAAGTAAGAAACCTGAAAAGACTTTAGGGATCACTGCTATGATAAGTTCATTGCCAAATCACAGTCTTAAAATTACACTGATGCAATATATTGGAACAGTGCCAAGAAGACCTTCTTGTCTCTGAAGTTAATGACAAGCGGGCCATCTGATGGATCACAAACCACTGGATCTATATATGAAAATTGCCATTAGACATGTTCAGAAAGCCTTGAATTTCAGCATTTGAATAGTGATTGTGAACATACATCCACATATATGAGAAAATTCATTGTCTTTAAAATTGGTTCTTTCTAATCATGACTGCCTTATTGCCCTGCATGTCAACCTCACACCTGACTAAAAGAGATTAGGTCTCTACTTGATATCATTGGAAATGAGGCAAGAAAGAAACAAGCAAACCAAAAAATATTGTGCAAGTAGATTGAATTCACTGAATAATAACTGTTAATAACAACAAAAAAAAGAAATGAGGTACAAATCTCAAATAGTATTTTTGAGATATGTATGTACTTAGAGTAAAAAGCCACAGATAATACAGTAATAAACTGTGTAAACTTCAAAACTGGAGGTTGCTTTCTGTCATTGAAATAATTCTATAGTATTGCCAGATGTAGTCAGTATCAATAATGTAAACTCATAATGGTTTTCACTAGGCTTAAAATAGACCTACTGTGTCATAAATGGACAATTTTTTACTTTATTGAGAAGTTGAAAAATTCCACAAAATTTCTATTAAAATTCATAGCATATTAAAATAGACATTTTATTTCTCAGTGTAAAAATTGAAAGTCGAATGACATTTATGAACTCACTACTGGACACTAAACTGGCAATGATTGCTTACCAGGGGAAATGTGTGTGAATTGAGCTTTGGCTAATGTTTAAAGAGAAAACAATCTGCTTGGACTCTAATGTAAAAAAACTAAACCTGCAGTTTCTTTCCTTGAAGCTCATCTCATTACCTGGCCTTCTGAGGTAGAAAACTGGATGTAAGTGAATGCTATGAGGCTTAGCACAAAGTGACACTGTGGAATGTTATGACAAGAAAATCTGGAAATATTGCAGAAATGAAAATGCTCCTAATGGTGCAATAAAAAAAAATCTATAAAACACCACACTGCAAAAATAAGCTGTCTTACATTAACTGCGTGTAATGATGCCAAATGTAGAACCCTGACAGGCAAGGCAGATATCAAAAAAATAAATAAATAAAAACTAAAAATAAAAAGATAATTCATCTTCAGGCCAGTCATTTTAGCCTGAAGCAAATAAACTTGAACATGAAGAATTACAGGTTGATTTGTTATTTTTGAGAAAATCTATTTGCAGCTGCCCCCTATGCTTCAGTTTTGTGTATATATAAGGATGTGTGTGTGTGTGTGTGTGTGTGTGATGCTAGTTTTACAAGAGGAAGCTATGTAAACTAACAGACTTATAACATAAAAAATAAAACAAAATAAAAATGAAGAAGCAAACCCATCTTCCAGTTTAGGATTTCATTAAAACTTTGAATTATTTGTGTGTATGATACATTTATCCTCTAATGCATGATAGATTTTTAAGTCCTTGCATGATTTTCATGATGGCAAAAGAAGACTGAAAACAAACTGCATAAAAACTCTGCAGCCTGCACTCAGAGGGCTCCTGGCCACTCATTATTCATAACTAAAGAAAGAACTTCAGTGTTTACCTGGAGCTATTGTTTCAGTATAAGTGGCAGTTGACCTTTGGGATTTCTATCCCTGTTTAAACTGACTTTCTCTAATGCTTATAAGTTAATAGAGAGTACCATCATGATTCAGTGAATGTATTTGAACTTGAACACAAGCACAATGCAGCTGGATCAAGACCAGGTCTGGTCTGAACAAAGAAACATCAAACAGCAAAGGAAAAAATAAATTAAATGGGAAAGTAAACCAGGGTTCAAAGGGTAAATATAACAGGTAAGTTATTGTATTTAATGAAGTAGAAAGAAGCACAGTATCAAAAGGATCAATAATCAGTAAGACATACATTGTGAATTCAGGCTAAATATCCATTTATTATCGTGGAGGGGTGAATGTGGTTTTGTGTGAAACATCCTTCCTAAAATGAAAGAAAGAAAAATAAATTCATCTTACTTTTCCATAAAGGGAAAAATAATCATAAGCACCAAGATAAATTTTCTTGAAGAACCTATGCAATTCCTTAAATAAAAATGAAATACAGTCATGTTTGTCAGTATGTTGGGCTTCCCTGATGGCTCAAATGGTAAAGAATCTGCCTGCAGTGCAGAAGACTCAAGTTCAATCCCTGGGTTGGAAAGATCCCATGGAGAAAGAAATGGCAACCCACTCCAGTGTTCTTGCCTGGAGAATTCCATGGATAGAGGAGCCTGATAGACTTATAGTTCATGGGGTTGCAATGAGTTGGACATGATTGAGAGACTAACATTTTCACTTTCACTACACTTTGTTATATTACAATTAAACTTTACCACCTATGGTCTTCCCTTTCCATGTTTCATAATGTCCCTGAGAGAAGTACTTCACTTAGGTATGCCAGAAAGAAAGTCATTTTGAATACATATGAAAATTTGTCTAATATAATTCTATATAGCTGGGATAAATAAATTTCTTTTTGCCTTGCAACATATCTATGATAACCATATTATACAATGAGATCTTGGGCTTCTCCTAACTTCCATAGTATAATAGACTATTCTTGAGACTCTTAAAGATTTTTTTTTTTGGCCAAAGATTCATTCTGTGTTGAGAATAAAGACTAAAAGAATACCTGCTGTCGAAGATCTTACATTATAGCAAAGATTTTACATTAAGTAAATATACACAAAAATTTACAAATTCAGTGTCATCATATGGTGCTTTCTGATATGAGAGAAATAAACAAGATGGGATAGAGTAATTGATGGGTGCCTTTCTATTTAGAATGAGTGGTGAGGCACGCTTCTCTAAGAAAGCTTCCTTTACTTTGAAGCAGAAAAATGAGGAAACAGTTATGTGATGAGCCAGTGAAGGTATATGGCTGGTAAAGAAGGAAGTTGAATTGCAGAGATCCTGATGTGGGCAAAATATTTTAGTCTTTTTGAGCAAGAGCAAGGAACTCTGTGTGCCTAGAGTGAAATGAGCAGAGGGAAGGCAGGCTATTTACAGATGAAAATAGGAGACGACAGTGGCAGATTATTGGAAGGTTTTCAGTAGGGACCATGATCTAATAAACACTTCATTAATCTTAGGACAAAATATAGCACTCATGTACACAAGTGTCAAAACAAAAAAATACCTTGCCGTGACTTATCATGGAATGATTACCTGTGTGACATCACCAAAAATATAGAACATTGGCAACACCCCAGAAAATTACCTTATGTTTTCTCTTCATCTTCTAGCCTTGAACCACCACATTAGAGATGCTTATCCTGACCTTGATGATAAATGCTTTCATGATTTTCCATCTAACTTTAACACCTAAGAATGTATCCCTAAACATTATAGTTTAACTTGTGTGCTGAAATAAATTCAGTCATTTATTCTTCTGTATCTGCACTTACTTATTCAGTATTATATTTGTGAAATCTGCTCATTTTGTTGTCTTTGACTTTGGTTTGGTCATATGTGTTGCTATACAGTATTGCAGAGACTGAGAAAATCAAAGTAGAATGCAGTCCCTGTGAGAATCGCATGATTTCAATTGGCTCTTATTGTTAGAGTTCTGCCATTTGGGGTCCCAAACCAAGACAAACTATTTCGCAAGCCACCTGCTTTGGTGGCCTGGAACTCAGCCCCATGACTGTGACAGAAACACTCTTCACTCTCCTGGAGTTCCTCCTGAAATGAAGGAAAGCCCACAGGGTAAAAGTAATCCACTCCCTGGATATCTCCATCCTTAGTCAAAGGGTGACCCAGGTTCTTTACTTCCTTATTAGCTTTCTAAGCCTTCAAGTAGATGGGCATATACATTTACACACCCATGCATATATACACATTTGTTGTTTAGTTGCTGAGTCATGTGCAACTCCTTGCAACCCCATGACTGCAGCACACCAGACTTCCCTGTCTTTCACTGTCTCTCGGAGTTTGCTCAGACTCACATCCATTGAGTCAATCATGCCATCCAACCATCTCAGCCTCTGTCGCTCCCTTCTCCTCCTGCCCTCAGTCTTTCTCAGCATCAGAGTCTTTTTCAGTAAGTTAGCTCTTGGCATCTGGTGGCCAGAGTATTGGAGCTTCATCTTCAGCATCAGTCCTTCCAATGAATATTCCAGTTTAATTTCCTTTAGGATTGACTAGTTTGATCTCCTTGCTGTCCAAGGGACTCTCAAGAGTATTCTTCCGCATCACAGTTCTAAAGCATCAATTCTTCAGCACTCAGCCTTTTTTGGGGGTTCAACTCTCACATCCATACATGACTACTAGAAAAAAAAACATAGCTTTGACTATATGGACCTCTGTTGGCATATACACACATACCTGGGCATGTACATGTATATGGATATGCTTATGCATATGTACATGTATTATACAGCAACACTACTTATTTTGTTTGTAGAACTGGACCAAATTACCTAGTTCTTATCACAATAAGTAAAGCCTTCCTAATTTATATTTTAAAAATACTGATTACCTTAAGAAGAATGGAGTTTACTTAAGTGGTAAGAATTAAAGACAGAATATAAGCTAGATCAATAATTCTGTTGTCTGCACAATAGATGAAGATATCTTTGGCTGGATATGATATCTGTGGAGAGAGCTTATTTTTCTTTAGGTAGGAATCTCAGGGCTTGCCAGTTGTCAGGTATGTAGGATATGGGAAATATAGATGTTAAATAACTTGACTTCCAAGGGAAAATTCTGTACAGGATAAGCTATTCCTCTTTCATTGCAGCTTGATATGTTAGTCAAATGAGATTGTTTTCTTTGGTGTTATTTTTCCATTTTTAAAATATGTTCTCAGATTTTGCATTTTGGAAATATCATTATAGGATGGTGCATTTATTAAATAAAATTTCAAATGCCACAGATAAACTAAAGGAAAAGTACAATAATTTATTTTTTAAACCTTGACTATTAAAATCATGGCAAGTGTATTGCAGGTAATATGTGCCATATGAAACTCCAATGCCTAATAGTGTAGGAAAATTAAATCCAATCAAAGCTGCATCCAGTTGAAGGATCTCCTTAAGAAAACCCATCTGGTTCAAAACAAGTCATCTTTGACTGATAAACTAATGTCTAATCACTTTCTCTGCTGAATGAATCAGTGAATTCAACAACCATTTGCCTTAGTTGAAAGGAAGTCTCTTAAAGTTCCTTGTTGAAGCTAAAAGTAAAACTATTCAAAGCCAGGAAATGAAAAAAAAAAAAAGAGTAGAGCTTCAGAGGAGACTTTTCTATGAATGATGTATTTGCTAAAACTGGATTCTGGATGCTTAAGCAAGTTAGGATTAAAGGACAAGTATTTTAAAAAAAATGAAAGAAACATCTAATGTAGGAGTGAAATATAAAGTTGACAAAATGTTAAAATTGATCGAAAGTACCTAGACAGCATATTAAAAAGCAGAGACATCACTTTGTTGACAAAGGTCCGCATAGTCAAAGCTACAGTTTTTCTACTAGTCATGTACGGATATGAGAGTTGGACCATAAAGAAGGCTGCACGTGGAAGAATTGATGCCTTCGAACTGTGGTGTTGGGGAAGACTCTTGAGAGTTCCTTGGATGGCAAGGAGATCAAGCCAATCAACTCTAAAGGAAATCAACCCTGAATATTCATTGGACGGACTGATGCTGAAGCTGAAGCTCCAATACTTTGGCCACCGATGCAAAGAGCTGACTCACTGGAAAAGATTGAAGGCAAAAGAAGAGAGTGGCAGAGGACAAGATGGTTAGATAGCATCGCTGACTCTATGGACATGAATTTGAGCAGACTCCAGGAGATAGTAAAGGACAGAGAAGCCTGGTGTGCTGTAGTCCATGGGGTTGCAAAGAGTCAGACATGACTGAGCAACTGAACAACAAATGGTTGTAAATACAGGGATTTTGGTGGGTGTGTTGTTTCTCTTTGGGCTCAGTAATATCAAGTATAACACAAACTATTAGCAATAGCCTGATAGACAATTTGTCTCAGGCATGAGGAATGTAGGTTGTGCCCCATGGGGACCTGTAACACAATATAAGAGAGGTACCAAGTGTAAAAGCACCCCCAAGTGAGTTTATAACTGTCGCCCTTTTTCTGCCTTTCCAGAAACTCTTCATATACTCTCCTGTCCATGTGGTCTAAACCATGTGACTCAGTGTTCGATTCATAAAATTTTATCACAGTGGATATACATTGTGTGTGTGTGTCTGTGTGTGTGAGAGAGAAAGAGAGAAAAAGAAAGAGGGAGGGAGGGAGAAAGATAAAGAAGGATGAGCTGAAATGGGTATAATACTTTGTAGTAGTTGTTGGTCTAAATGAAGTACATTAGTCTTAATATCAATAGTTTTTTGTTTTTTTTTAGCTTTTGGTACTGAAGCAAATCTTTCTCCCTAAAATTTTAAAAATATATTCTGTCATTTATTCATTCACCCATTTAATATTGAGTCCTTAAAATGTATCAAAAACTATTCTAGAAGATTATGATACCTTGATCAAATGATTCTTATTATAGAAATGTAATTTTATATTTATTTAGGCTTTTCCACATAGCCATTTTTTTCATTTGCTTTTTTCCCTGGAAACTCTACATTGTAACTTGCCTGGGACTTTTATAAAATGCCCTTTCACTTTTTCTGCCTGCTACTACTTACCTTTCCTCTAATATCCACTTCCACAGCCAACACCTCCACTAACTTTGGATAAATATGAATTGAAATTATGAGGATTGTTAGAAAAGAACCAATTATAGAAGGTCATGAAACAAGGTAGAGGGAGGGTTGAAGATTCAGATACTTATTTACTGGGAAGCAAGAGTATGTTCTGTGTTTTTGAGAGAGTATGTAAAAAGTAAACTATCCAGAAAACCATGTCCAAGAAAAAGATAAATGAAGTTGCAGGCCCCATAACCCTGAACTCGGATAGAAAATGGAGAGAAGGTGGTTTAGACGGTGAAGCGTCTGTCTACAATGCGGGAGATCTGGGTTCGATCCCTGGGTTGGGAAGATCCCCTGGAGAAGGAAATGGCAATCCACTCCAGTACCATTGCTTGGAAAATCCCATGGACAGAGGAGCCTGGTAGGCTACAGTCCATGGGGTCGCAAAGAGTCAGACACGACTGAGAAACTTCACACAAAGATCTAAAGCACAAATGCCTTTTAACAGATACATGCAGGTTTGGAGCTTTGAAAAATTATAATTCAAACACAGGGTTTGGTCCCTGAAGCTCATTTAAGAAATAAAAGGAAATAATGTATTTTATTCTATAATTCTAAATAAATAAATCTAATATAAAGTGACCTATGAAACATTTATTTGAGGTTAAATTTTACCAAAATGAGATCAGGCAATGATGGTGACATATTTGCTAACTGAAAGTAAAATAGGTTACCAAATAATTCATCCAGTACAATGCCCTTTTCATAAAGAAAAAGTGTATATTTTCTATACATGCAATCATACTGACTTTCATTAAATATTTATACAAAGCTTACTGTGTGCCAGGAACTGGACTACTGCTGAGGAAACAGTAATGATCAAGAGAAAGATCTTTTTCTCTCATGGGGCTTTTGAGAGGAAAAAGATAACAAAGAGAGAAATGTAGTACCCAATGACACATCCCATCCCTCAGTAGCTGGTCTGCTCCATTTTGAAAAATTTCTGGAACTTTCCTAGTCTAAAAGGTCAGGTAACTCTGGTTAGTCTCTTTTTTAGCCCCCATAAAGATCCTGTGAAACCTAAGCTAATTGTTCTTATTAGCCATCTGATTCTGTCATTGAACTGGTGAGTCACTTAAAAGCCCAGTCCTAGGTCTTATTCACAACTATCTCCCCAAAGTCATCCCATAATAGATTTTCAGATAATCTTTTGAATGACTGAATAACAGACAGCCACCAAAATGCAAGTTGCAATAAAACATATGACATACTTCCAAAGAAATTATATAAAAAGAAAACAGCCTCTATTTGGTAAATCACAATGAACAGAGATCAGTAGAACAAAACAAGTATTTTTATTATCTTTCATAAACTTGGAATAACTTTACCCTCATCCTCATGTCCTCCTCCTCTTTTATACTTTCCATTGGCAATATTCCAACATTTCCAACTTTTCAAATAATTCATTAGGCACAGCATGACACTCATCACATCAGAGTGGCTGTCAACAGGCAACCACAGGCTCTGTGTGCTTGATGCTCTTGAGGGTAGTGGATAGCCAGCTTTGACTTTCCAGAGAATGATTGAGAGTGTAGTCAACAGTGTAATGCTCCCTACGCTGCAAGAGGATCGCATCCTCATTTCTGGCATCTGTGAATTATGTTGTTATGTAGCAAAAGAGAAGAGGGTTGCAGAGGAATTAAGGCTGCTGATCCACGGACTTTAAAATAAAGAAATTATATTTGATTAACTGGTTAGGTCCAGTGTAATCTTAAGGGTCCTTATAATTGGACGACGGAATTAAAAGAGAGAAAACCAGAGAGAAGGCGGCATGAGAAAGACCCAGCCAAAAGTTGCTTGCTTTGAAAGGGGCCCAGGAGCCAAGCAATGCAAATGGTGTCTGGAAGCTGCAAAAGACAAGGGAATGGATTCCCCTTCATAACCCCCAGAAAGGAACATATCCACCAACGTTTTGATGTTAGTTTATTCAGACCCACTTTATACTTTTTGCCTCCAGAAGTGAAAGATTAACAGTTTGTCTTCCCCACTGAGTTTGTGCTAATTTGTTTCAACAATGGAAAACTAATAAAGGGGAGGAGAGTAAGAAAACCAGACTGTACGTAATCAGAGAGGAAAGTTGTGAAAGATTCAGCAAGAACAGCATATAAGGACTTTGAAATTTATTCAGAGCGAAGTAAGAAACCATGGAGGGGTTTTAAACTATAGAATTTTATAAATTAAACTCAGTCCATTCTGTGGAAGATGGATATTAGGTAAGCCTGGAGGATAACACCTAGAAAAAGGATGCAGATAGAAAGAAGAAGGAAACCCAGGAAGAGATGAGGAGTAGAAAAAGAAAAAAGTACCAGAAAGCCAAACCATGTTACCATTAGCTGTTTTGAATTTTGACATACCAGGTAATTCATGTGTTTTCTTTTTTGTTTTTTTTTTTTTCTTTCTGTTTTACAAGTTTCTTTATTGAGCACATTTTACATGGTATGCTAAAAAAAAAAATCAATAAGTGGCAAAGAACATAGAGAATAAATCAGCCACAGATATGAGATAATTAGGTCCTGTTCTGTGAAGAGAAGAGAAAATGATATTGGGTATCCCATGATGGAATGAAATACAGAAACCATGGGGAGATTTCATGGTTTCCTCTGTTCCCCTTCATCCTGGCAGGTACAAATAGAAGCTGGGCACTGAGATATTTTTATCATACAGCTGCAAATTTAGATAAACTGTCTTTCTTGACATGATATCTGAGGTGTTTTTCTATTTTTAAGTGAGCAAATTTATAAAAGAATCTTTATTTCCAAACTATTCAGTGATTGGTGTTTCTAAGTATAATGTATGCACTAAATGTACATGTTCAACAAATAGCAGTATTTCTAATTTAAATATAAAGAAAATTATTTTTGAACAAAGAGGTTCAAAGGACATGTCAGTAGGTGTCTACTGAATTTTTCTTCCTTCTATTTTCTCATCCTAAGAATGATTTAGAGACAATCATTCTAGCTTTCTCAATCTGTGGTTTGACCATCCAGAAGACCCAGTACACTAGATGATTAATTTTTGATCTGGTATTTTGCATCATGTAAAGATGGTCTCAGATGAAACCAGTAGTAGCCAAAGCTCTGCATACTTATACTGTTTTTAATGAGGGCTTCCCTGGTGGCTCAGACTGTGAGGAATCTATCTGCAATACAGGAGACCTGGGTTTGATCCCTGCATGAGGAAGATCTCCTGGAGAAGGGAATGACTGAAGTAGGAGCCATTAACACCAGCACCTCTGAGAAATCTGATTTCAAAACCAGAAACTGCTCATCTCATGGTTTGAAATCATATAGCAGGTATGCAGAGGCTCTCTCCATGTGCAGATAGGTTAAATAATTTTCTTAAGATGGTAGTATAATTCATCCAATAAATAAGACCACCCAGGATCTGAATTAGAATGAGCCATTTAATAACATGTACTTTCACCTCTGGTTTAAGGATTGATACTCCTCCAGAAAGAAAGATAATAGATATATCCAAAGATTGGTTCCCTATTTAAAAGTTCCAAAACACTGCTGAAATATACCTTTTACTTTGTACCAGTTTATTTAAAAAAAAAGAACCAGGTTTAAAATGTAGTTAAGCCAAGATATGAGTACAAGCAAACAGAGTTCAGCTGACAGAGAATGGGAGTATTGCTGCAACACTTTTCACAGCTTGAATGCACTTAAAATACTGTGACAAAGACAACATTACCCTATTCTGCATCCTGACTCAGTGCCGATGGTGAAGCACCACTTTGCAGGGGAAGACCCAGCAGGAGAAAGAGAAGACCACATAAGTGAGTCATGTCATAGCCACCATAGATAAAAGTGCAGTGAAAGACAGAACTTCTCATAGAGAAGGACTTTTGTATTTCAACATTATAGTTAACATGTTCCCAAAGACATTAACAATTACTTTTTAAAATCAAAAATATATTAAACCAAAGTGCATTTTCACAAACAAAATGAGTAAGTTGTCATAATTTCTACTGCTTTTCACAACATACTATGTTAAACATAACATTCAGACTTCAAAAGCAAGCATTTATCCCTCAGAGATTGTGCCGCTTTTATGAAGAAATTGAATAGGAGGTAAATGGTAGATGTTACTAACAATTTCCAGAAGTTACTTTGTCTGAAACTCCTGAGATTAGCCCTTGGCTCTCTGGCCAGTGTTTGCTTTGTTGTCTAAAATAACCTTATGATCTGTTGCTTAGAGAAGCAAAATGTTTAGGGCAACAAGATCTTTGTTGCCTACTTATAGGGTTTGTGATTTTACTAGCAATGGCAGAATTTTCTGCTTACATTGAATCAATTACCTCGATATATTCCTGCTCTTTACTATTTGAAATCTATAAAAATTTCTGAAAATAAAATTATAAAACTGGAGCTTTTTTCTGGGTCATGTAAAAGGGATTATACTGAAAATTTTTCTCATCAAAACAAAAATGGTAGAGAGAATTTCAAACTTCTATTAGGCCAAAACTATAGATAACTCTAAGAGTGACTGGAGAATGTCCTCTAAGAAGGAATTTTTAAAATGATATTTTAAATTTATGATCTATTTTTGGCTGTGCTGGGTCTTTGCTGCTACATGGACTTCTCTCTAGTTGTGGGGAGCGGGGTCTTCTCTCTAGTTGTGGGGAGCGGGGTCTTCTCTCTAGTTGTGGTGTGCAGCTTCTCATTGCAATGGCTTCTCTCATTGCAGAGCATGAGCTCTAGGGCACTTTCTTTGCAGCACATGGGCTCAGTTGCTCTGCAGCATGTGGGATCTTCCAGGACTAGGGATCAAACCCATGACCTCTGTATTAGAAGGAGGATTCTTCATCACTGAGCCATGAGGGAACCCCCTGAGGAAGATTTACTTGAATCAAAACAACTGGGGATTACCAAGGAAAGAGCCAAAATCTGGAGACATTTTAGGACCAATTTCACTTCAAACTCATGTCTCCTTGAGACATAAATGAAATTCTTCCTTGTACCTAGGTCAATAATAAAGAAATTGCTTTAATTTACAAGTTAGGAAATGATTTAATGTTTCATCTCTTTGTAGTTAATGATGAGCAGCATTTGTCTACTTTTCAGATAATGTGGTATTTTGGCACTTAGGCCCTAGTAGTACTCTGTGGGGGTAGGGGAACAATGGGTCTGTTATTTGTGATCATTTTCCTTGACTGTGCAATCCCAGTCCATCCAAGAGTCTGACATTCCCTGATTCAGCTCTACTTAACTCCTGGAAATTAGGTTGCCTTATTATGCTATCTGTGGCAAACTGAATTATTGTTCACAAATATTCCCCTGACAGAAGAAAAGGATACATATGCTCCTATAACCTCTTGACCTCCTGTGTGACATGTGACCCTTTATGCTGAATAGCATATGAGAAGAAGTAGTTGGTGTCTCCTCTGGGCAGAACCTTCAAGAAGCAATGTATAGTTAGCAAGTCTCCCTCCACCCCCATCACAACAGTCAGCAGTGCCCCAGATAGTTTGAAGGAAATATGCAGCCAACTTAGAATTCATCTTGAATGTGCAGCACAGATAAAAATAAAGCTTTGTGTTTTTTTTGTTTTTTTTTTCTTTTTTTTAATTATTATTATTATTTTTAATTTTAAAACCTTTAATTCTTACATGCATTCCCAAACATAAACCCCCCTCCCACCTCCCTCCCCAAAACATCTCTCTGGGTCATCCCTATGCACCAGTAACTCACCAAGAACTTAGGTTCTTTGTGCAACAAGATAAACTAGCCTTTCTTGACAGATTGATCTCTCATCATTGATCTCTCAGAACCTATGTTTTCCAACGCCAAAAGTTCAATCTAAGAAGTCATTCTTTTCAATATGTTCAGATTGTAGAAGATGAAATAATTAACTTTCAATCAGTCTCTGGAATTCAATTTAATGTCTTTCCCAAAGAGGGATAAGAGATCTAATGTTAACTCCTCTGTTTCCCAAATCTCTTTCTTGGAATGCAGTACCTTAAAAACCTGAGGTTGCTTAGAATAAGGAATACAGCTTTTCACCCTGTACATGTGCTGGGCTTTGGGGTCAAGCCAGAGCCTCTCTTTCCTTTACTGTGTCTATGTGCATCTTTCCATACATGTGGTTGCATGTTGATTGTAATGTATGCCAAATCTATAACAGTGTTACATGCCCTTTGGATTGGGTTCTACCATTTAATTTTGCACATTTCCTGAATGTCAGTTAATGAGTTTGTAGTTCAGGTTGACCACTCCAGAGTAGCAAACATAAAGGACAGAAAAATACAGCTGTTTTTCTTGATACTAATCATACAGATTTGCAAGTTCAGTTCAGTTGCTCAGTTGCGTCTGACTTTGTGTCCCCATGGACTGCAGCATGCCAGGCCTCCCTGTCTATCACCAACTCCTGGAGCTTACTCACACTCAGGTCCATTGAGTCCGTAATGCCGTCCAAACATCTCATCCTCTTTCATCCCCTTCTCCTCTTTCCCAGCATCAGGGTCTTTTCCAGTGAGTCAGTTCTTCACCTCAGGTGGCCAAAGTATTGGAGTTTCAGCTTCAGCATCAGTCCTTCCAATGAATGTTCATGACTGACCTCCTTTAGGATGGACTGTTTGGATCTCCTTGCAGTCCAAGGGAATCTCAAGAGTCTTCTCCAACAACACAGTTCAAAAGCATCAATTCTTTGGCGCTCAGCTTTCTTTATAGTCCAACTCTCACATCCATACTGACTATTGGAAAAACCATAGCCTTGACTAGACAGACCTTTATTGGCAAAGTAATGTCTCTGCTTTTTAATATGCTATCTAGGTTGGTAATAACTTTTCTTCCAAGGAGCAAGCGTCTTTTAATTTCATGGCTGCAATCACCATCTGCAGTGATTTTGGAGCCTCCCACCCCCAAAAAAGTCTCTCACAAAGTCTCTCACAAAGTGTTTCCATTGTTTCCCCATCTATTTGCCATGAAGTGATGGGACCAGATGCCATGATCTTAGTTTTCTGAATGTTGAGTTTTAAGCCAACTTTTTCACTCTCCTCTTTCACTTTCATCAAGAGGCTCTTTAGTTCTTCTCTTCTTTCTGGGTGGTGTCATCTGCATATCTGAGGTTATTGATATTTTTCCTGACCATCTTGATTCCAGCTTGTGCTTCATCCAGCCCAGCATTTCTCATGATGTACTCTGCATATAAGTTAAATAAGCAGAGTGACAATACACAGCCTTGACGTACTCTTTCCTGATTTGGAACCATGTCTGTTGTTCCACGTCCAGTTCTAACTGTTGCTTCCAGACCTGTATACAGATTTACAAAGCTACACTTATATTTTATCAAGGCATTTGCTTAGAAGAGGCTAACAATATGTCTCTCTAACCCACTTCTCTTATAGAATTGCTTTTGTTACAATTTTGTGGAATTTTTTTCTTTTTCTTTTTAAAGTATAATGATAAAGAAAGGTATTTTAAAAAACCAAACTAAAATTCAGACAGTATTTAATGGTATTATCCTTTTCTGTTATTGCATCTTATCAAGACTTAGAAATTTATGTTATTACTCTTTCAAATCACTTATAACAAAATATTTTCTGGTTAAAGTTGTGTGATTAGTATGGTGTATGGTGTCTAATATAAATGCATACTTTTTCAGATATATTATTTGTGTTCAGAAATTACCTGTATTCTAGAATGCCTTCAAATACATTTACTTCAGTTTTAAATATTTTACATTTATTCATAAATCTTCACTGCATTTTTCCAATTAAAGTATCAGTACATTTGTCTCATTACTAATATTCTTCTTCCCTCACTCTGAAAAAACACTAAAAACTAGGTGTTTTTTCAAGCATGAGTCTGTTGCAACATTTCAAAACAATTTCTAAGACATCTACAGTAAATGTTGACTTTAATATTAAATCTATCAATTGCTTCCAGATCTATAGACATTTTCAAAGACTGTTTCTATAATAAACCATGTGTCTTGGGAAATTAGGAGAAATCTGTTCTTAGATCCTGAAGAGCTATGCCAAAGAACAGCATGCTACAAACAGTACTCCAAAACTCTGTTGTCGTCACATCTATCTGTATCACTGTATGTGCTAGGGGCTGAGTGTTGGCTGAGACCCAGCCTGCGTGGATGCTATCGCAAGCCTTGCATTCAGGAGCAACAGTGCATATGGGTGTGGGCTGTGCTTTCTGGTAGCAGAACCAGACTGACCCACCACAACACATCAAGGAACCTCCTGTTTGGGTACGTCTGTCTGTGAGGAGGTTTCCAGCTGGTCTATTTGCTATACATTTGGATGCTTTTATGTAAACAACGAAAACATTGAGGGAATTGCCCGTGGAGTCTGACTAACAAGCACAGGCTGACTTTGGCTACTCTACAAGGATAAAATGATGAAGGTAAAGAGAGTAGAAAGAGGGTGCCAATTAAATGGAGGGTTAAAAGGGAAACAGAAAAGCATGGAAAATGTTGCAAGGAAGAACACAGGAGAAGGTAATGGTTAAAAGTACAAGGGGCACTTTACTCCTGGGAGTATATAATTGGTCAGAAGTAAATCATAGCAACCATGAGTGAGGCCTAACGACTAAAATGTGTTCTTACAGTCAGTTCCTGAGTGAGTTCTTTTCAAATTATGAATGTGCAAGCGAAAGTGTTAGTCACTCAGTCGTGTCTGATTCTTTGCGACTCCATGAACTTAGTATATTAATTCAGTGTATGAAATATACCATAGAGGTGGTGGTGCTAGAGAAAAGTATTGAGAGTCCCTAGACTGCAAGGAGATCAAAACAGTCAATCCTAAAGGAAATCAACCCAGAATATTTGTTCTAAGGACTGATGCTGAAGCTCCAATTCTTTGGCCACCTGATATGAAGAGCCAACTTACTGATAAAGACTCTGATGTTGGCAAAGATTGAAGGCAGGAGGAGAAGAAGACAACAGAAGATGAAATGGTTGGATAGCATCACCAACTCAATGGACATGAGTTTGAGCAAACTTAGGGAGATACTAAAGGACAGGGAAGCCTGACATGCTGCAGTCCATGTGGTCACGAAGAGTGGACATGACTTAGCAACTAAACAGTAACAACAATGGCACTAAAAATATTGAAAGATAATAAATATAATCTCTCCCAGGCCAAAGTCATCCTGGATTATTAATAGTAAAAACTCAGATAGATGCCTCATTTCCAGAAGGTCAGAAGTTCTAACACCTTCAAATTCTTGCCAACCAGTTCAGAAAGTTCAAGATACTTCTTATATACCCACAAACATGATCTTGGCTTAGACATGGTATTTGTCATTCTGTCCATTTCTGATCCTGAGAACATTAGGATCATAAGAATCTTAAGAAAACTAGCAAAGAAAGCTTCTATTATTCCTGAAGTGTTATAGTCTCAGTTGCCTGTGCCATTTCCATTCCATTTCACATTCCAGTGTACCCCAAAAGAACCAAGGTGAAAATGAGACAGTGCCATGGGATTAAGTTGTGCTTAAAATTCTGACCTTTCAGATATATTTCACAGTAGGTTCTGTAAGGCTCAGCCCATTGGAAATGGCCCTTCTATTAAAGTAAAATTATTAAAATGCCTTAGATGTAAGCATATTCATGAAATTTGTTATTATTTCATGTTGTATAATAAAACAACAGTTTGGCACCAAGTTCTAGGACACATGTACTGAAAAATCTCTGCACTCACTTTCTCTACTGTTCTCTCATTATTCTACCACCTAATTTAAAGAGCGCTTCACTTAAATGTTTTGTTTGAAGCCTACAGTTGTCAGTTATTCCTAGTGCAGATCTAGTACCACATGAACCATGGACTCTAATCGTGTGTTTACAGTGACATGGCTTCCATATCAGTCATGTAGTCCATGCAATAGACGTAGGTGAAAACCATCAATAAATGAGTATTAGTTCAACACATCTTTGTTGTGCATCTACCAACTGTTAACTATGGTAACACATTTAGAACAACTTAGAAGTTCCTAGAAAATTTCCATTAAAAATTCTGGAGATAAGTAAAAATGGCATCACAAACCCTACTTGTTTGAATTAACCCTAACCTAATTAGAAAAGAAATACTGAAATGTAGAACTCAGGAACTCATTGTTGTTGTTTAGTCATTAAGTCATGTCCAGCTCTTTTGTGACCCTATGAACTGTAGCCCACTAGGCTCCTCTGTCGATGGGATTTCACAGGCAAGAATACTAGAGTGGGTTGACATTCACAATTTTATGTTTTTGGTGCCTTCTTTTCAATGGAAAGAAGCTTCCTTGGTGGCTCAGAGGTTAAAGCATCTGCCTCCAATGCAGGTGACCTGGGTTCAATCCCTTCCCTCCAGGGGTCGGGAAGATCCCCTGGAGAAGGAAATGGCAACCCACTCCAGTATTCTTGCCTGGAGAATCCCATGGATAGAGGAGTCTGGTAGGCTACAGTCCACAGGGTCTCAAAGAGTCAGACACGACTGAGTCACTTCACTTCACTTCACTTCGCTTCGCTTCTCAGTGGAAACATTTTTCTAACATTGTCTTAGATTTTGGCATGTATTTTATAATTCTAATAATAACTAAAATATGTTAAGTTGTAATGTGCTTATGTATTTATAACTGCAGTTATTGAAAAACAGTCTAGAATCTCAGAATTTATCCAGACATTTAATGATCAATGAACTAACGAAAAAGTTCTTATGAACTTACAAAAGTTTCCCATCCAAAAAGATCTGAAAAATGTTATGCAACACAGTTTCTATTTTTCAGTCTCTCAGTCGTGTCAAACTCTTTGTTGGACTCCATGGACTGCAGCACCCCAGGCTTCTCTGTCCTTCACTGTTTCCTGGAGTTTACTCAAACTCATGTCCATTGAGTCAGTGATGCCATTCAACCATCTCATCCTCTGTTGCCCCCTTCTCCTCTCGCCCTCAATCTTTCCCAAAGGATTGCAAAAATGAGAGTTTAGGACAGTGAACAGTATACATGAATGTTATTTTTAAGTAACCTTTTCCATGTATGAATGCTTACCCAATTCTCAGTTCAAACTCCTCCTCTTTTGAACATCATTAGTTACCATAATAGATTCTGAAATCCAAATCCAAATTTTGTCTCCTCTCATATTCTTTAGTACAAGATATTAGTGTTCAAGCAGTGCTCTCTAGTATTCATTTCACTTTTAAAAATCTAGATGCCATAAAGCCCATATTGTTGGCATGCTAATGTATGAAGTTATATTATTCCTTAAGTTTGTCCAGTTATATGTACTCCACCCTTCCAAAGTATTATGCTCCAGTGCTCAGTGAAGTACACACTTTGGATAGATAAGAAGTGATACCACACAGACCTGGGCAAAGCTGGCTCACAGGTGTTGTCTGTTACATAAGATAGATTTCATGAAGGGCTTCCCACAGTGGTTGAAGAGAATGCTCAGCTGTATACTTGCACTAATTATAAATAATGATTTCTGACATTGAAAATTTTGTGGGTCAGTAGGCAAAGAGGTCTCTAACATCTAATTGCTGTCACTTTCTAAAGGGAATTTTTTATAAAAGAAAAACCTATACCAGTCCATGGATATATACAGAATAATTTCTAGTAATACAGAAAAGGAAGTTCCAAACATAGGTCTTTCTAAAAATGTTAAACACAATATAATGTGATATTTAACTATTTGAAGTTAATCCAGAAATGCTGACTGTTATCAGGGTTATTAAGGTCAAGGATTTCTCAAACGTGCTAAATTTGTGTTTCTCTAAATTACTTATGTAACATCTTCCCACATACATAAATGTACCTTCCCAAAGTATGTATCATAATTGATTTCAAAAGTAAAAAGCATTTAATGTCCATCTTTGGCGCTTAGTTAATTGGGGTCCAATTAATGTATGTTGTGAGTCATCAGATGCAGCTCGGTATGTATAACCATCAATGAGTCAAACCCAGCTGATTTGTCCTCCAAAAAGTGGTCTATGAGACTTTTGTCTCAAATAACATTTCCTTACCTCTGCTAAACTATTGTACACATAATTTTAGTTCTTTGTCAGTTCTCAGTCTGCTGCATTTGGAATGCCTTTGAGAAAGATGAATAGGATGAGCAGCTTAAACCCCTAGATTAGGGTATCTTCATCACCTAAAACGGCATCTTCTCTGAGACATTTACTTATTGCATCCTTCCCACCACTTAGGTCCATTACCACTTCGTAGCCTCTCTATTATAGCAGTAACTGTGATGCAATCAATAACTTTCTGGACACACTAGTAAGTTTCATGTCTTGTTCGATTTTGTAGCACCCATGCAATGGCAGTACATTTTATTAGTGTACTTAGGGCTCGGTGTACATAAATGGTCAAATCGATAAAATATACATATTAGGAATGAGTTATTTCTAATAAGTTATTTTATTTTCTTTTTATTTTCTATTTTTTCTTTTATTTTTTTAATGTTTCTTTTTTTTTCAGTTTTTTATTTTTTAAATTTTAAAATATTTAATTCTTACATGCGTTCCCAAACATGAACCCCCCTCCCACCTCCCTCCCCACAACATCTCTCTGGGTCATCCACATGCACCAGCCCCAAGCATGCTGCATCCTGCGTCAGACATAGACTGGTGATTCAATTCTTACATGATAGTATACATGTTAGAATGTCATTCTCCTAAATCATCCCACCCTCTCCCTCTCCCTCTGAGTCCAAAAGTCCGTTATACACATCTGTGTCTCTTTCCCTGTCTTGCATACAGGGTTGTCATTGCCATCTTCCTAAATTCCATATATATGTGTTAGTATACTGTATTGGTGTTTTTCTTTCTGGCTTACTTCACTCTGTATAATCGGCTCCAGTTTCATCCATCTCATCAGAACTGATTTAAATGAATTCTTTTTTACGGCTGAGTAATACTCCATTGTGTATATGTACCACAGCTTTCTTATCCATTCATCTGCTGATGGACATCTAGGTTGTTTCCATGTCCTGGCTATTATAAACAGTGCTGCGATGAACATTGGGGTACATGTGTCTCTTTCAATTCTAGTTTCCTTGGTGTGTATGCCCAGCGGTGGGATTGCTGGGTCATAAGGCAATTCTGTTGGCAATTTTTAAAGGAATCTCCACACTGTTCTCCATAGTGGCTGTACTAGTTTGCATTCCCACCAACAGTGTAGGAGGGTTCCCTTTTCTCCACACCCTCTCCAGCATTTATTGCTTGCAGATTTTTGGATCGCAGCCATTCTGACTGGTATGAAGTGGTACCTCATTGTGGTTTTGATTTGCATTTCTCTAATAATGAGTGATGTTGAGCATCTTTTCATGTGTTTGTTAGCCATTCGTATGTCTTTTTTGGAGAAATGTCTATTTAGTTCTTTGGCCCATTTTTTGATTGGGTCGTTTATTTTTCTGGAATTGAGCTGCAGAAGTTGCTTGTATATTTTTGGGATTAGTTGTTTGTCAGTTGCTTCATTTGCTAATAAGTTATTTTAAATTTAACATTAAGCAATAATTCTGGGAAGTCCTAAGATGGCAGAGGAATAGGACTGGGAGACCACTTTTTCTACCACAAATTCATCAAAAGATCATTTGAATGTTGAGCAACTTCCTCAAAACAACTTCTGAATGCTGATGGAAGACACCAGGCACCCAGAAAGGCACCCCATTCTCTTCGAAAGGAGGTAGGACAAAATATAAAAAACAAAAAGAGAGACAAAAGAGTTAAGGATGAGTCCCATCCCAGGGAGGGAATTGTCAAGGAGAA
The DNA here is from genome assembly GCF_016772045.2 of Ovis aries. Lineage (NCBI taxonomy): Eukaryota > Metazoa > Chordata > Mammalia > Artiodactyla > Bovidae > Ovis > Ovis aries. Next base: position 23,496,779 of record NC_056057.1, on the reverse strand, counting down.
GAAGTTTCCAAATACCAAGAAACACTCTCACCAGTGGGTCTGTGGGGAATTTTGGAATCTCAGAGGGCAACGTAACTGGGAGGAAAAAAAACAAAACAAAACACAGAATACGTGCCTAACAACAACTCTCAGTGGAGAAGTATCCCAGACGCTCGTGTCGGCCACCAGTTCGTAGGGGCTGAACACCCAGAGTTTCAGGTTGCATGCTTTGGATAGGGACCCAGCCTAAATGCCCTGAGGACAATCTGAGGGAGCTAACATGAGATAGCCACTAGTCCAACCCCACCCACAGGAAGCAAGCTCCACAATAAAGAGGAACCACAAACTTCCAGCATACAGAAAGGCCACCACAAACACAGCAATCTAAAAATGAAAAGGCAGAGAAATATTTAGCAGGTAAAGGAACATGATAAATGCCCACTAAACCAAACAAAAGAGGAGGAGAGAGGGAGTCTACCTGAAAAAGAATTCAGAATAATGATAGTAAAGAAAATCCAAAATCTTGAAAACAAAATGGAGTTACAGATAAATAGACTAGAGACAAGGATTAAGAAGATGCAAGAAATATTTAACAAGGACCTAGAAGAAATAAAAAAGAATCAATAATGAATAATGCAATAACTGAGATCAAAGGCACTCTGGAGGGAACCAACAGTAGAATAACTGAGGCAGAAGATAGGATAAGTGGAAGATAGAACGGTGGATATAAATGCAGCAGAGAGGAAAAAAGAAAAAAAATTAAAAGAAATGAGGAAAACCTCAGAGACCTCTGGGACAATGTTAAATGCCCCAACATTCGAATGATAGGAGTCCCAGAAGAAGACAAAAAGAAAGGCCATGAGAAAATACTTGAGGAGATAATAGTTGAAAACTTCCCTAAAATGGGGAAGGAAATAGCCACCCAAGTCCAAAAACCCAGAGAGTCCTAAACAGGATAAACCCAAGGCAAAACACCCCAAGAAACATATTAATCAAATTAATGAATATCAAGCACAAAGAACAAATATTAAAAGTAGCAAGGGAAAAGCAACAAATAACACACAAGGGGATTCCCTTTAAGGATAACAGCTGATCTTTGAATAGACACTCTTCAGGCCAGAAGGGAATGGCAGGACATACTTAAAGTGATAAAAGAGAAAAACCTAAAACCCAGATTACTGTACCCAGCAAGGATCTCATTCAAATATGAAGGAGAAATCAAAAGCTTTACAGACAAGCAAAAGCTCAGAGAATTCAGCACCACCAAACCAGCTCTCCAACAAATGCTAAAGGATCATCTCTAGACAAGAAGCACAGAAAAGGATTGTAAATTGAAACCAGAAACAACAAAGTAAATGGCAACAGGATCATACTTATCAATAACTTCCTTAAATGTAACTGGGTTGAATGCCCTAACCAAAAGACAAAGACTGGCTGAATGGATCCAAAAACAAGCCCCCTATATATGCTGTCTACAAGAGACACACCTCAAAACAAGGGGCACATACAGACTGAAAGTGAAGGGTTGGAAAAGATATTTCATGCAAATGGAGACCAAAAGAAAGCAGGAGTAGCAATACTCATATCAGATAAAATAGACTTTGAAATAAAAGCCATGAAAAGAGATAAAGAAGGACACTACATAATGATCAAAGGATCAAGCCAAGAAAAAGATATAAATATATATGCACCCAAAAAAGGAGCACCACAATATGTAAGGCAAATGCTAACAAGTATTAAAGGAGAAATTAACAGTAATACAATAAGAGTGGGAGACTTTAATACCCCACTCACACCTATGGATAGATCAACTAAACAGAAAATTAGCAAGGAAGCACAAACTTTAAATGATACAAGGGACCAGTTAGACCTAATTGATTTCTATAGGGCATTTCACCCCCAAACAATGAATTTCACCTTTTTCTCAAGTGCACACAGAACATACTCCAGTATAGATCACAATCTGGGGCATAAGTCAAGCCTTGAAAAATTTAGAAAAATTGAAATCATCTCAAGTATCTTTTCTGATCACAATGCCGTAAGATTAGATGTCAACTACAGGGGAAAAAAAAAAAACTATTGAAAATATAAACATATGGAGGCTAAACAACATGCTTCTGAATAACAAAAAATCATAGAGGAAGTCAAAAAAGAAATCAAAATATGCACAGAAACGAATGAAAATGAAAACATGACGACTCAAAACCTGTGGGATTCAGTAAAAGCAGTGCTAAGGGGAAAGTTCATAGCAATACAAGTTTACCTCAATAAACAAGAGAAAAATCAAATAAACTTTACACCTAAATAAACTAGAAACAGAAGAAATGAAGAACCCCATGGTTAGTAGAAGGAAAGAAATCACAAAAATTAGGGCAGAAATAAATGAAAAAGAAAGAGTGGAGACTATAGCAAAAATCAACTAAACTAAAAGCTGGTTCTTTGAGAAGATAAATAGACAAACCATTAGCCAGACTCATCAAGAAAAAAAGGGAGAAGAATCAAATCAATAAAATTAGAAATGAAAATGGAGAAACCACAACAGACAACACAGAAATACAAAGGACCATAAGAGACTACCATCAGCAACTATATGCCAATAAAATGGACAACTTGGAAGAAATGGACGAATTCTTAGAAAAGTATAACATCTCAAAACTGAACCAGGAAGAAATAGAAGATCTTAAGAGACCCATCAGGCATGGAAATCGAAACTGTAATCAAAAATCTTCCAACAAACAAAAGCCAAGGACCAGATGGCTTCACAGGTGAATTCTACCAAAAATTTAGAGAAGAGCTAACACCTATCCTACCCAAACTCTTCTAGAAAATTGCAGAGAAAGGTAAACTGCCAAACTCATTCTATGAGGCCACCATCAGCCTAATACCAAAACCAGACAAAGATGCCACAGAAAAAGAAAACTACAAAGCCAATATCACTGATAAACATAGATGTTTATCACTGATAAACAAAATTCTAGCAAACAGAATCCAACAACATATTAAATAGATTATACATCATGACCAAGTGGGCTTTATCCCAAGAATGAAAAGTTTCTTCAATATTCACAAATCAATCAATATGATACACCACATTAACAAATTGAAAGATAAAAACCATGTGATTATCTCAATAGATGCAGAGAAAGCCTTTGACAAAATTCAACACCCATTTATGATTAAAAAAAAAAAAACCCTCCAGAAAGCAGGCATCAGTTCAGTTCAGTCACTCAGTCATGTCCGACTCTTTGAGACCCCATGAACTGCAGCACACCAGGCCTCTCTGTCCATCACCAACTCCCGGAGTTCACTCAAACTCATGCCCATCGAGTCGTTGATGCCATCAGCCATCTCGTCCTCTGTCGTCCCCTTTTCCTCCTGCCCCCAATCCCTCCCAGGATCAGGGTCTTTTCCAATGAGTCAACTCTTCATGTGAGGTGGCCAAAGTACTGGAGTTTCAGCTTTAGCATCATTCCTTCCAAAGAAATCCCAGGGTTGATCTCATTTAGAATGGACTGGTTGGATCTCCTTGCAGTCCAAGGGACTCTCAAGAGCCTTCTCCAACACCACAGTTCAAAAGCATCAATTCTTCGGTGCTCAGCTTTCTTCACAGTCCAACTCTCACATCCATACATGACTACTGGAAAAACCATAGCCTTGACTAGACAGATCTTTGTTGGCAAAGTAATGTGTCTGCTTTTGAATATGCTATCTAGGGTGGTCATAACTTTTCTTCCAAGGAGTAAGCATCTTTTAATTTCATGGCTGCAATCACCATCTGCAGTGATTTTGAAAGTAGGTATAGAAGGAACATATCTCAACATAATAAAATCCATATCTGATAAACCTATAGCAAACATTATCCTCAATGGTGAAAAATTGAAAGCATTACCTCTAAAGTAAGGAACAAGACAAGGGTGCCCATTTTCACCACTATTATTCAACATAGCTTTGGAAGTTTCTTCTCAATCAGAGAAGAAAAAAGAATAAAAGGAATCCAGATTGAAAAGAAGAAGTAAAACACTCACTGTTTGCAGATGACATAATCTTCTACGTAGAAAACCCTAAAGACTCCACCAGAAAATTACTAGAGGTAATCAATGAATATAGTAAAGTTACAGGATATAAAATTAACACACAGAAATCCATTTCATTCCTGTAAACTAACAATGAGAAAACAAAGAGAAATTAAGAAACAATTCTATTTGCCATTACAATGAAAAGAATAAAACACTTGGGAATAAATCTACCTAAAGAAATAAAAGACCTATATATAGAAAACTATAAAACACTGATGAAAAAAATCAAAGATGACACAATTAAATGGAGAAATATACCATGTTCATGGACTGGAAGAATCAATATTGTAAAAATGAGTATACTACCCAAAGCAATCTATAGATTCAATGCAGTCTCTATTAAGCTACCAACAGTATTTTTCAGAGAATTAGAACAAATAATTTCACAATTTGTATGGAAATAGAGAAAACCTCGAATAGCCAAAGCAATCTTGAGAAAGAAGAGTGGATGTGGAGAAATCAACCCGCTTAACTTCAGACTATACTACAAAGCTACAGTCATCAAGACAGTATGGTACTGGCACAAAGACAGAAATATAGATCAATGGAACAAACTGGAAAGCCCAGATAAATCCACACACCTATGGATACCTTATCTTTGACAAAGGAGGTAAGAATATACAATGCAGAAAAGACAATCTCTTTATGAAGTTGTGCTGGGAAAACTGGTCAACCACTTGTAAGAGAATGAAACTAGAACACTTTCTAACACCATACACAAAAATAAACTCAAAATGGATTAAAGATCGAAATGTAAGACCAGAAACTATAAAACTTCTAGAGGAAAACATAGGCCAAACACTCTCTGACATAAATCACAGCAGGATCCTCTATGACCCACCTCCCAGAATAATGGAAATAAAAGCAAAAGTAAACAAATGGGACCTAATTAAACTTAAAAGTTTTTGCACAATGAAGGAAACTATAAGCAAGGTGAAAAGACAGCCTTCACAATGGGAGAAAATAATAGCAAATGAAGCAACTGACAAAGAATTAATCTCAAAAATATACAAGCAGCTCATGCAGCTCAATTCCAAAAAAATAAATGACCCAATCAAAAAATGTGCCAAAGAACTAAACAGACATTTCTCCAAAGAAGACATACACATGGCTAACAAACACATGAAAAGATGCTCAACATCACTTATATTCAGAGAAATGCCAATCAAAACCACAATGAGGTACCATCTCATCCAAGTCAGAATGGCTGCTATCAAAAAGTCTACAAACAGTAAATGCTGGAAAGGGTGCTGAGAAAAGGGAACCCTCTTACACTGTTGGTGAAGATGTAAACTAGTACAGCCACTGTGGAGAACAGCATGGAGATTCCTTAAAAAACTGGAAATAGAACTGCCATATGACCCAGCAATCCCACTGCTGGGCATACACACTGAGGAAATCAGAACTGAAAGAGACACGTGTACCCCAATGCTCATCACGGCACTATTTATAATAGCCAGGACATGGAAGCAACCTAGATGTCCATCGGCAGATGAATGGATAAGAAAGCTGTGGTACATATACACAGTGGAATATTACTCAACTATTAAAAAGAATGCATTTGAATCAGTTCTAATGAGGTGGATGAAACTGGAGCCTATTATACAGAGTGAAGTAAATCAGAGAGAAAATACCAATACAGTACATTAACACGTATGTATGGAATTTAGAAAGATGGTTCAGGATGGGGGACACATGTATAACCATGGCTGATTCATGTCAGTGTATGGCAAAGACCACTACAATATTGTAAAGTAATTAGCCTCCAGTTTAAATAAATAAATTAATTTACAAAAAAATAATAAAGCAATAATTCTCTCCACAGATGCAGACTGAGAAAGTCTGGTTAAGTAATATTATAGAAATAGAATTTTCCAGTTTATTTTTTTCAAAATAATCTTTAAAAAAAATTTTAAATATTCTCTTTCTTCATCTTTAAAATGGAAATTATAATAGTACCTACACCATTTGGTTGTTGTATTAACTAACATAATCCACAGGAAAGATCCTAACCACGTGGTCAGCATACAATATTTTCTAAATGCTAATATTATTTTTGTAATACTGAAATGCACCTTAGGAAAAATAGATATAATGCATAGTAGTATGATCTAGTAATAAGTATAATCCCTCTAATAATTTAGTGTATACTTCTAATTACTATTCTGTATATATTACATACATACAATAAAAATTTGATATAGTACTGGGTGTATAATATTGCAAAACAAATTTTCAGTTAAAATGTACCCTGGGCATCTACTTTATACTGTAAATATATTTAATGCAATTTCAGTAGTGTTTAATATTCTATCTTTTAAATCTACTGTAATTTAACTCATTTTATGTCTTTATTAAGTAAAAAGTTGCTTTTTTGAAAACAGTAGATTTTCAAGAAATGTTTACCTAATAAAAGAAGTTTGTTTGAGAGGAGATAGGATGTAAGAATATATGTAGTTCTACTCATATAACAATGATAAGCAGGTTTACTTGACTTTATTATAGGGACTGGGGAGCTGTGTGGTATCACTGTTCAGAAATATTTCTGTCTCTAAATAGTGAGGCTGTAGTCCTTAGCAGGGCTGTTGTAACTGTGTGCTAATATGTTAAGAAACAGTTAAGCTTCAATTACTGCATCACAGCAACATGAATTTAATACCTTCTGATTTTTGAGTATTAAAAAAAGAACAAAATATTTTCTGTATACTAATAGATATTAGGCTGGCAACTAAAATCATGAATGAGATTTCAGAACTTCTTGCATTTATATTCCTAAAGAATAAAGAAATATCTCTTTATGAATGAACAATTAGAAAAGCACTCACTTTAAAATATGTGATTAAATGACAATTTAGCTTGTTACTTAGAATTTGCATTGTCCTAAAATTTGATTAGCTTCATCATCATTATGAACTAGCTTTGGAGATGTGTTTCCACACTTTTGGAATTCTAATCTTAACTGGGAGAACATCACTGACATTTTGGATTTGTTAAGGGCTGTTAAGAATTGCTAGTTGATTTTCCCAAGAAATTTTGTATTTTCTTAGTTGTGTCTTATCTTCTGCCGGATGTCTTAAGCAGAGAAACTATGGCTGTTCTAACAAGCAGAGACCCTGTTTGAATTGAAACTGTTAAATTTCCATACGTGGACTTTATTTGATTCCTTCTAAGACTCTGATGCTGGGAGGGATTGGGGGCAGGAGGAGAAGGGGACGACAGAGGATGAGATGGCTGGATGGCATCACTGACTCGATGGACATGAGTCTGAGTGAACTCCTGGAGTTGGTGATGGACAGGGAGGCCTGGCATGTGATTCATGGGGTCACAAAGAGTTGGACATGACTGAGCGACTGAACTGAACTGAACTGAACTGAGCTGAGGCCTGCTGCGATTATGTGCTTGCTAAATGTTGCTTTCCTCTTTCTGAATAAAAAAAAAAATTAGAAGGAAAAGTGTGGAAAGATTTTAATCTTTAATCCATAAGAAATGGCTTATGTTGAATTATGACCCAGTACCTTGTGTTCTATCACTGGGAAAAGAAAGTTTATAATAAATGTTTGTGCAACAAGGTTTCTCACAAAGACTTTTTATTGATTAACCACTCTATGTCAGGGTGAATGGTAGGAACTGGGATTATATAGAATTGTGAGTTGTGGTGTCTGCCTTAAGATTCAAAAAGATATATACACATTTAAAAACAGAATGAAAAAAAGCAAAAACCATGGGAGTTAAGTATATGCAAAGCAATTGTAACATAAAAAGTGTCCATTACTTCTGCCCAAAGGTGGTAGAGGAACGTTTCAGAGGTAGTGATGCTTAATCTAAATTTTAAACAAAGAAGAGAAATTTATCTAAGGCAAAGGGGAAAGCCTTAGATAAAGCCTTTCAAAGTAGACAAAAATGCATTTGTGCTACACATGCAAGGAGAAACAGCAGAATGTGAGAAGCTAGCTATAAGTCTGATGTTAAAAGAACAAGTATCAAGTGATCAAAACAATTTAAAGCCAGGTAGGGAAGAGTCAGTTCATAAAGGGTGTTTTTTGCTATACCAGCACATTTGAATTTGGAATAACTAGAAATCACTGATGATTTTTCATAGATTTGAGGAAGTAGGCATCTTAGTAAAACAGAACAAAACAAAAACAAAACTCTGACGAGATATATAAAACTAGGATTAAGTTGTTACAAGAGGAGAACGCAAGGTTAAAAGTTGGAGACTCTTGCAGGACAGATCATTGTATAATACTTGCAAAGAACCTTCTAAATAGAATACCAAAACCCAGAGGAAGAAACTGAAGATAAGACTGTCACATTTTGGCGGTGAGGGTGTGAGGTGCTGCCTGGAGCAAATAGGAAGTCATTGACTACACAGGAAGTTACCTTTTACCTCAAATCCTGGGTGGTTTATGCACAAGAGCATGCCGGTTGTGATGCTGTCTTACTAACCAAAGTCCCATCTAAGCACATTGCTCAAGCTCATAAAAAACAGGGACGTAGATGGTCAAATCTAGGACAGTCTTTCACAATTCGATGAAATATAAGTATGCTTCCAATGATTTAAATCCCTCTAAAAATCATTCTGCAAGTAAAATATGAAATAACTCCATATATTATCATATTGCTTATCTGTGGGTACAAAATGAAATTACTAATATGCAGATATATTTTTGTAAAAATGCACGCACACTCTCTTCAACATGAACAAAAGGGAGAGAGTGAAGGAAAGGAAAGGAAAGAGAAGGGAAAGTAAAGACCATTTACTAGTAACAACTGAGTAATGTGTCTATGCAGTTTTAGAACATGCCTTGGCAGAACAAGAGATGAATTTTGTCAGTGAAAATATATAATACACAGCATTTGTAAGTAGAGTTGTCAGTCAATTATAATCTATTCTCTGTACCATATTACATGAATACCAGCCATTATAATATACTATGCTAACGGGAACAGTAAAGAATCTGCCTGTAATGCAGGAGACCTAGGTTGGATCCCTGGGTCAGGAAGATCCCCTGGAGAAAGTAATGGCAACCCACCTCAGTATTCTTGCCTGGGAAATCCCATGCACAGAGAAACCTAGCAGGCTACAGTCCATGAGGTCACAAAGAGTGGGGCACAACTGAGTGACTGACATTTTCACTTTTGTGCTAATCAGAACAGTAAGATCCTTGTTGTTCAGTCGCTCAGTTGTGTCTGACTCTTTGTGACCCCATGGACTGCAGCATGCCAGGCTTCCGTATCCTACACTGTCTCCCAGAGTTTGCCCAAGTTCATGTCCATTGAATCAGTGATGCCATCCAACCATCTCATCCTCTGTCACCCCCTTCTCCTCCTGCCTTCAATCAAGATCTTTTCCAGTGAGTCGGCTCTTCACATCAGGTGGCCAAAGCACTGGCACTTCAGCTTCAGCATCAGTCCTTCCAAGGATTAGCACAATCCTGAAAGTGAGTGAAGTCGTTCAGTTGTGTCCGACTCTTAGCGACCCCATGGACTGCAGCCTACCAGGCTCCTCCATCCATGGGATTTTCCAGGCAAGAGTACTGGAGTGAGGTGCCATTGCCTTCTGCATAGCACAATCTTAATCAATCCCAAATCCAGCCCTCCAGCCTTGCCATTGTTACTAGCACAATGTGATAAACCAGAGAGCTCACAGTGCTTCATAGAAATATACTGGCTATGAGTATTAAGTAGTCAACCTGAATCTATAAACTACACATGCACATCAGTTTCATGTTCTTATTCTCTTATAGAATCTCATCTGAAATGAGACTGCCAAACACATCATCACATCTGTTGAGGAAAGTTGTGATCCTTGTTATGAATTTAGGCTGATGATGGGACACATATTGAGTTGCATTATCTTCACCTCTTGGTTCTGCTATTCTAAATATCTTATTATCAGAAACATCCATTCATCCAACTATTCTATCTACCACCAAAAATAGGCTCCCTAATCTCAGTACTACCATCTCTATAAGCTGCATTTTTATTTCCTGCTTAAATCTTTTATTATTCAGAATGGATTTGCAGTTGGAATCTTTCATTTAAGAATGCTGGGGCAACAGCCATTTCTAAAAGATAAAAATTCTTATGAACTACGAACATCTCTCGGTTCTTATGTGATTTATTTTGTTATATAGAGACAGTAACGGGTCAGAGAAAAAAGTGTTTTCAGTTGTGGATGTTTAAACATTAAAGGAGTGAAAATAAGCATAGTGAAGAAGATTCTAACAATAGGGCAGAAAAAGAAACTACAGTGTAATCTTCAGCTAACTGCATAGCTTCTTCAAAGACATAAATCTCAACCAAAAAAACGGTTGGAAAATATGATTTTCTTATTTAAAATTATAAATGTTCTTTCGTAGTTCATGGTCCTCTACATAGATTTAAAAAACACATTCCTTTTTTATCACATGAGATTTTTCTTCCAACCAATAATCTTGCACATATGTATATGGTAGTAACGTTGTTGTTGTTCAGTCACCCAGTTGTGTCTGACTTTTTACAACCCCAGAACTCCAGGCCTCCTTGTCCCTCACCATCTCCCTGAGTTTGCCCAAGTTCATGTTCATTGCATCCATGATGCTGATCAGCCATCTCATCCTCTGATGCCCTCTTCTGCCCTGAACTTTCCCAGCATCAAGGACTTTTCCAATGAGTTGTCTGTTCTCATTAGATAACCAAAATACTGAAGCTTCAGCTTCAGCATCAGTCCTTCCACTGAATATTCAGGGTTGATTTCCCTTCCCTTAAAATTGACTGGTTTGATCTCCTTGCTATTGAAGGGACTTTCAGGAGTCTTCTCCAGCACCACAGTTCAAAGGCATCTGTTGTTTGCTATCTGCCTTCTTTATGGTAATAATAATGTCTGCCATTTGTATGGAATTTTTTTACAATTAAAGAACTTTAGTATTGAGAGTCTGTGACCAAGTGCCTTGCCAACCTGATAGGGATATTAAAAGGTTACTTTCACGTACATCTTTTACATTTCTTTAAATTGAAAGATGATTAATTCATCTAATTCTACAAATAAATATAATATCATCCTGTGATGTTGGTGAAGGATAATATATAAATGGCATAATTAGCAAGAGTTCTTTGCTTTTTAGTCTAACTGCTGCCCTTCAAAGCAAATTAAATTGTCACATCTGCACATATAGTATTGTATGCTTGTTTATTTGTTTTAAATCAAAGTGTCAAGGAAAGAAGAAGGCTAGAGACATGGAACTGTAACTTGAACACACTGACGGGATATGGCCATATGCATGATCTTTCCATAACCAAACCAGGCAAGAACACAGAGATTTCTCTTCTGCTCTCTTTATCCTCATTAGCAAAACGTTAGGGTTTTGTTCTAAATAAGAAACATAGTATTGTTAGATTTTTGGCAAATCAGAGCTTGCCCTTACCCCCACTCCCTCCTCAGCAGCACACATACAAAAGGATACTGGTGAAATCAAGTTCTTGGGAGCTATTTTCTTTTTTTTTCCTTATAAATCCCAACTAGAAGCTTTTGTGTTAAGGGCATTTAAGTGGAGAATACCTTTTTTGTAGTGCTCTCTTTCAGAGCACTCAGGCCATGTGCTCTGCCACTATTTTAGGATGGTGATGCTTTCCCTTTAAAGATGCTTATCCTGCCCCTCAAAGGCACCATTGTCTGCCCGGGATTCTCAGTTTGGTTGCTTTTAGCCCCTGATAAATTAGTAATGGAACAGAATAGGAGGCACTGTGGCTCCTGTGCCCTGTTATTAAATTGTGGTTTGGTGCTAAAATGTATACACCACAGCCTCTGTAATTGTAAGTAACTCTCTGACTAATTGGGCCAGGCTCAATAGAATCACAGAGCTACACGGATTTTCAAATTCTTCAGTCTACGTCATTTCATGTTTTCAAGGAAGACTGAGACCTTGGAAATTAAGACTTGTACAACAACATAAAACAGCAAGCAGCATAGCTTGGTGCATGACATATTCTCTTTTTCATACTATTTCCCTTTGAATGGAAGTTCTGATATCTATTAAAGTATTGAGAAAATGAATTTAAATTTAGCTACAGACTTCTTCTGGAAAAGGTCTGAGAGTCTTATAAACCATTTTTAAAAGTTCAAGGCAGTTCTTTAAATTTTTTAGTCAGTCATCAATTCCTAAATCATTGTTTACTCATAAGAGAGCCTGTATTCCCATAGGACTCTATTCTTTTCAAAATGTATTCCTACAGTCTTTTCCCTTCGAGCTTGATGCATATTATATCAGGCAAAATACTGTATTTTCCATAAAGTTTTTAAGGAAGATATTATTTTCTGTGATTTATGGTGGCTCAAATAGTAAAGAATCTGCCTGCAATGCTGGGGGCCCAGGTTCAATCCCTGGGTCAGGAAGATCCTCTGGAGTAGGAAATGGCAACCCATTTCAGTATTCTTGCCTGGAGAATTCCATGGACAGAGGAGCCTCATGAGCTACATTCCATGGGGTCACAAAGAGTCATACATGGCTGAGCAATATCAGAATAATAATAATAATGGTTTATCCAATTTTAATCTAAATCCTAACAGCTACATATTTAAATTTTCTCTTTTAAAAAGTCATTTTTGCTTTCTTTGTTTTTACACTTTAAATATTTTAAGATACAAAAACCTTAAATATTTTACCCATTTGTTTACATGCTTCATCCGTCCTGTTAATCACTAGAAGCTTTTGAAAGTAAACAAACTTCTTAAGCATCTTTCAGAACTCCACAAGTTTTAGCTATGGCTTCACAGAAAGAAGCCTTCAATATGTCTATTTAGTTACCAAAATGAATTTGTCTTTGACAGATAAAACATATGTATAAAATTATTTTCTTGAGGTCACATAGGAAATTAGTAGAAAGATAGGACTAAAATAGTGTATTCATAAACTCGCCTATTTTCTTAAACATTGTACCGCTTGAGCAGGTACTAAGAATGCACGTTCCACCAAAAACCTTTTTCTGAGAGGAGCTAATTTCCCAGGTCTCTTCCTGAAGAGGCAGTGTTTTGCAGCCCCGTATGCCCACATTTACCCCAGTCAGAGCTGATGGAAAGGACAGGTGAGGTCCTGACTCAAATTACACAACACAGAACCTGGGCTGAGGAGTGACTTCACAGCTGAAATGCATGGTTTACAGAGGGGTGAGACCAGCTAGGATACCAAAGGCCAGCTCAAGCTGGGAGGGAATAGAAGTTGTGAGTAAGCATAATAGCCTGGTTAGGAGGGAGGAGGAGAGGAAAATGTAGCCCATGTGCAGTAAAAAGTGAAAGTGCCGTGAGAGACAGAGTGTGCAGCCTGTGAGAGGCTCAGTGAGAGTGGCCTGACCCTGGAATTGCGTCACTTTTGATAGCTGTTCGTTTCTGTTTTTGCTTGTATCCACATACGTCTTGAAAATTAAACCCCTTTCCAATTCTTCTTTTGAATAGCAACAGTAAAGAGCCTTATTCCCTGGTGGCTTGGATGGTAAAGAATCTGCCTGCAATGCAGGAGACCAAGGTTTGATCCCTGGGTTGGGAAGATCCCTTAGAGAAGTGAATGGCAACCCACTCCAGTATTCTTGGAGAATTCCATGGACAGAGGAGGCTGGCAGACTACAGTCCATGGGGTCGCAAAGAGTCCAACCCGACATGACTGAGCAAGTAACACACACACACACACACACACACACACACACTAAACAATACACTTAATTGAAGGCATAGAATTCCTTGACCCCTGATTTAGAAAAATCAGTTAATTTTCATCTTTTCACAGTGCCTACCCATTAATTCTCGATCTTATGAAATGTTACAGGATTTTAAACACAGATAATTAAATATTTGTGACCTGTCTTAAGAAGTATCATAAAACCTTCTCTGTGTAGTTCATTCTAAGATGTATTTTAGAGTCAAATCAGATCCTGATATTTCTCAGGAGTAAAACCAAATTTCCTTAACAAGTAAAACAAAGAAGAAGAATGGATTGCATCTAAACAAAAAGTTTCTAAATCTATGAATGGCAGTTCAGTGCTGGTTATTTTCCTCTGATCTAGCTAGTACCTTGACCTGAATTGCTCCCACACTGCCAGAGTATGAAGTTACATTTTGAGAGAATATATTTGATTTTTGTGAGACTGAGTGGTGGAACTGGAGAAATGTGAATTCAGAAACAGTCCTTGAAAGAATATAGTCTTAAGAACGATACGCTACCTATGACTCAAAGCCGTGCAGTGTGCACTAGACAGTCACCAAACAAACCAATGGAGTTGATTCTTGGCGAGTCTTTGAGCCTGGCACTCAGTTCAGTTCAGTCACTCAGTCATGTCCGACTCTTTGCAACCGCATGGAATGCAGCATGCCAGGTCTCCCTGTCCATCACCAATTCCCAGAGTTTACTCAAACTAATGTCCATTGAGTTGGTGATGGCATCCAATCATCTCATCCTCTGTTGTTCCCTTCTCTTCCTGCCTTCAACCTTTCCCAGCTCAGGGTTTTTTTTCAAATGAGTCAACTCTTTGCATCAGGTGGCCAAAATATTGGAGTTTCAGCTTCAGCATCAGTCCTTCCAGTGGACACCCAGGACTGATTTCCTTTAGGATTGACTGGTTGGATCTCCTTACTGTCCAAGGGACTCTCAAGAGTCTTGTCCAACAACACAGTTCAAAAGCATCAATTCTTTGGCACTCAGCTTTCTTTATAGTCCAAATCTCACAGCCATTAATGACTAGTGGAAAAACCATAGCTTTGACTAGACAAATCTTTGTTTGCAAAGTAATGTCTCTGCTTTTTAATATGCTGTCTAGGTTGGTCATAACTTTTCTTCCAAGGAGCAAACATCTTTTAATTTCACAACTGCAGTCACTATCTGCAGTGATTTTGGAGCCCAAACAATAAAGTCTGTCACTGTTTCCGTTGTTTCCCCATCTATTTGTCATGAATTGATGAGACCAGATGCCATGATCTTTGTTTTCTGAATGTTGAGCTTTAAGCCAACTTTTTCACTCTCCTCTTTCACTTTCATCAAGAGGCTCCTTAGTTCCTCTTCACTTTCTGCCATAAGGGTGGTGTCATCTGCATATCTGATGTTATTGATATTTCTCCCAGGAATCTTGATTCCAGCTTGTGCTTCATCCAATCCAGCAGTGGTGATTTTAAAATACATTTAGAAATTCTTTGATATTGCTCACAGGTGGGGCCTAGTTCTCCTCTTGAGTCCAGGGTAGACTGGGTGGCTCACTAGCAGTGACTAGAATAATTGTCCATTGTGGTATGTGATTGCAGAGACTAGGGCAAAAGAGGCATTGCAACTCCCTCCTTTCTCTCTGACCCCTCCCTCTTGTGTCAGGAGAGATCCACAGGCAAGGAACTAAGGCCGTTGCCAACAGCCAGCGAGGGACTGAGGCATCCAGCCAGTAGCCATGTGAGTGAGCCATTACCAGATGCAGGTCAGCCCTGGTAAATCTTCAGATGCTTGGTGACCGCTTGGCTGCAACCTCATGAGAAACTAAGTTATAATCAGCCTGTTTGATTCCTGATCAATAGAAACTCTGCATTTATACATGCTTGCAGTTTTAAGCTGCTAAACCTGAAGTTCGTGTGTCACCTATAACAGATAACTAGTACACTACCCTTGGGGCTTCCCTGGCGGCTCAGATGGTAAATAAGCAGCCTGCAACACAGGAAACCTGGTTCGGTCCCTGAGTTGGAAAGATTCCCTGGAGAAAGGCATGGCAACCCACTCCAGTATTCTGACATGGGAATGCTACGGACAGAGGAGCATGGTGGGCTACAGTCCATGGGGTCACAAAAAGTCAGACATGAGTGAGCAACTCACACACACAAACACACACACACACAGAGGTATACATATACACCCTACCCTTACATTCTATAGAGAGACTATCAAACTCAATGGTACTTAATGTTGTGATATTCAAATTATTTGTCAATAACGGCTTCCCTATCAGAAATGATACATAATGTACCCTATTTTCAAAATGTTTAGTGTGTATTCTAAATATGTTATACTTTGTAAAATATTATACTTTTAATTAAATTGTTCAACCAACAGAAGATTTGCATGCTTTTCTTAAAGGAAAACAAGATTTACTTTCCCCAAAACCAATTAGTAATGCTAGGAATTCCCAAAGATTCTATATCCTCTAAAACATGTTTATTTCTTAAATCATGCTAGCTTCAGTTTTAAATTTTAAAAGAAACCAAGAAGAATTTCTTATGTTTTTACATTGTTATTCTGAGGATTCTTTGAGCACCTCTTCATTTTGAATTCTAAATCAATAATTTTGCATATGCTTAAAGAATCTTGTATTTATACACATATATACACAATATATGAATACTAAAATGCATATGTTCTTTTTCATTCCATTTTTACTTTATTTATTTATTGGCATTGAAGATTAATTCCTCCCAAGAGGCAGCTGCCTGTGGGTGGAAGGTGAATTCACTGCTTACTTAGCTCACAGAATCTTTATAAGATGACTTATAAAATTGGTGATGAGAAGTATGTGGAGTGTGTTTGTGTTGTTTTGATGTTTAAGATAGATGTTTAAAATCTGCAAGTCATATTGTTCTGTTCAGTGATTAGATCAGTGGGCTAGAAACGAACAGACCTGATATCTCTAAAACAAACATAAACATAGGGTAATACCTGGTTGCCATCCCTGAGATTTTTCTTTAGCCCTGGGTTTGAGGACTTTATTATTTCATTATTTCTGTATATTCTTATAATGAATTAGTTTCTGACATTTAGATGTTTGGCCCATTGTAGCCTACTGATTAGAATGGTTCTGAAATAGTTTCATGAAAGAGAATCACAAAGTGGAGTGTCAAGGCAGAGATTCACACCATTTACCCTTGTTATTTAGTCACTAAGTTGTTTCTGACTCTTCCACGACCCCTTGTACTATAGCCCATCAGGCTCCTTTGTCCCTGGAATTCTTCAGGCAAGAATACTGGAATGGGTAGCCATCACCTTCTCCAGGGGATCTTTCCAGCCTAGGGATCAAACCTGGGTCTCTTGCATCTCTTCCATTGGCAAGTGGATTCTTTACCACTGAGGCACATGAGAAGCCCTATGTTCTGATTATTTCTTGTTTTATAACAAAATGCTCAAAGTTTAGTGGCTTAAAACAACAACAGTTTAGCAAAAAACAAGGTTCTTTGGGTCAGTAATTTGTTGAGTATTTCTTCTGTTCCCTGTGGTATGACTGGGATCACGTCACTTCCTGGACGCCAGCTCGGCCCTAGTATAGAGCTGAAAGGTCAAGTCCATGTGGGTCCATCTAATGGTTCCAACAGACAGGAGGTGGAGGCTGCCAGTTTTCCTAAGGGCTTCCCCAGAAATTGGCACAGTATAACCTCTGCTGTTGTCTTCTGATTTAAATAATCCAGAGCTTTCTAGGACATGATAGGAAAAACATCAAATAATTATGGCAGCTTTAATCTGCCACATCCTGGAAGACTTGCAAAGATATGCACTTATGCACCAGTATGTCTCATACACAACAGATAACTCTAGAGGGATCCAACTTGCTCATAATTTATATTTCAAGTGAAATTGGTTTTAAAATAAAAGGTAATGTTGTTGTTGTTCAGTCGCTAAGTCATGTCCAGCTCTTTGTGACCCCATGGACTGCAGCATGCCAAGCTTCCCTGTCCTTTACCATCTTTTAGAGTTTGCTCAAACTCATGTCCATTGAGTCAGTGATGCCATCCAACCATCTCATCTTCTGACCTCCCCTTCTCCTCGTGCCCTCAATCTTTCCCAGCATCAGAGTCTTTTCTAATGAGTCAGCTCTTCCATCAGGTAGCCAAATTATTGGAGCTTCAGCTTCAGCCTCAGTCCTTCCAATGACTAATGACAGAGAAATTAAAAGACAAAAGCTTCAGTTACACTGAAGCACATTTGCTGGCTTAAGTATTACTGCATTGTAATGCTGGTGGTGATCTAATATTAGTATCAAGGAAATGGATTAGATGATCATTTTAAGTTATGAGATTGTATTAAAATGAACAACATTGTCCATTTAGTTAAAACAATATATTTTCTTTGTGTATTTAAAGGCAACTGAGCCATTAAAATAACCAGAGAGTAAAATTGTATAAAAATATAAAATGATACGGTGGAATATTGTTTTATTTTGGACATGTTGGATAAATAATGGTGAATATATTTTGGTACATTGGTATTTAGAATCTCAATAGAAATACTTAAAAGGTCAAACGCACAGAAGCCTCTACCTGTAGCAGCAAAATGACATCATCTCTAGCCTTTATAGCTGCAAACATTTTTCAAAGACAGCAATTATGAATGCTCTTCTAAGAACCAGTCGATATATTAGCTTTCTTTAAAATATACAGCTGCAGCTGTAAGCCACATATATTTTATTTGGCCTTGCTAATTTTCTCTGAGTTCTAGGAGCTATGGATTTTTGAGATATTTGGCTGAAACTCAAAATGAAAAATCATTTTAAAAAATAGAAAAGCGTTTCATTCTTTAAAAATGCTAAAAATATATGATGCAAAATGTCATAGTTTGGCTGTAATAGCAAAATTCTTAGAATCAATCAGTCAAAAATAACTGTGTTATTTAAGTGCAATTTGAAGACATACAAACTAAAAACAGTATTTTAAAACCATCTATAAGAGCTTGATAGCTTCTCTACACACTGATAGCTATTTGCTTTGTAAAATAACAATTGAATGAGCACAGAGAATAGACCACCATAGAAAAGGTTGCCTTTTATGTAGCACTAACATACACTCAGTAGCATTTACCTACTTAGTCTGGGCCAAGGGCAAGAGGGTACTTCAACAACAACCCAAACTACCCTGTTCTAACCACCATTTTCACTATATAATCCCCTTGCAATAAAAGCAAGTAGCACACTAAAACTCACATAAACACCCCAAATTGGAAGACATTTTATGTATGTTTACTTTGCCAGAAAGAATATTATATTATGAAAAAATGAACAACTGCTTGGCTCAATCACTTTTTTTTCATTTTCTAACTTATTCATTTATTCAGAATATATTTAAAGAACATACTATGTGCCAGATCCTATGATCAATGCTTAGGCTAGAGAGAAATAGACATAGTTCTTGCCTTCAATAGAGTGAGAACCTAAAGGGAAAATACACATAAACAGATAGTTGGAAAATGCAGTTACTGGGACAAGGATGGGATAACGTAACATCCTAACTAAGTTTTGGAAAACTGGGGAGAGATTTCTCAAAAGAAAGACCAAAAGGACATTTTGAGAATTAGCTCAGTCAAGGAAAATATTTGGAATATGGAAGGAATATGACTATCAGGAGCAACTAACAGTATGGGTGGGTAGTAGAGGAGTGTGGAAGTTTATGTCGTAAGTTGAATCACATATGAACTAAAACTGCTAAGGAAAAAACAAAAAGGAAAATGCAGGAGAAAGGGAGGCGTTCCAAACATAGAGAAAAGTTCCTGAAGCCAAAATGTTGTGCTGATGGTTGGGGCCAGAGGTGAAAAAGCATGATCATGAAGTACCAGGTACAAAAGTGAAAATTTTTATCCAACTTCTAAAGAAGTTACTTTGAAAGTTTTAAAATCTGACATGACATATTTGTTTTCAGAATGAGCTCTGGCTTGGGAAAAAAAAAAAAAAAAAACGACCAGAGACGGGAAGGTGAAGTTGCTGTTCCATAAATGTGAGTCAAGGATGGAAAGCTGAAAGAAGAAGCCTTCCAGCTCTCACGACTGTCTTCTCAAAGTCCTTCCCTTCCAGATTCTGCCCGATCCTTGTCAGAAAGACAATGCTGCATATTTTTGCTTTGTTGTTGTTCCATCGCTAAGTCGTGTCTTGACTCTTTGGTGACCCACGTACTGCACCACACCAGACTTCCCTGTCCTTCACTATCTCCCGAAGTTTGCCCAAACTCTTGTCCGTTGAGTCAGTGATGCCATCCATCCATCTCATCCTCTGTCGCCTCCTTCACCTGCCCTCAATCTTTCCCAGCATCAGTCTTTTCCAATGAGTTGGCCCTTTGCATCAGGTGGCCAAAGTATTGGAGCTTCAGTGTCAGTCCTTCCAATGAATATTCAGGGTTGATTTCTTTTAGGATTGACTGGTTTATGTTTTAGCAAAACCATACTTCTGGTAATGTTTCAGCTTTATTACTTATTGCCATGTAACACATGTGTATGTGTGTTTTTGTCGCTAAACCAACCTAGATTTTAGTGACTTAAACAACCATTTTCTTTTCCCATGATTATGTGTATTTACTGTACTCAGCTTGGCAGGTTTTCTGCTCCTGGTGATGTCGGCTGAGGCTGTGGTTCATCCAGGTGCACAAATGGGAGGAAACATCCAAGACATCTCACTCACATGCTGCACCCCACGCTGGGACACTTGGACAATTTGGCCTCTCTTTCTTTCCCTGAAGGCTTGAGACTCATTCTCCACGTGACCTCTCTAAAGTTCACTCCATGAGAGTAGTCACATTTCTTATAAAATGAGTTGGAGTTCCCAAAAGTGCAAACACAGTAGCTCCTTAGCCTTTTTAAGGGGTAGGCCCTGTTCACTGATGATCTCTGCCACTCACAAGAGTTGAGCCTACACTCTAACAACATGCTCAGTTGCTCAGTCAGGTCCAACCGTCTGCGACCCCAGGGACTGTAGCCTACCAAGCTCTCTGGCCACGGATTTCTCTAGGCAAGAATACTGGAGTGGGTTGCCATGCCCTCCTCCAGGGGATCTTCCCGACCCAGAGGTTGAACCCATGTCTCCTGAGTTTCTGGCGTTGGCAGATGGATTCTTTACCAGTGTACCACCTGGGAAGCCATACTCTTAAATAAGGACCTTAATTATGATCAGGACTTATGATCATTTTAGGATTCCTACCAGGAAAACAAAACAACAAGAGCATTCCTAGATGGCCTACTGAGGTATCCCTGGAAACAAATGTTTTAATTTATCTTTGGGTTTATTTAATGTAGAAAAGCTAAACCCATAATGTTTGGTATGGCTTTTTCAGAGAGATTTCTATAAAGATATATGAATACTAAAAAGTTGATCTTTTCATGGTTTCCTCCTTCCTCTAGTTGTAGGGTATGTCATCACAAAATAAACACATAACATGTTAATACTGCCCGCTTTTAAAAGGTTACAGACTTACAGTTTACTCAGGTATGTAGACAACATTTAGTTTATTTTACCAATAATTAATCAGGTCTGATTTACTACCACCTGCTGAGTAGCAGGAAAGAAAAAAGTAATAGTCCTATCTGTTTTAAAATGCACTTAAGACACCCAATGAATCTCTTTACGTAATGTTTAGTGATTCTAAGATAAAATGTACGACCCCTTCTCAGATTTTCAGGATCTCATCTGGATATGTGATGAGGGGGGTGTGGCCTAACTCACCTCATGATAGGAAGGGAAAGTGTGACTTGTTGGATAAAGTGTCTTCTATCTCCCTTGAGTCTGAGTGATAAACCTTATCTTGCTCATCGCTGCTTGTCCAGTTCTGAGCTACAGTTTGACTTGAGCTACAGTTTGGTGTTTTGAGCTACAGTTTAATGTGGTCTGACTAGTAGGAGCTGGTTTGGCCAGAACCCTGTGTGTGGCATCTCATATCCTCTTTCTGTCTGGGTGTTTCGCAGCTCCATCTGCTTGAACTATGCTTTGCAGTTGCCCTGTGGCAGGTCCCTGGCTCTGAGCCCAGGAGGCACCCCAGCCATTCCTCCAGGTACAGTGTATCCATCTGGGTTTCAGCCTTGCTACAAGGCAAAAGAGATGGCTCTTTCCACTCAACACCATTAGATATTGAGTTTATTTGGAGAAGCTGAAAATTCAGATTCTGTGTTACCATCTGGAGAGCTCTGAATCTTTAGAAAACTCCCTCTGCCCTCACTATACCTCTCTTAACTTAAGGCCAGAGGAGATAAATCCCCATTCTTAATTATTCACCACAAAACCCCAGAATTTATTCAAAGTCTTCTGTAACATATAAAGCAGATTTTACTAAGCAGTCTTATTCTCACAGTTTGTTCTCAAGTTATTTCATTAGGAAGCTTTACAGGGAAGAATTTGTTTTTGTTTTGTGTTCATAAGGATATCTTTTGGAATACTGCATGTCTAGTTGAAAAAGAATCAGACCATAGGAATATCAAATCCTGGTACTTAAACAGTTAAAAGATACCAATAATGTGCCTTTTTTTAAATAGCAAAAATTACTTTCTGTGTTAGAATAAAATATAGCTATATAGACCATGTTTTAGTTTCTTCCTACATCCATTTTAAGGAAGAGGACCTTGCTCAACCTTATTTTATATTTGATTATGTGTATGTGCTGTGCTGTGCTTAGTCACTCAGTCATGTCCGACTCTTTGCAACCCCATGGCCTGTAGCCCACCAGGCTCCTCTGTCCATGGGATTCTCTAGGCAAGAATACTGGAGTGGGTTGCCCTTCTCCAGGGGATCTTCCCAACCCAGGGATCGAACCCAGGTCTCCTGCATTGCAGACAGATTCTTTATCAGCTGGACTGCCAGGGAAGCTTGATCATATGTATACTATATATTAAATTTATTATGGACTAATTGAATCTAAATATAATGTCTATTTTAATTTCTAAAGAGAATATCAAGTCAGTCCTAAAAAAGCAAAAATATCAACCTAATTCTAGGTGGTTTGGAATAGCTGTGTCCAAAACTTCTGTCTCTCATTCTTCACCATCTGCAGTTTACAAAGGGAAACAATTTCATTTCTTCAAATAATTCATACCAGCACTTATTTCTGCATAAAAATATGAAGGAGCTAGCTATACACATTTTGAAAATATTGCTTGAAAAATAGCAAATCCAGTCTATGCATTAGTTGCTTTATTTCTGTGATACCCAAACATATCTATTTGACTGAAATGACAGATTTTTGCCACTGTAATATTTGTCTGAATTATTTTGACATCAAGCAACCCAGTATGTTGAAGAAGGGAATGAAAAAGCATACCTTGCATAATTTAAAGCGGTTAAAACATAGTTAAAATCATCAAGCAGTTGCCCAGTTCATTTATTTAATCTTCTTACATTCCGCAAGTGTAAATGCAGTCATTCTAAAGAAGCTTTGATATTTATTTAGCTAACTGCACTTAGTGAATAAAGTCCCAGAATTATTTTTTATAATGGTTTTCTTGACTTTTAATTACAGTCAATGTATAGTTGACAATATTCCCTTTCTATTGGGTAGACAAAATCTTAATGAGCAATAAAGCGTATCTTTCTGTGGGCTTAAAGCAAGTTTTAATCATAACCTTACCTGAGTTAAATGTTAACATTTTGGTTAGTAGTAAGGTTCACAGAAATGAAATGTTACTGTAATTCCATGGTATTAAGTGGTCACACATAGACCCCAAGAGTGGCTAAAATTAACTAAAAATGCCTAGTTGGCTGACCTTTAATAAGCTGAAGTCTCACTCTTAATTATATTGGTTGAAAGTTCCTAACCTTACTGATGCAATAAGAATTGAAAGCTGGAGATGCTGCCTTATTTTATTATTTGTAATAGTCCCTTTTATTTGAATGATGGATAACGTCTAGGAGTTCTTATGATATCTTGGATGTCATGAAAACAACAGTCTCATCTAGCTGTGAGCCCACTGGCTTATGTTGCTGGATGATCACCAGCAAGGTTTAATTTTAAACTTGCTAACACAAAATAGTAACTGGAAAGCAGTTTGTTTCACTTTTTTCTTAGTAAAATTATGATGGAAAACTGTTCACCTGGGAAAATCCAAATTCATATCATAAACATAATCCTGCTTATAAGGAGTACTAATGACATACTTTATGAATTTTAATTTCTGTTTGGAAGTCAGCAAGTGTGCATTCTATAAATGTAAACCATCTGTTGGCACCTCCTAAAAGACTAGATTTCAGTCCATCCCAACATGAATTATTTATTTTGATGGATTTCTTTCCTAAGCAAATTCAAGGTTGTGTGTGTATACGTGTGTGTGTTTTAATCTGTTTTTAATCGGCAATAAAGTTTCAAAGTCAGGACATGCATAATTGCCAACCAAGAAGATAAAGTGCTCAACAAATTGTATTTATTTTATATAATATAATTCTTGTGAAATTTAGAGACACCATTTAACATTCGAGCAAAGGTGAAAAGAGGAATAAGAGGAAATGCAATTAAAAATTTCTTTGATATTAATGTTTCAATGACATCAGAAGTACCTATTGCTTATTTAAAAAGAGAAACCCATAGCTTTCCATTGACAGTATCATATACTGCATAGTTGTAAGGCAAATACAATGAAAATCAACATTTTAAATATGTTCACTTAACTGGATGAACATTTACTGTATTTTGAACAAATACAAAAAATCTCATTGAAGTTAACAAACCTTGTTATGTTGCCAGTGTTGCATTGTTTAAAAAAATAATTCTTGTTAATAAAAATTTGAAATAGCCCTTTTATGTCAAAGTTTATTGAGCATAGTTGTATACTTCTGAGTTTGCTTTTAACTTTTTTCTTTCAATGAAAATTTTCACTAGGTAGGACAGAGACCATCAATGCCCATTAGTGAATCTGTAATCTAGGTAGGAAAGAGATGGATGTCCAAGGAATTTCTTAAATCATGTTAACAGGAAATGGTGTAGAGTTCAAGGGGGAAAAAAGCTGTGCTATTGAATAGTTGCTTCAAACCTGTTGAACAAATTTCATATTCAAATACATAAGACATCTGCATTATAAACTAGAGCAGTATTTGATTCATGCTTTAAGAATCAGAATTTTCTGGTTTTAAAATAAATGCCTTCCAATAATAATTTAAAAGCTACAGATTTTCCTAGGGCTAATCACTTTTTTTTTTTTTTTTTAAGAGAGAGGTGGACCCTAGTTGAAGAAACACACTTACCCTAGAGCTCCAGATCCCTTTTTCATTCCTTATTGAGTCATTATTCCATCCTGTGACATGGGCAAATTAAATCAACTGTGAAAAGTCTGTTCCTCTTTGTACCAAAGACCAAGTTTCTGCTGTACATAGACTTGATTGTGCTTATGTGTATTTCCATAACACTTGTTGCCATTGGAGAGCTACAGCTGCAGTTGCCATCTCTGGGTTGTTCCCTCCCATCTCTTTCACCCTCTAGCAATTTTTGTTCTCTTCCATTCAGGCAAATTTGAACTGATTAAATGTTCTTGGATTATGCAAGGAAGCTATAAGACAAAGTGTCCTGTTGCATTTCACTCTAAATTCAGCAGTTTGTAAATTGCATATTTTGGTCTTGAAAATGTACCTTTAGTTATTCCTCTGGGCTACAAGTCTAAAATGCATTTAATTCAGAAAGTCTATTGATTCTTGACTATGAAAAAAAAATCTTAAGACACCAACAGAAAAGAATCTGTATTCCTCTTCTTATCCAAAGTTCCTTCCCTAAGCTCAAGTCTTCCTATCTCTAACACAAACACAGCATTTTATTCTGGGTGCCCATCAAAAATTAAGGATATCAGGGAAGTGATATCTAACACAAAACCTTATCGGTTTTAAAAACAGTGAATGTTAAGCAGGATTTGTTAATATAAAGGCTTTTCACAGTCTCAAGGAAGTCCTTGTACTGCTATGTACATCAATTTATTCTCATCATGGTCCTTTGGTTTATTTGATTTTTCCTAGTCAGGACACTTCCAAATAAAGAATACCATTGTTTTACATTGACATCTGTTTACTAGGATAATAAATATGTATCATATCTGTGTTTTTGTTAAAGGTGCAATTCATTAGTGCAGGCTCAGATAACTTAAAGCTTAGACCCAATATGAGTTACACTTATTATTTGATTAGAAAAGACTCACAGAAAAAGTACTTACTCCTGGCCCTTGCTCGCTCTTTACTCACATTTCTTCTATGTTTCTCATGATGCTGCTATTTACTTTGTCTTTGGTAACTCAATATTTAGAGGGAAAAATATCTAGCTATAATGTAAGTACTAGGAATGAAGAAACATTAAAAATTAATAAGTTAATAAATTAACTTAGAATGTTAGGAAAATAGCATAAATGCAAAAATCATGTAAGGGGAAAAGCATATAAAAGGTAATAGTAGAAACTGATTTACTAGAAAACAAAAACTCCATAGATAAGCAAATAAAAGGACTGGTTCTTCGAAAGTCTAGTTAGTTGCTTAGTTGTACCTGACTCTTTGTGACCCCATGGACTGTTGCCCACCAGGCTCCTCTGTCCATGGAATTCTGCAGGCAAGAATACCGGACTCAATTGCCGTTTCCTTCTCCAGGGGATCTTCCTGAACCCAGGGATTGAACCAACCCAGGGATTGAGCCCAGGTGTCCCACACGATTCTTTGTGTCTGAGCCACCAGGGAAGAGTTAATATAATGGGGAAAAAAAGTACTGAGCTTTGAAAGGAATGGTAAATAAACAATGAGAATTGTAAGAGGACATTAGAATGAAGAGATTGAAACGAGAATTTCTGGAAAGAGTTGTTCACAAGCCCCCTAAAGTTCAAGAGAAAAAGAAGTGAAATATATGTGTATTATGTCTAACACTTGGCAGGACCTCAGTGATCTTTTCTGGTACAGATTCAGTGGGTTCAGAGCACATGATCAAAGCTTGAATGCAGTTACATAAGAGTGAATGGCAGGTGAGGAAGCGTAGAAAATAAAGCTCAATAATTTTGCTAAAAGCTGTGAAGAGAAGATGAGGAGAAAAAGCTGGGAGGATAATTCAATAAAGAAGTGGAGCTTTTTCGCAAACCACAGTGAGAGAATTAGGAGAGGGAGGTGAATTTGGGAGCTGGAAGCTTGTATTCATAGTATTATTCTCTGTGTGAAAGTCTTTGGAAAAGACATCATTTTAGCTTTCTTCTCCACTCTTACCTTTGAAACAGCAGAGAGGTCTGCAAGTAACCTCTGGCTGTGGTTCCTGTTTACAGGTCTCTGAAAATATTTCAAGATACTTTTTATAGGGTTTTTTTTTCCCCCCACTTAATTAGGGGCCAAGGGACATACTTCAAGTACAGTGAAATGTCTTTAATTGAATTCTGTGTCTTGGTTTGTGTCATTATAAGAGTATACCCATATTGACTCTGCTGATTGCATTATGTGTAGTAGCAATAGGAGGGTGATTAATATTAAAATATTTTAATCATTAAAACACCTCTAATTAAATTATTTTATTTTTTCCAAGGCTTAATATGGGAATGTTTTCATCTTTGTTGCAACATTTATATCTGTCTTTCAACAAGACTTTTCAAGTTTGTTTTGATTTCCAAGAATTCTTACTCCAACAATGGGGACAACTTTAAGAGAAGGCAAATTTAATTGGTTTGACAACCCACTTAGACATCCTCCCATTGTCCTCCACATCTGTATTTTGTTTTATAACCCTTTTTCTTGCTGTAATCATTTTTACTTGAAAGAAATTTGTGAATTTTTCTTTTGAAGTTAATTTAATGGATCAGATGTGGGACTTCCTTCAGTTTCCATTGACTGCTCTGCCAAGAAGAAAAGAAAAATCCTATTGTTTACACTTCTCAGTGCTAAGGAGCATTGTTCACTCTTGGGAAATCATCAGTATTTTTTAATATGTACAGAAGGAAGAATTCTATGTGAAGTATTAAGCAACGGTTTGAGATGAGATTTTAAAAAGCAGGGAAATTCAATTGGGTTCTAGTTTTTATTTCTTATCTTTTAGGGTAAACTTGATAACGTGCTACTGTGTTTACCCTCAAGGAAAAGCAGGGAAACAAACACAGTTTGGGACATTTAGAAAAGATTTTTAAGTATCTAGAAGTAGCTTAAAATAATTGAAATATATGAAGTACTCTGTGTGTGTGTGAGAGAGAGAGCAAGAGAAAGATTGGTAAAACATGATAAGCACAAGAGTGTAGAGAAGAACTCTTACAAAGAACATAGAGTCCATGCTGGAATTCAGGTGATAGCAGTACAAGGCAAGCATCTTGCATTCAATTCAAATTTCGATACTTGTCATATCCTCCCAAAAGTTTTTCAGTCCCTCTGTGTTTCAGATTTTTGCCTATATGGAATGTAGCTATTTTTGTTATTTTTCTCCTCATTCTTCTTCTATTCCTTCATCTCTTTCTTCTTCCTCTTCTTCATAAATGAAAGGAAAACCAAATGTTATTGAGTTTAAATGCCTTATTATTAGGAAAATGTTTCATATTTACATTGGAGAGCCAAAAATAAATCAAAAAAAATTTCCCCATAACCCTCATGAATTTAGCAACCATGTTTTGGCATCTAAGCATAAAATCATTTTTCAGATCCTATTAAATTGGTCATAACTGATACTAGATAACCATTAGTACTTAAACCAAAGTCACATCTCTGCACAGTATATTCTGGAGAACAATGGACCATTCTCCACACAAGGACGAGCCAAACAGACGTATTCACTTCAGAAGATGACTGATGGAGGCAAGCAGATCTGTCCTCTTGTGGAGTACGGCAGGGTGGAGGGGGAGAGGCCAACAAGGGTGTGTGGTGGAGTCACTCACCATGGTGGAGCAGACACATGCTTCTGAGAGGAGGACAGAGGAAGCAGAGAGGCCTTTTAATTTTCACTTCCAAGAATAAAAAGATTTTATTGAAGGTGTCTATAAAAAATTATCCTCATTACTGTATTCAAAACTCTAATCTGGCAGGTGGGAAAAAAAAAAAAGGTTGCCAGAGAGATTTCAGACATAAGAGCATTAAGGATAGAGAAATAGGGAGCGGTAGCTATTTCAGTGGTTAATAATCAATTATTAAGAGTAGGTAATACAGGCCTTTCAGGAGACATTAGATAATCCAGTGCTGATAGCCAGGGCCAGACAGCCGGGACCCAGGGAAGGGAACAGACCCAAACTCACAGGCCTTATCACTGTGCCTCACTTCTTGTTACCCCTAGTTCTTTAGCACCCTCCCCTGCAAAAGACCAAAGCAAAAACATAGACTTTTATTTCAAAAGCTACAGAGTGCATTCTTTAGAATTATAACTTGTTACATAGCTGTACAGTGAGTTATATGCCATTCTTAGCACAGATTTTCATTATTGTGGTTTAGTTGCTCAGTCGTGTCTGACTCTTTGCAACCCTAGGGACTGTAACCCACTAGGCTCTTCTTTCCATGGGATTCTCCAGGCAAGAATACTGGAGTGGGCTGCCATTTCCTTCTCCAGGGGAATCTTCCCAACCCAGGGATCGAACCTGAGTCTCCTGTGTTGGCACAATTACTTTACCACCGAGACGCCTGGGAAGCCCACTAACTTCTCGAATACCTCTTTTCATATGCTTACTTGGCTCATTCACCTTCCTTCTTTTGTTTTGTGAGATATTTTCCCCAAAGGTCATGATATCATTAAACATGTCATTTTGTTGTTGTTTTTACTTAACTGCAGTCAAATTTCAATCTTCTTTACCTGACCACATCCTTAAATAAGAGTAATTAGAATTTGAGGTTTCATCAAAGTTTTCAGGAGGATACTTATTTTACCAGATAGCCTTTTCTTTTATTATTACCAAAGTTTATCACAGTGTGTGCGAATGTTTGTGTGTGTGTGTATTTCCCTCATATAAATGAATCCGATAGATTAGTTTCAAATTTTGGGAAGACTCCTCTATGACATTTCCATGATTATCATTCCTCTCTCCACTCAAAAACTGTTTCCTATACCTCTCTCTCTACAGATGAAGTATAAAGAGTAAAGATAATGAAAGTTGTGGGAAAATTAGTTGTTGGCACTTAGTGACACTGCTCAAAGATTTTATGATAAAATGAATTTTGAGAAAATTGTTAAAAAGAACAGTGGTAGGTAAATTCATTCTGACTTCCTTCTCTAGTTTTTTAACATCATTCTCATTATTCAAGGCCTGAATCATGTTCTATTTCCTCTTTATGTCTTCCCCAGTCTGTCTCATTTTGCTAGAAGTCTCCTTATTCTCTTTATGTAGTAATAAGCACCTGTAAGGTGGATCTCTGCCTCCCACACTCCCACAAAATCCCTCATAATATCTTATATAGAAGGAAAATATCAATAATAGGAATTTGCATTTAGCAATCTCTGCCTCCTCCATGGAGTGGTTGGCATTTAGTGATACTGCTCAAAGATTTTATGAAAAAATAAATTGTGAGAAAATTATTAAAAAGAATGATGGTGGATAAATTCATTCTTACTTCCTTCTCTATCTTTTTAACATTATTCTCATTATTCAAGGCTTGGATCATGTTTATTATTAAAATGAGAAGTAAAGTTAGAAGATTTGACCAGTATCAAATACCAAAGATGGGGCTAGAAATCAGTTATTGTGACTCTCAGTTTAGGTTCAGATTATGGCATGGCTGTAGAAATAAAGGATAAAGTGAAGTGAAAGTCGCTCAGTAGTTGTGTCGAGCTCTTAAAGTAAGCGTTATTTCGAAGGAAACATTGACAATATTATAGGCTAATTTCAGAAAGAGGCTACAGTCAAAGGTAATTGTCATCTCAGTTTTATCAGGAGGACAGTAATAGTATTAAAAGGGGAGATTTTATGTATCAGATATAGTATGCTAAAGAAATAATCCAACTTGAATATTTTTTTGTCTACATGAAGTATTTGAATAGCTGTGTGCTTTGGTGTGCTAATGCTTCAAAAGAGATTCCTGAATCTGTTTGCTTTGGAAACTGAAATGCCATATCAGGAGCTAAAACTGTGCTTTCCCTATGTTGAGTATGTCTTAAGTGGATGAGATGTTGGTAATTTCAGCATACAACCTTGACTTTTAAAGATAAAAATCAGGATATCTGAGTTAGTTGCTGCTGCTGCTGCTAAGTCACTTCAGTCGTGTCTGACTCTATGCAACCCCATAGACTGCCTCCTACCAGGCTTCTCTGTCCCTGGGATTCTCCAGGCAAGAACACTGGAGTGGGTTGCCATTTCCTTCTCCAATGCATGAAAGTAAAAAGTGAAAGTGAAGTCGCTCAGTTGTGTCCGACTCTTAGCAACCTCATAGACTGCAGCCTACCAGACTCCTCCATCCATGGGATTTTCCAGGCAAGAGTACTGGAGCGGGGTGCCATTGCCTTCTCCGTCTGAGTTAGTTACTTGATATTAAAAGCAAATAAAAAGCATTCATCTACATCTAGTTCTAGGAATTTTTAAATGTATTGCTTGTGTGTCATCACCAGCTCATCACTTATTCACTTCCTTTGACCTGTCTGCCCCTTGATAGAACTAAAAGTCCATTTCTGTCCATAGGAACGATAGGTTTCCAAACGCTGCAGTCACAGTACACACTTTCTTCAGTGCAGATTCTGTCTCCCACTCATTAGAAGGCATTGGGTGCAGCTTTGGCAACCTTTGTACAGCCTCGGACCAACGTGCAAGTTTCTCTCCAAGTCTCTCCCCTTTTATATTTTAGCTTTTTCTTATCCATCTCCTCTTTTCTTAGTCTAAGAAAAGCTAAATTGCCTAAAAATAGGCTTAATGCATTTGCTTATGGACTTCCTCATTTATTTGCATTTAACATCAAACTACATTTTCAAAGAAAGATTATTCTATTACTGTAATTCTTTTCCCATCAGATCATCTTCAAATTACCAATTTTCATATTGTCATCTTTATTAAGAAATATGTGTTTGCTTCCTATTTGCATGAAGTCCAAATTCTGAATTCTTGCAGTGTCTCAGAAACACACAGAAAGCTTCACACACACACACATACACACACACACACACACACAAAGCCTTCATATATTTGGATGTGGTTCTTCTATATTTATGAGACTTCTATAGAATTTAGAAGCAGTAACATCATCTTCAGTTATTATTATTGACTTGGAAGTTATGAAGGGTATAGTTGAATTTAAGAACTATGACCTTTCTCCAAGGTTACCAATTAAATTTTATAACTTACCTTATGAAAAGCCGGAGTCAAAAGAAGAGCAGAATAACTTTTTCTTCCTTCAGGTTGTAATATAATTTATGAACAACCATCAGGATACACTCAAAGTATTTCCACAATGTAAGATACTGCTTTGAAGGGCCTGGGTGGTGTTACTGGATGAATTCTGACCTAGATTCCTAAGAGAAGCCGGCCGCATGGCTCTGTGCGCCTTCTCAGACAAACAGTAATCTGATTCTTAAGCACAGAAGGCTGTCAGGATTTGTGACCTTTACTGTGAGTGATATAAGCCGCACCAAAGTGGAGACAGAATTACCTCTTACCTTGCAGAAAGTCACTCTCAAGGTCATTTTCAGGACAATGCAAGGAGAGGTGCCCTACTGCTTCTTTGCCCCGTGAGGCCTTTCTCTTTGACTGATTTATCCATCCTGGGTACACCCCATTCCAGTAATTCAAAGAGAACTCATTCTCCACTAGATGAGATCAAATCTGGTAACCACCAGAAATGGTTTCTATGAAGGAAAATGATGTCAGCCTGCAGGCAGGTCAGGGACTGGTGGAATCAAATGAAATCAGTGTAGGTTTTCTTGTCTGCCAGGTATCATATGCCTAATAAATATGGACCAGAGAATGTTGATTTGTTTCACTCTGGCCTTTTGTACTGATGTGTTGAAATATATGAATCACTGCAGATCAGTAATGTAATACAATTTGTTCTATTACCTCAGCTAGCTCGTTGATACCTGTTACTTCTAAAAATAAGATGTTGCAAGGGAGTTTCTTTATATTTATTTTAATCACTAAATTACAATCATTTTATAATATTTGTAAAATTGCCTCTTTCTTAATATTTTCTCCAGGACTTCACATGCTATATCCCTCACACGTGCCTTCTTTCTGTTCTTATATCTGCGTAAATATTCTCATGATATATGTAAGTTCCCTGGAGTTCAGGCATATCAATATTATTCATTCATTTTACTTTACTTTCCCACTTTCAGGTAAAAGCCAATCAGCTAAAACAGAACATTTTTAATTCAGTTAAAATTTTAAGAGCCTGTTAATTTGTACTGTTTCATGTTAAATGCATATGAGCTGCTTAAAAGTCATTTTAGGACATGCATAATAAGTGTTATAGAATATTGTATGTCATTTTTCATAAGTTGTATGAGTTGGGTTTAGGGATATAACACTCACATATGTAATTTTAATATATTAAGATTTATGTAGGACTCCTCTTCACATGGGTTTCACTGGTGGCTCAGAGGTTAAAGTGTCTGCCTGCAATGCAGGAGACCCGGGTTTGATCCCTGGGTCAGGAAGATCCCCTGGAGAAGGAAATGGCAACCCACTCCAGTATTTTTGCCTGAGAAACCCCATGGATGCAGGAGCCTGGTGGCCTACAGTCCACAGGGTCGCAAAGAGTCAGACACAACTAAGCGACTTCACTTTCCTCTTCACGTGATCAAAGTTACTCAGGATTTTGATAGCCTTTATAGAGTTATGAATCACCATGGAAGAAAATGCTAAGATAAAGATCTTAGCTAGGAGAAAGTAGATATTTGAACTACTAAGAGAAAATCAGGCTTTTGTTGTTGTTCACTTGCTAAGTCATGTCTGACTCTTTGCAACCCATGGACTGAAGCATGCCAGGCTTCCCTATCTTTCACTATCTCCCAGAGTTTGGTCAAACTCATGTCAATTGAGTCAGTGATGCTATCTAACCATCTCATCCTCTGATGCCCTCTTCTCCCCTTGCCATAGTCTTTCCTAGCATGAGGGCCTTTTCCCATGAGTCCGTGCTTTGCATATGGTGGCCAGAGTATTGGAGCTTCAGTATCAGTCCTTCTAATGAATACTCAAGATTGCTAATTGTCTTTATATTTTGAGTTTTTATCTGATATACAGTATGCATAGGAATTATTAATGTTATAGTTTATAGCAATAATAATAATGACCATTTACTTTAATTATATGCCTGTGGAATGAGCTTAGAAGAAAGCTCCATACATTTAATTAATGATCTGACTAAATCTAAGTCAGTTAGCAATTAAGTCACTTCTGGACCATTTCTTGGTGGTGCTTGAGTTTCTAACGACTGGTAGGCATTTATTTATCAAGAGGCAAAAAGGAGGATAAAGGTCACATAGACTCTAAGAACATCTGTGGTCATAGTTACTTGAAAGAGATTTGAAGAGAACTTCCCCAAATAGTTTGTGAAATGATTAACTCAGATTCTACAAATTCAATAAAAGAAAGAAAGTGAAAGTGAAGGTCACTCAGTCCTGTCTGACTCTTTGTGACCCCATGGACTATACAGTCCATGAAATTCTCTAGACCAGAATACTAGAGTGGGTAGCCTATCCCTTCTCCAGCGGATCTTCCTGACCCAGGAATCAAATCGGGGTCTCCTGCATTGCAGGCAAATTCTTTACCAACTGAGCTATGAGGGAAGCCCCTCAAATTCAGTAAGAGGTACTTTAAAAATTTCCAGGGACTCCTTAGGCTTATTAGTTTTTTTATTTTTTTAATAGCATAGCACCTCTATTCATCTTTATAAATAGTAACCATTTACTGAAGATGTCTTAGCTTATCAAGAGTTAATTACTGAGCAACTGAAAAACAACAAGGAAGAGCAGGATGTCAGAGCAAATGCAGCTTCTCGCCACTTGCTTTCTCTTTATTTTTTGATAAAAGTAAATAGGAGTCCCAAATGGCAGAAGCTAAGCCCTTTCTTCAAAGATCTTTCTTTTGGGGAGGGAACAAAAGGTAATGGTCACTTTATGACATTTCTGGTTGAGGGGATTGAAAGAGGGAAGTGGTTTATTTTTTCTTATAAGGCATCTTGTGCTACAGTGACCGTGCTGATAATAATAAGGAAGCACGGACATAGGTTTCTGAGGAGAATCCTGGATGTCACAGGCCAAAATAAAATCATTTTGCCACTTATCACTTAATGATAGCTCAACTTCTCCAAAGATAAGAACTTTTTAAATAATTACACAGCTATTTAAACGTTGACACTTCTTGGTTATTTTGGATGCAATACAAATGGCTTGTTAAAATGCTATGATTTTTCACAAGTACTGCTAGTCTCCAAAGAAAAATTCTTTTAAGCAGAACCTTGGCTTTGGAGGATCACCTTGTTATCCTGTTGCCGCCCTCGGATGTAGAAGGTTGAAATCATTTAACAGAGGGAGTTAATAATGAAATCTCTTAAGCATAAAAGTATTTTTCTGGATAATGGCAACATATTAGCAATGCATAATTGGTAAGGGGGACACAGATGATATGTGGACCTCTACTATGCTGTCTTCTTCTCTTCCTCCCCTTTTCCTTTCCATTAATGTTTTAAAAACAATTTGTGTATCATGGCCAGTAAGGCAATTACATTGTTTTAAAATTATTAATATATTTCTCATCAACATTAAATGTGTTCCTATAGGGTCAATAAATTGTAATAAGGTTAAATACATCTATCTCTATAGGTTTATCTTTAAGCTCTCATCTCATATTAATCCCTTGTACCAACTAAATGTCAGTCTCATAACAATCAGGACAGCTAGAGGCATGGTCTCATCACCAGTGACCCCACTTAGTGTTCTTTTGGAAATCCTACCCTATCTTAACGGAGAAGGTTATGGCAACCCACTCTAGTGCTCTTGCCTGGAAACTCCCATGGACGGAGGAGCCTGGTGGGCTGCCGTCCATGGGGTCGCTAAGGGTTGGACAGGACTGAGCGACTTCACCTTCACTTTTCACTTTCATGCATTGGAGAAGGAAATGGCAACCCACTCCAGTGTTCTTGCCTGGAGAATCCCAGGGACAGGGGAGCCTGGTGGGCTGCCGTCTCTGGGGTCGCACAGAGTCGGACACAACGGAAGTGACTTAGCAGCAGCAGCAGCCTATCTTAATAGGCTCCGGTAGAAGTCTTTGGCTTTCATTGAAAGAATCTCTGGTGGATCAAAGGGTAAAGAATCTGCCTGCCATGCAGGAGACTGGGGATCGATCCCTCAGTTGGGAAGATCACCAGAGAAAATGGCAACCCACACCAGTATTCTTGCCTGGAAAATTCCATTGACAGAGGAGCCTGGCGGGCTGCAGTCCAACGGGTCGCAAGGAGTTGAACAGGACTGCGTGACTTTCACTTTCACAGTACTGTTGTAAATCTGAGAAAACTTTTCGGCATCCCACACCATAGAGTATTTTGCATTATTCAGATAAAATTCTCACCCTAGTCAGAACCAATTCTGTGTGACATTTTCAATATTTTTAACTCAACCAAGCCTAAGTATTGATAGTATTGTATACAAGGACTTTATCATGATTTTCATTGTTTCTTTTATTGTGCCTATCAAGATTTAAGGAATGTAATATTGTCATGGTTAATGGGCTTTATATACGAAGGAATAACACTGCAGTTGCCTTTTATAGTTATTTATGTTCTTGCCTGGAAAATCCCATGGACAGAGGAGCCTGGTGGGCTGCAGTCCATGGGGTCGCTAAGAGTCGGACAGGACTGAGCGACTTCACTTTCACTTTTCACTTTCATGCATTGGAGAAGGAAATGGCACCCCACTCCAGTGTTCTTGCCTGGAGAATCCCAGGGACGGGGGAGCCTGGTGGGCCTCTGTCTGTGGGGTCGCACAGAATCGGACACGACTGAAGCTACTTAGCAGACTTAGCAGTAGCAGCAGCATAGCTGTGAAGTCTTATTGAACAGATTAATATGTATCTGAATAGGGAAAAGAGCAATTAGTCCTAATAATCTACAGATCATCTCATGTAAACGTATGCAACTTTCACAAAGAAAGAAGTGTAAGTGTGTTCTGAATTCATGAGTTTATACAGATGTCTTGCTTTTGATTATCTGAATAGGCTTTATGGACCTTCAATTTTATTTTATTTTATTTTTTCTGAATATAACCTAGCATTATGTTTGGGCCCAATTTACCATGTTAAATCAGATTCTTATGAAACAATGTAGCTTAAGGAGACCAAATTAATCATACAGAGTTGAAGTTTTTATTCTGGGGAGAATAAAAAGGCTTCAGAGAATCCATAATCATCCCTCAGAAATAAAACATAAAAATTTTGTGTTCAGGGGTGCTTGCACTTATTTGCTCAGTCATCTTCGACTCTGCT
Source organism: Ovis aries (assembly GCF_016772045.2). Lineage (NCBI taxonomy): Eukaryota > Metazoa > Chordata > Mammalia > Artiodactyla > Bovidae > Ovis > Ovis aries. The sequence goes on along the minus strand of NC_056057.1, from coordinate 23,459,695 downwards.
ACCTCGTGGACTGTAAGCCACCAGGCCCCTCTGTCCATGGGGATTCTCCACGCAAGAATACTGTAGTGGGTTGCCATGCCCTCCTCCAGGGGGTCTTCCCAGGGATCAAACCCAAGTCTTCAGTATTGTAGGCAGATTCTTTACCATCTGAATCACCAGGGAAGCCCATGTTCAGGGGTAATGGGCTTTAATTACCAATAGAGTCTTATTTCCGGAGAAGGCAATGGTAACCTACTACAGTACTCTTGCCTGGAAAATCCCACAGACGGAAAAGCCTGGTAGGCTATAGTCCATGGGATCGCTGAGTCGGACAAGACTGAGCGACTTCACTTTCACTTTTCTCTTTCATGCATTGGAGAAGGAAATGGCAACCCACTCCAGTGTTCTTGCCTGGAGAATCCCAGGGACGCAGGAACCTGGTGGGCTGCCGTCTTTGGGGTCACAGAGTCGGACGCGACTGAAGCGACTTAGCAGCAGCAGCAGCAGCAGAGTCTTTCTGAATTTGAGAACGCAATACGAATTTAAAATCACACGTAGAACTGTGCTTACATAAACTGAGTTCCAAATTATATTTTACTCTCATTGGTTCGCAAGAAGCCTGGGGCAACTATACTGTGGAGTTTTTCCTGGTTTACATGAGGCTGGATGGATGTCTGGTAAATGTAAATTCTAGTCTAGGCTCAGAGATTCATTGACCTTTTGACCTAGAAGATAATTTAACAAATTCTTCTTCTTTTTTTTTTTTTTTTTTTTTGAGTTACTATGAAGACACTAATCATCTCCCTGGAAAGTTCAGAGTACGTAATGGATGAGCAAGCACATGATGAAATGATGAAGTGCTATACAAATGTAAGAAATTACTGTGACTGCGTTGCTTGAGCCTTTGGTATGAAAACGTACAGTCTACAGAAAATTGCACAAAGCAGTCTGCCATGTAAAGATCAAAGTGAACTCTTTCCGAAAGCACTTTTTAAATTCCATGCTCTCTGATTTTCAAATTTATCATACCTATGAGCTTTAAACTTTGCTGAATGCACTTTAACATTTTTTTAAACTTTTTGAAATCAGCAATAACATTCCTAGAGCTGTAAAAACATGATGTTCCAACTGCACTTTTTTATAAGCTTCGTACCCTTTTCTTGGTTTTATTGCCAAAACAACCCATGGAAACAAAAGATGCAGAAAAGATATGAAAGGAAGTAACGACTGCTGAGCAGTTATCCTGTAGATGAATAATAGACAAGTACATAAACAGATGCAAGCCTAACACGAATGCAAAATGAATGAGAGGAAACTAACAGAACACGCAGTTACAAAGTTAGGCTTTGGGAGTGGGCATTCATCTATCTCCCTTGGAAGATGTTCTATTGCTGACAGAACAAAATCTCTCTTTACTGTAATATAATCATTGCTTTATATGCCTCTATCTCCTTTTGACAAGTTAAAAGAAAAAAAAAAAACATTAAGACCTAAGACAAAGCATTCTAACTTTCTTAGGCAATATGCCTATGATACTTCAACAAGCATCGGAAAGTTAATCATCATTTATACATAGATATAGTATGTAGTTAATCAACTAATATTTTCCTCAAATATTAGTTTGAAGAACTATATGTCAAATCAGATACAGCTTTGACTTAAGTTTTTTACTAGGAATTGTTGCTGTATAGTCACTAAGTCGTGTCTTAACTCTTTTGCAACCCCACGGACTATAGCCCTCGAGGCTCCTCTGTCCATGGGATTTCCCAGGCTAGACTACTGGAGTGGGGTGCCATTTCCTGGATCTTCTCAACCCAGGGACTGAATCCACATCTCCTGCATTGTAGAAAATTTTTTACTGCTGATTTACTAGGAAATACCTGTTTGGATTAACTGAATTTACCTTTTCTATGGTTGTTGTTGTTCTTCAGTTGGTTAGTTGTGTCCAACTCTGTGACCCCATGGACTGCAGCACACCAGGCTTCCCTATCCTTCACCATCTCCCTGAGCTTGCTCAAACTCATGTCCATTGAGTTAGTGATGCCATCCAACCATCTTGTTCTCTGTCGTCACCTGCTCCTCCTGCCTTCAATCATTCCCATCGTCAGGGTCTTTTCTAATGAGTCGGCTCTTTGCATCAGGTGGCCCAAGTATTGAAGCTTCAGCTTCGGCATCTGTTCTTCCAATGAATATATCAGGGTTGATTTACTTTAGGATTGACTTGTTTGATCTCTTGAAGTCCAGGGGACTCTCAAGAGTCTTTTCTATTCTCCAACACCACAGTTCAGGAGTGTCAGTTCTTCAGTGCTCATCCTTCTTTATGGTCCAACTCTCACATCCATACATGGCTACTGGAAAAACCATAGCTTTGACTAGATGGACCTTTGTAGGCATAGTAATGTCTCTGCTTTTTAATATGCTGTCTATGTCATAGCTTTTCTTCCAAGGAGCAAGCATCTTTTCATTTCATGGCTGCAGTCACCATCTGCAGTGATTTTTGGAGCCAAAGAAAACAAAGTCTGTCACTGTTTCCATGGTTTTCCCACCTATTTGCCATGAAGTGATGAGACTAGGTGCCATGATCTTAGGTTTTTAAATGTTGAGTTTTAGGCCAACTCTTTCGTTCTCCTCTTTCACTTTTATCAAGAAGCACTTTAGGTCCTCTTCACTTTCTGCCATAAGAGTGATGTCATCTGCATATCTGAAGTTATTGATATTTCTCCCAGAAATGTTGATTCTAGCTTGTGCTTCATCCAGCCCAGCATTTTAGATGATGTACTCTGCATATAGGTTAAATAAGCAGGGTGACAAAATATAGCCTTGACAGACTCCTTTCCCAGCTGAAACCAGTCCTTTGTTCCATGTCTGGTTCTGACTTGCTTCTTGACCTACATACAGATTTTTCAGGAGGCAGGTAAAGTGGTCTGGTATTCCCATCTCTTGAAGAATTTTCCAGTTTATTGTGATCTACAGAGTCAAAGGCTTTGGCATAGTCAATAAAGCAGAAGTAGATTTTTTTTTTCTGGAATTCGCTTTCTTTTTCGATGATCCAACAAATGTTGGCAATTTGATCTCTGGTTCCTCTGCCTTTTTAAAATCCAGCTTGAACATCTGGAAGTTCTCAGTTCATGTACTGTTGAAGCCTAGTTTGGAGAATTTTGAGCATTGCTTTGCTATTTTGTGTGAAAGGAGTGCAATTGTGTGGTAGTTTGAATATTCTTTGGCATTGCCTTTCTTTGGGATTGGAATGAAACCTGACCTTTTCTAGTCCTGTGGCCACTACTGAGTTTTCCAAATTTGCTGGCATATTGAGTGCAACACTTTCCACAGCATCATCTTTTAGGATTTGAAATAGTTTAACTATAATTCCATCACCTCTACTAGCTTTGTTCATAGTGGTGCTTCCTAAGGCCAACTTGACTTCAGACTCCAGGATGTCTGGCTCTAGGTGATTGTTTACCAGACTGATTTACTGATCTTCTATGATGTTATGAAAAAATTAGAAAATGGAGGGTAAATATTACATTAAGACTTAAAGGAAAAGAAGAAAAGTGCCCAGGAAGTAAAACAAAATAGACCTAATATTCTGAAAATGTTTAGTTGCCCATAGCTTATTTTCATCAAAACTTTTTTCCAGTTAGTTTTAATTTTTTAAATATAGTCATCCTATTAGTATTTCTTGTGGAAAAACTGAATTGATTTCAGTCTATTGACTTGATAAGTTAAGGTTGATAAATGTTTTGCTAGCAACTATGTCAGAAAAGAGAAATCTAGGATTAAATTACTTCTCATAAATAATTCAGAGTTGGGAAAAGTTTAATTGCTTTGATTTTTAGAAAATTCTATGAACATTGTTTTTTTTTTTCAGATAAAGATTTCCCACTATTTCTAAAATTATTTAAATCAGAGGACTGTGTTACATTCATCAGCTGTGTGAAATTTGATTCTTAATTTGATGTTCATTGAAAACTCAAAATTGTCCTTTTATCAAATATTTATTTTTAATATTTTACCTTTTTTCTTCTTCAATGACATTATGATAAATTATATGTTCTGGAACAATAGTGATTTGTTCAAAGGGTCTCTGGTTCCTTAGCTTGGCAGAAATAATAATTTATCATTACTTTTCTTCCTTAATTGTACTGAATAAACTTCACTTTTCTAAGAAAACTGCTGTGCCATCCCTACTTATTTGGGAAATGATAAGCTGCCTTTTTTGTTGATAGTTACTTGTTCTGATGCTTGGTTAAATTGTAACAATTATAATTCATTTTAAATGATGATTATGAAGTATTATTGGTTCTTCAAATGGTATCTGTAATTTGAAAAGTCTGTAACTGCAAAATAGTTACATCACTCTTTGAATTCTATTTTAAAATCAGGATTAAAATGCATATTTTGCAGTAACTTTTGATAAAAATTATCAAATAAGTAGATGAGCTCATTTTTACTCATTTTCTTTCAAAAGTCAGCCTGACTTAGTAGTATCATAAATTAACTGTGCATGTGTGTTGTGTGGCCTCCTGTGTTCGTACATGTGTGTGTGTGCATGGGGGCAGAAGCACTGGAAAAATATGGTTGCTATTTATGCACATTATTGCCATAACATTTTATAGATTTACATAACATCCAAATTAGCTTCAAGAAGCTAAACATTAATTCATTGTTTTTCAGTATGTAAGGATAGTTTAGTTTTTCAGAGGAGAGGTTGAAGCAGAGTTAAAGAGAATTAGTTGGCATTTTGAAATACATTTATCTATCTATTGGTACCTTACTTCACACGTTGCCTGATTACACTTTTAGCAAGTACCATATACAATATGCTTCAATGATGTTTAATTATAAATTTTTATTTATGAAATTACAAACCACTAATTTTCCAGAGAGTAGTGATTAAATATTGGCATTGTGCTTCACTGAAGGTGACAAAAACCCTTGATAAAATTGATATTCACTCCCGCATCCTGAAATAGGGTCCCATTTCTGAAGCCCTTCTCTGCTGTACAGAATGACAGTTTAGTTTCTTAATATCAAATTCCTTTGCCTGTTCCAAGCAAAGCAGATGGTTAAGATAATTATAATGGAAATGGCATGCTGAGAAAACTGTGGAGAAACCATTCCCTTCTTTTATCCTTCCTTTTTCCTCTTTCTGAATGCAGTGGATAAAGGTATGGAGCAGTAAACAGAATATGCAAGTCAAAAAAAAAATAGTGAGTTCTAACTTTAACCCATGGAGGTGACCTAGGAGAGTCAGATGGAATCAGCCAACCTCTGCAGGTCCCAGTTTCCTTGTCTGTAAAATCCAGATGAGAGACTTGTTTACCTCCGTGGAACCTCTGTATCCACCTGGCAAAGGCTCCCTGAAGAAAGAGGAGGAGGAGCCAGCTTGAGCAGAAGAAATGGTTCCTTCAAAATCAAACCCAAGTTACTTTTTTGTTGACCAAAAGAATTTTTATGCAAAAGGCATTTCAAATGCATTTAAAACAGAGAGCAGAAATGAATCCGAAATGCCTAACGTATGCTTTTTCAGCACTTTCTAGCAATTATGACAATTTAGGTGGTTATGTAAATTACACAATTCTTGTAAAATGACATAATTATGAAATGTTGGGGCAGAAACAGAAAAGGATTACATTGCTTTAAAGTGAATACTTCTATGATCTAAGACTAGATCCATCACCTTTTCTAATTTCTTTGGAATTTTACTGTTGCCGGTGGAAAAGTATCAATAAGGAAGTAATGTTCCAAGAGTGTAAGTATTGATAAAATCTGGACAGGGTGGTGTACTATAATGAGGCTGTTTAAAACTGAATTTTATTGTTTTGATTCAGATTTTCAAATCTGTCTGCATAAACAATTCATCCACATGAAACTGTTTTCGAAAATATTATCTTTATTTCTAGCAATTAATTTGGCATTTAGAGCATTTGTAAATATTTGTAAAAATATTTATAGCAAGTGTTTCTCTTAGCATTGTATTTTTCACATTTTCAAGAAGAGGAATATTTTATTGGGGAGATATTGCTAAGATAGTTCCAAATAGTCTAAGAACCATAAAAATACATATGTGTGTTTGCGTGTTTACAGAAACCACATTTACTTTTGGAGAGTAGTATATGAAATGTATTTTCTTTTTAAATCTGTGGTTAATACCTTATCCTTAATTCCCCAGTTACTTAGCAATGACAGGTATATATGTAACTGTGTTTGTGAGAAGGAATAGAGGAATTTTTTTTCCTTTCATGGTTTTGTAGTGTGTTGAATTTCAAAGTCCATCACGAAGTTCCTTACTTTTCCTCCAGGCTGGAAATTTTTACCCCAAAGAAAAGTAGAAGAATGAGCATGCAGGCAGAGGTTTATAGCTCTCAAGAGCTGTTACTTGCCTGGTAAGGAGTACTTTGAAGAGACCATGTCTTCTAGGCAACTTGGTTTCCCTTTTTTGAACCCAGACTAGGTGTACTTCCTCCTCTGAGCATCACAGTTAAAATCGTCCTTGCCAGGCCTTTCCTCTGGCTAAGGCAGTTGTGATATTGTTTAGTCACTCAGTCGTGTTTGACTCTTTGTGTCCCCATGGAGTGTAGCCTGCCAGACTCCTCTGTCTATGGGATTTCCCAGGCAAGAATACTGGAGTGGGGTGCCATTTCCTTCCCCAGAGGATATTCCTGACCCAGGGATCAAACCCGCATCTCCTGCATTGCAGGCAGATTCTTTACCATCTGAGCCACCAGGGAAGCCCCTTGTTATCTAAGATCATCATTATCTAAGACTATTAAGAATATTCATTATCTAAGAATATTAAGTTATATGGAGCTGGGAGGGGGGCAGGTAGTCCCAGAAGAACATTATCTGTATTAAGAACATTAAGAAACAGGAAGCAGAGCAGAGGGAGTGGGTGAGGTGCATGTCTCCATAGATGGAGAGAAGAGAGCCTCCTACCTCTGTCCCTGCAGTCTCTACTCCTACCCCCAGAAAGGGAAAGAAGCAGAAAATAAAGCTTCCATTTGTCACTCCCCATGTCACAACTGAGCTTCCGCAGTGGCTCAGTGGTAAAGAATCTGCCTGCCAGTGTCGGAGATGCAAGAGATGCAGGTTTCATCCCTGGGTCTGGAAGATCCCTTGGAGAAGGATATAGCGACGCACTCCAGCATTCTTGTCCGGAGACTCCCATGGACAGGAGCCTGGCAGACTGTAGACTGTGGGGTCACCACGTGTCGGACACGACAGAGCAAGCACACACTACATTATTACCTTTACCTCAGGGAGTTATTTCCATCCCTCTGGCTAAGAATGGTTACTACTGAGCAGTACAGACCTCTGATGAGGAAGGACTTTTTCTCCCAATCACCCTCTCTCACACTTGCTAAAAAGACAAAGACAAAGGAACAAAAGGAACAAATGAGAATATTTACATTGCTAAGTTTGCAACTCAGAGGGGTAAAACAAAAAATGAGTCCTGGGACTCAACAGGACATCAAAAAGGAAATTCTGGAACTCAATTTATGGGAAAGAAGAAAAGACATTGGCATGAATTCTTTACAAAATAGCAAATAGCTTCCCTTGGCTCCCTTAGCCTCCCTTGGCTAAGAGATAAAGTACAAGGAAAAGAAAGACAGAGATACTCATACACTGCTCTTCACTCAGTCTCTCCATATAGTCCAGTTTGTTGTTGGCTCACCAGACTAGGGTGGTGTGTTGTCTGGAAAAATCATTTCCCACTACTTCCTGTCCATGTTCTCTTTCGTCTTTCTTTGCCTGCTCATAGCTTAAGGCAAGCCTTTTTAATACATAGGCTTGTGTTGTCTTGAGTTCCCTTCATGTCTTCCAACTCTAGCCAAGACACCTCAAGAAATCATTCTTCCTTTTTTAAACCATTAAAGCAAAATATCAAGCATGGATAATAAGCTTGAGTTGTCTCTGTGTGTCAAGGACAAAATGCTATTTTTAAATGGTCGGCGGATTCTTCCTGTTGGTCTGGATGTAGTCTGTATCTCACAATTGTTGGAGCTTAGAAGCAGATATCTTAGGGCTTGTGAAGAATTTTTGCTTCACAAGGAGCCTGAAATTTGTCCTCTGAGCAGGCATGCTCATCATTCTGGGAACTGCACTTTGCAGAGCATGTTTTAGTCATACAAATACCTGTTCATGGTTCTGAGAGACACCTTGAACTAGTAACTAGACAATTCACAGTAAATATTAACTTAACGTGTCTTGGGTGCTTCCTAAGAGGTGCTTCTTTCCCATTCTGGATGTCCTTAAAAGGTTAGTTAATTCCAGTAGGAATCTGAGCTCACCCTGTGCTTAGTGCATGCATGTGCCAGGTAGAGTGAGACTGAATCACATAGATTTTGAGAACCAGTCATTCTCCTTTAAAGATTCGCTTGCCTTTGTCTCCATGGTCTGGACCATCCTGTATGGTAGGTTGTAAATATTCTACTATAGCAGATACATGGTCACACTTTTAAACACACAAACACAAGGAAACTTTGGGATCCTGATGGAAAGAGCTCTTTTTTTTTTTTTTTCCTCCTAAATTTCCCTGAACTTTGCATGGAAGGGATTTTGAGCAGCCATTTTTCTACCGAAGACACATGGCTTCTGAAACTTCCAAGTACTTAAGGACTCAGGATAAAGAGGGCCCATAGGTAAGACTTCTGGGGAGGTGAGACTTACACATTCTAGAAGCATGAGAGCTCAGTTGTGTCCGACTCTTTGCAACCCCATAAACTGTAGCGCACCAGGTTGCTCTGACCATTGGATTCTCCAGGCAAGAATACTGGAATGAGCAGCCATTCCCTCCTCCAGGGGATCTTCCTGACTGAGCAATCAAACCTGAGTCTCTTGCACTGGCAGATGGCTTCTTTACCAGTGAACCATTTTAGAAGCCTGCATTCTAGAAGAGGGGATATTTAATACTCACTGTAATCTGTTACCTTCCTTCATTTGATTCCCTCCTGTTAAATCTTTGTTGAGTTGTATCATAGATGGTAGGGGAATTAAAGGAGAGGCAGAAGAATGCAGAAGGAATACAACAATCTGAACCAGCAGTTCATAGCTCACTGGAGTGGACCAGCAGAAGAATCTGGGCAGTGGTCACTAGGAGATAAGTCCTTGGCAGGTTTGTGCATCATGAAAGCATTCCTGAGAACTCTTAAAAATATTAATAGGAAAATTCAGTAAAATCTAATCAACTTCTCCCCAACTCAGAGGAAGGGGCTTCCACTAAATTGAGCATTGTAAGCCAGACTTGATAAATTTGGAATATTTGAATAATATTGTACTTTTTTCCCTTATAAATGCATATCAACTAAAGTTTTTTTCCCCTTCGGAAACTCAGTAACCATGATTTTCTTTCATCAGAATTACAATATGATAAAACTTCAGGCATTGTCAAAGACATAACATAGTAACTAGTTTTAGGCAATATTTTTCCTGAATAACAAAAAATTATCTTTCATTCCATACCAAGAGGCTATGTATATAAATATACAACACATACATATATGTAGAAATCCACCCGTATATGTATATGCTTCTCTAGTGGCTCAGATGGTAAAGAATCTGCCTGAAATGCAGGAGACCCAGGTTTGATCCCTGGGTCAGGAAAATCCCCTGGAAAACATGAATGGCAACCCACTCCAGTATTCTTGCCTGGAGAATTCTGTGGACAGAGGAGCCTGGCGGGCTATAGTCCATGAAGTTGCAAAGAATCAGACACGATTGAGTGACTAAAACTTTTTAATATATGTATATAACATAAATACAGCATACATGTGCAAATATGCACATACATATATGCACATAATATGTAATTTGACCATATGCCAAACTATTCCTTTTGTAGAAGTTATGTCATTAATTTCTGATATAGTCAGTTCTTCAAAATGCTAATGAATTACTTTTTTACAGAATAGTTTTCTTTTGTAGAATAGTATTAGCAAATATGGCATCACCTGAGTAGTCCTTAAAAGGTACACTCTTGCTTAATCCAATTTGTCAATCAAAAATGAGCAACAGAAAAAAAAAAAAAAAAGAGCAACAGAGACTTGAAACATGTGTTCCAGGAGGACTACAGCATAACAATGAAGATACAAATATTTGCATAATAATTATTTAATTGTTTTAAAGATATTCATAATAGATCTACACCTTCACAACATGTTTCATCTGGTGGGATAGAAAGGATGACTGCCCTAAAGTATTTAGACTTAGCAAAACATAGGGAGAAGGTCATTTTCCAGACAGATATATTAGCATGTGTGAGAGATACACTGAGTAGAGAAGGCTAGGTCTTGATTGTTTTTAATTGTTGTTCAGCTGTTAAGTTGTGTCTCTTTCCAACCCCATGGACTGCAGCATGCCAGGCTTCCCTGTCCTTCACTATCTCCTGGAGTTTGCTCAAACTCATGTCTGTTGAGCTGGTGATGCCATCCCCAGCCATTTCATCCTCTGTAGATGCTCTCTCCTCTTGCCTTCAATCTTTCCCAGCATCAGGGTCTTTTAAAGTGAGTTTACTTTCCTTATTTCAGCTAAAGAAAGTAAACATCAAAGAGAATGGAAAGGGACAAGATTAGTGAGAATGGTCTACTGATCTAGCAACTTTATTCTGAAGCTTAACATTTTAAAATACTTGTGAATCTGTATTGCTATATGAAATGTAGCAAAGTTGTTACTGTTACAATAATCTTCTGGTTATACCAGTTTTTCAGTTGAATATCTTAGTTATTGCTCTGTCTTATCTTGATGTCATTAATTTCTCCTTTTCCTTTATTTGTGGAAGATATTTAACGTTACAGATTACCTCACAAAGATTTATGTAGGGAGGCCTGGTGTGCTATGATTCATGGGGTCGCAAAGAGTCAGACACGACTGAGCGACTGAACTGAACTGAACTGATGGCTGATTCATGTGGAGGTTTGACAGAAAACAAAATTCTGCAAAGCAGTTATCCTTCAGTAAAAAATAAATTAATTAAAAAATAATTCTTCAGTTAATGACTTTTCAGTACAAGAGTTTTTGAAAATATATAGACTAGATTTCATATTTTTCACAGTGAAATGACATTTTCCCCCAAGAATATACTAAGTGACTTGACCATAAGAGGTTTTATGTTGACATTAGTGTTTTAGGCAAAAATTCACTCACCCATTTGTGGTAAGTCAGATGTCCTAATAAAATAATTCACACAAAATGAATTGTGTGAATTTGCCAAGTGAGGAACTGAAGAGAAAGCATCTTTTACCATATGTTAAGTTAACCTCTTCTTTTGAGGCCTATTGTGTTGAGCATTTTTGTCCTAATAATGTTTTCTTGGTCCCGGTCTATGACTTTAAAAAAATATGTATTTTAGTGCGATTTTAGATTCACAACAAAATTGAGAAGAAATACAGAGATTTCCCATATCGTCGCTGCTTCCCACACATGCAAAGGGTCTCTAATTATCAATATCCCACACCAAAGTGGTACACTTGTTGTTTTTTGTTGTTCAGTTCTTAGTCTTATCCAACTCTTTGCAACCCCATGGGCTGCAGCACATAGGGCATCCCTGTCCTTCACCGTTTTCCAGAGCTTGCTCAAACTCATGTCCACTAAGTCGGTGATGCCATCCAACCATCTCATCCTCTGCCATCGCCTACTGTCCCCTTCTCCTCATGCCTCAATCTTTCCCAGCATTAGGGTCTTTTCTAATCAGCTGGGTCTTTGCATCAGGTGTCCAAAGTATTGGAGCTTCAGCTTCAGGATCAGCCCCTCCATTGAATAGTCAGGATTGATTTCCTTTAGGATTGACTGCTTTGATCTCCTTGCTGTCCAAGGGACTCTCAAGAGTCTTCTCCAACACCACAGTTTAAAAGCATCAATTCTTCAGCGCTCAGCCTTCTTTATGGTCCAACTCTCACATATATACATGACCACTGGAAAAACCATAGCCTTGACTATATGGACATTGTTACACTTGTTACAACCAGTGAATCTCCATTGAGACATAATAGTTATCCAAAGTTCATAATTTGCATTACGGTTCCACATGATATTGTACATTCTGTGCATTTAGACAAACATGTAATAACATGAAGCTAACATTATAGTCTCATGTGGAGTATTTTCATGGCCCCCAAAAAAGAGTCAGACACAACTGAGTGACTGAACTGACTGACTGAAAAATCCTCTGCACTAAGCCTGTTGATTTGTTCCTCCCCACTAATATATGGCAACCGCTGATCTTCTTCCAGGTTGGCTTTTTCCAATAGTGTGTAAGTTGTTCAGTCATGTCTGACTCTTTGCAGTCCCATGGACTATAGCAATCCGGTTCTTCTGTCCATGGAATTCTCCAGGCAAGAATACTGGAGTGGGTTGCCATTCCCTTTCCCACAGGAGCTTCTGAACCCAGGGATTGAACCTGGTTCTCCTGCATTGCAGGCCAATTCTTTACCACCTGAGCCACCAAATTTCCTCCATGTCTTCTCATGGCTAGATAGCTCATTTCTTTTAATGTTGAACATTGTTGTTCAATCACTCGGTCAATCACTTTGCAACCCCATGAACCACAACACACCAGGCTTCCCTTTCCTTCACTATCTCCTGGAGTTTGCTCAAACTTATGTCTGTAGACAGACTCATGTCTATTGATACCATCTAGCTATCTCATCCTCTATGACCCCCTTCTCTTCCTGCTCTCAATTTTTCCCAGCATCAGGGTCTTTTCCAATAAATCGGCTCTTTGCATCAGGTGGCCGAAGTATTGGAGCTCTAGCTTCAGCATCAGTCCTTCCAATAAGTATTCAGATTTGATTTCCTTTAGGATTGACTGGTTTGATTTCCTTGCTGTCCAAGGGACTCTCAAGTGTCTTCTCTAGCACCACACTTCAAAAGCATCAATTCTTCAGCACTCAGCCTTCTTTATGGTCCAGCTTTCACATCAGTACATGACTACTAGGACAAACAGCTTTGATTAGAAGGACCTCTGTCAGCAAAATGATGTCTCTGCTTTTTAATATGCTGTTTAGGTTTGTCATAACTTTTCTTCCAAGGAGTAGATGCCTTTCTTGGCTGCAGTCACTATCTGCGGTGATTTTGGAGCCTAAGAAAATAAAGTCTTTCATTGTTTCCTTTTTTCCCCCCATTCTGTTTATCATGAAGTAATGGGACTGGATGCCATGATCTTTGTTTTTCGAATGCTGTGTGTTAAGCCAACTTTTCACTCTCCTCTTTCACCTTCATCAGGAGGCTCTTTAATATTACACTCTTCCAAATTACTACAGTTTATATATCCATTTACTTACCTAAGGATATCTTGGTTGCTTCCAAATTTTAGCAGTTGTGAATAAAGCTGCTATAAACATCCATGTTCATATTTTTGTGAAGACCTAGTTTTAAACTCCTTTGGATCAATACCAAAGAGCATGGTTGCTGGACTGTTTGGTAAGAATATGTTTAGTTTTATAGAAACCTCCAGTCTTTCAAAGTAGCTGCACCGTTTTGTATTCCCAGTAGGAAAGTGTAGAGTTCTCATTGCTCCACATACTTGTCAACATTTGGTATTGTCAGTGTTCTGGATTTGGCCATTCTGATAGCTATGTTGTGGTACCTCATTTAATTTGCATTTGCCTGATGATATATAATGTGTGTGGTACCTCATTTAATTTGCATTTGCCTGATGATATATAATGTGAAGCATCTTTTCATATGCATATTTTCATCCATATATGATTTTGATGAGGTGTCTGCTAAGATCATTGGCCTATTTTTTAATTGGGTTGTTTGGTTTTTACTGTTGATTTTTTAAGAGTTCTTTGTTTATTTTTAAGAAGTCTAAACAGATGTGACTTTTGCAAGCATTTTCCCCTTTTGCAAGTATTTTCCCCTGTGGCAAGTATTTTCCTCTAATTCTCTTTATGTGGTCTTTTTCAGAGGAAAAGCTTTTAATTTTAATGGAGTACGGCTTATCAATTATTTCTTTCATGGGTCAGTATTATGTCTAAAAAGGCATCACCATTCTCAAAGTCATCTTGGTCCTCTCATCTTGTAGGAGTTTTATAGATATATATTTTACATTTAAGCCTGTTATCCATTTTTAGTTAATTTTTGTGAAGAATATGAGGTCTCTGTCTGGATTCTTTCCTTTTTCCTTCTAGATGTCCAGGTTTTCCAGTACCATTTGTTTAAAAGACCACCTTTGCCTCACTGTATTGCCTATGCTCTTTTGTCAAAGATCAATTGACTTTTTATGAGGGTCAGTTTGTAGGCTCTCTGTTTTGTTCCACTGATTTATTTTTTATTCTTTAACTATTAACACATTGTCTTGATTACTATAAATTTATAGCAAGTCCTGAACTCAGGTGGCATCAGTCTTCTAACTTAAGTTGTTCTCCTTCGATATTGTGTTGACTATTCTGACTCTTTGACTTCTCCACATAAACTTTAGAATCGATTTGTCAACATCCATAAAACAGCTTGCTAGGATTTGGCTGCAGCTGCATTGAACAGTTGGACACGACTGAGCAACTTCACTTTCACTTTTCACTTTCATGCATTGGAGAAGGAAATGGCAACCCACTCCAGTGTTCTTGCCTGGAAAATCCCAGGGACGGGGAAGCCTGGTGGGCTGCCATCTATGGGGTCACACAGAGTTGGACACAACTGAAGCAACAACAGCAGCAGCAGCAGCAGTATTGAATATACAGATCAATTTGGGAAGAATTGACACTCTGACAACATCGAGTTTTCCTATCCATGAACATGGAATATCTCTCCATATACTCGTTTGACTTTATTTATTGGAATTTTGTAGTTTTCCTCTTACAGATCATGTATATATTTTGTTAGATTTATACCTAAGTGTTAAACTTAGGAGGGTGTCAATGTAAATGGTATTTTGTTTTAAATTTCACATTTCACTTGTTCATTATATGTATATAAAAAGCAAGTGATTTTTGTTCTGTAGCTTTACTGTAATTGCTTATTAGCTCCTGGAGTTTGTGGAGTTTTTTTTTGTTTTTGTTTTTGTTTTCAAACTTTCTCTATAGATGAGACTGTCAGCTGAAAACAAAGATAATTTTATATTTTTTTTTCCATATCTTGGCACCATTCCTTCTCTTTTCCCTGCTTTATTGCATTAGTAAAACTGCCAGTCTGATGTTGACCAATGGTAATGAGAGAGGATAACTTTATACCTGAAAGGAAAGTTGTGAATTTCTAGCTATTAAATATGATAGCTGCAGGTTTCCTGTGAAAAGTGAAGTCACTCAGTCGTGTCCAACTCTTTGTGACCCTGTGGGCTGTAGCCCACCAGGCTCCTCCGTCCATGGGATTTTCCAGGCAAGAATACTAGAGTGGGTTGCCATTTCCTTCTCCAGGGGATCTTCCTGACCCAGGGATTGAACCCAGGTCTTCTGTATTGTGGGCAGACGCTTTAACCTCTGAGCCACCAGGGAAGCCCAGGTTTTCTGTAGATAGTCTTTATCAACTTGAGAAAGTTCTCCTCTGTTCCTGGTTTAGTGAGAGCTTTTATCAAGAATGGGTATTGGATTTTGTCAAATGCTTTTTCTGCACCTATTGAAAGAATCATGTGATTTTGCTGTTTTATCTATTGATGTGTTGAAAACAGACATAATTGTTTCTCCCATGTTAAGCCCATCTCGAATAACAGATAAATCCTACCTGGTCATGGTGTGTAATACTTTTTATACCATTTTGGACTCAGTTTGGTAATATCTTGTTGAGGAGTTTTTCATGTAAGTTTCTGAGAGATACTGGTCTATAGTTTTCTTATAATGTCCCTGTTCAGTTTTGGTGTTACAGTAACACTGGCCTTATAGAATGAGTTAGGAAGTATCCCCTCTGCCTCAAAGCAATAATATAGAATTTGTACAGTTTCTTTAAAAAAAAAAAAAGTTTGATAAAACTCACTGTTGAGCCCATTTGGGCCTGGTGCTTTTTGTTTTGGAAGATTGTTAATTGTTGATTCAATATCATCGATATAGTCCTCTTCAGAGCAAATACTTCTTGTGTGAGTTTTGGCAAATTGTATCTTTTGAGGAATCGGTCCACTTCATTGTATTTTCAAATTTGTGAATATGGAAGTGTTCATAGTAGTCCTCTATTATTCTTTACATTTCTCTGGTGTCTGTAGTGATATCTGCTCTTTCATTTTCTGATATTAGTAATTCGTACCCTGTCTCTTTTTTCCTAGTTATCCTGGGTAGAGGCTTATCAACTTTATTGATTGTTTCAAAAAGCTAGCTTTTGGTTTCATTGATTTTTCTCTATTGGGTCCCTGTTTTCAATCTCATTGATTTCTGCTCTAATTCTTTTTATTTTCTTCTGCTTGCCTTGAATTTAATTTGCTCTTCTTTTTCTAGTTTCTTAAGATGAAAAGTTACATTATTGATTTTAGATCTTTCTTCTGTAGTAATGTATGCATTCAGTGCTATAAATTTCCTTCTAAGCATAGCTTTTGCTGAATCCCACAAATAAGTTGTGTTTTCATATTCATTCAGTTCTTTGATCCATGTGTTATTTATAAATGTACTGTTCAATCTCCATGTACTTTGTTTGGCATTTTCCAGTTATCTTCTGTTATTAATTTTTTATTTAATTCCATTGTGATCTGAGAGTAGACATTATTTAAGATTTTTTTTTTTTAATAAAAGTGTGTTTTCTTGTACAGAATGTGCTCTGTTTGGTGATGTGTCCTATGAGCTTGAGGAAAATGCATATTCTTCTATTGTTCAATGATATATAGATATCAATTATATTCATTTGATTGATGATATTGTTGAGTTCAGCTATGTCCTTAGTGATTTTCTTCCTCCAAGATCTGTCTGCTTCTGAGGAGATATTGAAGTTTACAACTATGACAGTAGATTTGTCTATTCTTTCGTGCAGTTCTGTCAGTTTTTGTCTCATTTTATTTGATATTCTGTTATTAGGAATACACACATTGAGAATTGTTATGTCTTCTTGGAGAATTTGTGCCTTTATGATTATACAATGTGCTTCTTTATTTCTGAAAATTTCCATGCTTTAAGGTCTTCTCTGTCAGATATTTAATATGACTACTTCTGCTTTCTTTTGATTAGTGTTAGCATGATATATTTTCTTCATCTATTTACTTTTAATCTATTAATACGTTCCCTTAACGTGGTTTTCTCATAGACAACATATAGTTGGGCTGTAGTTTTTGATGCTCTATGGCAAACTCTGTCTTTTAACTAGGGCATTTAGACCCTTGACACTCCAAGTGATTAGTGAGGACTTTCCTGGTGGGTCAGTGGTAAAGAATCTGCCTGCCAATGCAGGAGACATGGGTTCGATCCCTGATCCTGGAAGATTACACATGCTGCAGAACAACTAAGCCCGTGCACCACAACTATTGAGCTTGTGCTCTAGAGCCTGGAGCTGCAACTGCTGAGCCCATGTGCCACAGCTAGTGAAGCCCACATGCCCTAAAGCCTGTGCTTTGCCGCAAGAGAAGCCACCACAGTGAGAAGCCTGTTCACCACAACTAGAAAGTACACCACACTTGCCTCAATTAGACAAAATCTGCATGCAGCAATGAAGACCCATCACAGCCAAAAAATAAAACAAGTAAATCTTTTAAAAAATGTGATTATTAATACAATTGGATTAGCAGCTACAATATTATTTCCTGTTTTCTATTTATTGCCCTTGTTCTTTGTTCCTTTCTTGTCTTCCACTCTTTTTCTGCTTTTTTGTGATTTTAATTGAGCATTTCAAATAATTCTGTTTTTGTCCTTAGCCTATCTCTTATAGTTGTGATATTTTTAACTTTCTCTAGTGGTTATTAAAAATTCACCTTCAAATGAAGCCATATACTTCATGAGTACTGTAGGTACCTTATAATAGCAAAATAATTTTAATTCCTTCCCCTCTTCCCTTTTTTCATTGCTGTCATTTATTTCACATATATAAGCACACATAAGCATATATATGAATACATTGTTGTTATTATTCTTTTGAATAAATTGTTACCTGTTAGATTGATTAAGGATTAGAAATAAAACATTTTTTTCTTTTATCTTCACTTATTTCTTCTTTTTGGTCATCCTTTCTCCATGTATATCTGAGTTTCTGACCTGTATTGTTATCCTCCTCAGTAAAGAACTCCTTTAAATATTTCTTACAAGGCAAGTGTACAGGCAACATATGTCTTCTATTTGTGCTTGTCTAAGAAAGTCTTTATTTCCTTCTCATATTTGAAGAGTAATTTTACAGGGTACAGAATTCTAGGTTGGTGATGGTTTTTTTTTTTGTTTGTTTGATAACACTTTAGATATTTTATCCATGCTCTTTTTACTTGTACGACTTCTCAGGAAAAGTTGCATGTAATTTTTATTTTTGTTCCTCTCTAGATGAAGTGTTTATTCCTTTGCCTCTTTAAAAAAATTTTTCTTTGCCTTTGATTTTCTCTAATTTGAAAATGATATGCCTAGATATAGTGTTTTTGGCATTTATCTTGCTTGATATTCTCTAAAATTGTTTGATCTGTGATTTGGTATCTAACATTAAGTTGAGAAAATTCTCAGTCATTTTTGTTTCAAATATTTCTTCTCTTCCTTTTCTCTTTCTTCTTCTGATACTCCCATTACATGTATGTTACACCTTTTATAGTTGTCCTACAGTTCTTAGATATTATATTCTGTATTTTTCAGTCTTCATTCAGATTCTTTCCTCAGTCATCTTCAGTTAAGCCCATAAAGTGAAACATTAGTCACTCAGTCATGTCCGGCTCTTTGCGACCCCAGGGACTGTAGCCCCATAGGCTCCTTTGTCCATGCAATTCTCTAGACAAGAATTTTCTAGACAAGAATACTGGAGTGGGTTGCCATTCCCTTCTCCATTTTAAAAATTTCTATTAAAGTGGTGTGGTTTTTTTTTAATCTCTAGAATTTTCTTGGAATTCTTTATTAGGATCCCCGTCTCTCTGCTTATATTCTCTATTCTTGCATACTGTCCTCATTAGAGTACTAGCATATCAATCATACTTGTTTTAAATTCCTGATCCAAAAATTCCAACATCCCTGCTGTATCTGGTCCTGATGCTTGCTCTTTCTTTCTAAAAATTTCCTTTTTGCCTTATTCTATGCCTTGTAAAATTTTCTTGATAGTGCAATATGATGTATCAAGTAAGAGGAACTACTATAAGTTGACTTTTAGTCATGCAGTAGTGTGGGTAGTGAGTTGTCAGAGAAAGGGAGCATTCTGTGGTCCTACACTTAGGTCTCAGTCTTTTAGTTCTCTTGACTGTAAACTTCAGAAGTATTTTTGCTTTTTTTCTCCCTCTTTGTGTGGCTCCTTCCCTGAATGGCTTGAATGGACTGGAGTTGGGTATTTCCTTTACACTACTCAGTTAAACTCTGGTAATACTACAGCAGGTTAAGCTATGATTAATTAGTCCTTACCCCCTTCCCAAGACAAGCTGTGTCGAAAAGAAAAAAATATTCTGGTATATATTTAATGGTTCCTTTTATTGTCCCCATGCACAAAGCCTGAGGGGATTTTTCTCTGATATTTAATGTGGGAATCTGGTTACGATCTTGGAGGTAAATCTTACAGTATTTTGAGGGCTCCCTATGACTGAAGCCCCCTGGCATTTTTAACTCTGAATTGTTCTTACTGAGCCTCCAGCAATTTATCATTTACCATTTAGCTTTTCCTACTCAGCAGTGATGCTCACAGCATTTTTTGCTTGTGAGTTGAGGTCTGTTGCAGTAAGCCTAGATTCCCTATGTTTGCCTGTCAGTTGGAGACCAATTTGATCTGTGTTCTCCTCTCACCTAAGGATCCAAGAAGAGTTAATTTTTTCAGTCTATTTGTCTTTTTATTTGTTTTGACATTTAAGCTCCTAATATATAAAACCAAAAATCCCCAACTTCAGTAGCTGTTTCTATCCTGTGGTCACTAGGCAAATAGCATCAGTTATAAAATAAAATTAAAATAAATTACAGAGAACCCTGTTTCTAGAGGAATTAGTGAGCCACAGAAGCTCATGACATAGCAACCTTAGTTTTCAAAGCCAGAAATTCTTTATGATACTGATTTTGCGTTATCTGAGCCCAAAGAATATGAGTAGTTAAACCACTCTGTACAGTAGCTAGTCAGTATAGACAATAGCTTGATAAATGCTGTTTTAATTGATGATACACTTGGCAGACACAACAAACAACACTAATGAGCCTCACTAAACTATTTTATTTAATATTTTCAGTAGCACACATAGTTGTCCAGAATTCTGAAGACGGATATGATCTTCTGTGCAAGAGATGAGAGTAAATCAAACTTTAACAGAACCTCAGGTTTTAAAGTGAAAATGAAAGTTGATCAGTTGTGTCTGACTCTTTGCAACCCCATGGACTATAGTCTACGGAATTATCCAGGCCAGAATACTGGAATGGGCAGCCTTTCCCTTCTCCAGACCAACCCAGGGATCGAACCCAAATCTCCCGCATTGCAGGCAAATTCTTTACCAGCTGAGTCACAAAAGAAGCCCAAGAATACTGGAGTGGTAGCCTACCCCTTCTCCAGCAGATCTTCCCCACCCAGGAATCCAATCCGGGTCTCCCGCATTGCAAGCTGATTCTTTACCAACTGAGCTATCAGGGAAGCAGTTTTATTATACCTGCAGTTTTCCATTTTAATGAAACCATAGATAAATATTACATATGTATATATGAAGTGTGTATGAATTATATCCCTTTGTTCCATGCTTTGGATATTTGCATATTTTTTCATTGAGTCAAACATGAAGGACTGAAACGTAAACAAAGTTGCTGACTCTCTTTTTCTCTTCTTCCTCGTTCCTTTTCTCTTCTCCTTGTGTAATGTTATCAAGGTAGAACCCAGTGAAATTCCATACTTGAAACAGAAATTCAGTTGATACTTATTCCTGGTGAATTGATCTTAGAAAGTAATTTTGTTTATTTTTATTATATAGTCTACTTTTAAAATTTACACTGGCTATTTTTGTTTGGCTATTTACTCATAGATTTCTCTAGTAACTTGCACATTTGGGGAAAATATTTTGAAACTCAAACACTTAATTATTATGTTTGAGTAAAAACTTAAGAAAAGGGAACTTTTTAAAGTGTAAATCTAGTTTTAATTTCCAGTGTGTTGTAAGTGAGGATGAGGTAACCATATATCTCTCAAACTCTCCAGAGTGAGATTTTTCTGGACAGGAGTTCATCAAGATTATGAAAAAAGCATAGTTCAAAGTAGAGTAGACCAAGACTTTCATAACCTGTAGTATAACACTGGATATCTCACTCAGTCATTAGATAAATTATGTAAACTTTGTAGACCTCAGGTTTCTTATCATTAAAATTAAATATTTTAACCATATGACCTGTTAGCCACTAGCTTTAAAAGTTTATGATTCTAAGTGAATGTTAAAGACAGCATAAGTGTCTCATCTAAAAAAGTAATTATAGAAATTAATTCTAATGCCATAATTATTTTTACATGTGATTCATTTCATGTATTATAAGTAAGACCACTGGATATTGATAAGTAGTTGCTAATCATCTGAAAAAAATTGCCATTGTAGATTTGGTAAACTATATGATTCAGTTTGATATGTGTATATATCATAAAATAATTATAAAAATATTTGTTATCATTTGCTTTAGGAGGTCTTGATTTAAAATCTTCCTTCAAGAAAAATAGTCATGAGGCTGAAATTTATAAGAGAATTACAAAAAAGAGAATTACAGAATATCAGTTAAAATAGTTAAATGTGTAATTCCTTTAAAAAATTAATACTGAAAACCATCTTCTCTCTTTATCAGTTTGGTTATAATTCACATTTCAAACTTAAAAATAATCTAATTTTAAAAGTCTTAGTATCAGAAAGAGAAAAAATATCTATTTTGCTTACATATAATCCTCCTAACATTCACATGCCAGATGGTGTTTCATATCAGGTCAGAAATAATGAAGGAATCTGACTTTAAATCTAAGAATCTGGGAGAAAATGAATAACTAGGGATTACATATTTGTAATAACATTTTCCCTGAAATTCAACCTTTTGTAATAATTTTTGATATGCTTCTGTCTCTGTGTGTGGATTTATTTTTACTTATTTCATTTCTATTTTACCTTGTTGGGATTCTGAAACGTTATTTATGATGTGATTAGACATTTTTTTAATCCTTGGATCTCTGTAGCTAAGTAATAATTTGACCTTCAGATGTTTCAAACTGAAAGTCAGTGACTAGTGTAGAAACTAAAAAATCAATGCCTAATGGGGAGAGAAAAATAAATAGAAATTCTACTAAGTATGGAGGAGAATAATATTTTTCTAATTCATTTTAGAGAAACTAATAATAAAATTAAATGTCCTGAATTGTTATGCTAAAATAATAAATTCCCTTCATACAGAAATAGCACATGTCATAGGCATAAACCTGGCTGACTTTACAGAATAAATTAGGCATTTTTTATTGCATGGAAATTGAAAAGTTGTATTCTCAGTTAATAAACTCAGTTTTATTATTGTCTTGATTTCTGTCAATTCACCTTAATAGATCACATGATTGTCTTTTTCTTTAGCTAACCTAATTAAAATTAATTCATCACAATATTCTACCAGTCACTGGCTGTTTAATGCTGTATATAATAATTATCTGCTTCCGTGGCTTGACTGCACCAAGCTGTTAAAAAACAGGACAAACATTTCAAGTAAAAATGTGGCTGAATTATGTGAATCCGGTCCCAAATTTCAGCCAAGAAAACACCTCTAAAGTTTCATTTTTGACATGGTAGTCCTTTTGGACTTTTTAGTTCTGTGGATTCACTCTCTAGTGAAACTGGTAAAAATTGTTTTAAAAAATTGCCTCCAGAAATGGTCCTAAGGAAACATTCAAAGTCTCTTAAGTGGTTCTAAGCAAGACAAAGATAGACCATATAATGAACAAATAAGAAACACTCAAAATCTACTAGGATTATTGTAAATTCAGAGAGAAGCATCCTATCATCCCCACTTCTGCTTCAGAGCTTGAGCTCGGAGCTCCACATCTTCCCACAAGAACTGCCATCATCTGCAATAAAATGTAGAGAAGTTCAAAGTGAAGAATACTCTTAGATATAGTTGTGGTTATGAAAAAAGGACAGTTGGGAGGAGACTGACAGCTTCAGTGGAAATATAAGCTAACCCTTAAGTTGGCTACTTCAAGGGGAAGAATCAGTGACAGATGTATCTGAGAAGTGGCTTCCTTGGATTAGAACAAATTTCAAACAAGAATCTCAGGAACTGTTCTTTCAGATGATCTCAAGTTTGATTGGATCAGTCTGTCAACAATTTATGGCTCAAGGCATTGTTGAAAATAAGAGCACAGATAATTACCAAAAGTATTAGGCCTGGTTGTGGTAAGGGAAGGAGACAAAGAGAGCCCCGCAAAAATTCTTGTTGTGCCAGAGTGACTGTAGCAATATCCCAGATTGTGTTCCCTGAGAAGCAACATCAGAGGCTTAATGCTAAGGGGTGTGAGTGGAGAGTTGGTAGTAGTGGGAAAATTGACTGAAATAATCACTAAACAAATAAGCAAATAATAACAAGCCCTTAGGATAAGAGGGAAGTACCCTGAATTGCCAAAGCACACTATTTATAAAGTGTCAAATTTCAAAAAAAAATAAAAAAGAGAGAGACAACTACAGAGAAACCCAAAAGTATGATCCATATACAAGGGGAGTCGGGGTGGGGGAGGAAGACAACAGAAACTTCCTATGATTAAACCAAATGTTAGATTCAACAGGCAAAATCTTCAAAGTAATCATCTAAATGTATTCAAAGAAATTAAAAAAATGATAAAAGAAGTAAAAGTATGATGACAGTGTTACATCATAAAAATGTATATTAAAAAAATAAGCACAACCAGAAAATTGAATATTACGTTTTATTCAGCTGACTTACTGAGTACTTCCTGAGTAAATCCTGCAAGTGAAAAATTCAGTAGATTTCAACTGAACTAGTGACTTGAAAATTGCTTGATAAAGATCATACATTTTAAGGGTAAAAAAGAATTAAGAAAAATGCAGTGCAGAGAAATATGAGACACTATCTAGTGTACCAAAATATGTATAATAGGAGTACCAGAAGGAAAGGAGAAAGAAGCATAAATACCATTTACAAATAATAGCTAAAAACCTTGCCAAATTTATTGAAAACATTGCACATGCAGGAAGCTCAACAAATTTCAAGTCATATAAACTCAAAGAGGTCCATAGTCAGAGACATCACAATATAAATATTGATTCAAAGATAAGGAGAAAATCTTCAAATCAACCACAAGAAAAAACACTATAAAAGAAAGTTCCAATGAGATTAATAGAACAGTGGAAGCCAGACAAAAAATGTGGGAGATGTATAACATTCTAAAATTGCTCAAAGCAAAAAAGTCACCAAAAATTCTATATTGAGCAAAACTATTTTGTAAATGAAGGCAAAATAAACATATTCCCAAATGAAAGCATAAGAATTTATTTCTAAGAAATGCACATGGTTTGAAATACTAAAAGAAAATTTTTAGGCTAAAAGCAGTTGACCCCAGATAGTAACTGGAATTTACCAAATCATATGAAAACAGTAATAAAGTTAACAATGTAATGATAAAATATAGCATATTTATATATTTTTTCTCCTTTCTTAACTGACTTTAAAGGTGAAAAACTTTATGTATTATTTGGCCTGTAATATATACATGTGTAATACTTTTGGCAAAATAATATAATGGAAGTGAGTAATCTAAGCTGTTTTGGCTAGGAAATTAATTCCAAATAATAACTTGATTTACAGGAACAAATGAAGAGATCAGAAATGATAAGGTTAATTAATAAGAGCTAGATGGTAATTGCAGCCGTGAAATTAAAAGATGCTTACTCCTTGGAAGAAAAGTTATGACCAACCTAGATAGCATATTGAAAAGCAGAGGCATTACTTTGCCAACAAAGGTCCATCTAGTCAAGGCTATGGTTTTTCCTGTGGTCATGTATGGATGTGAGAGTTGGACTGTGATGAAAGCTGAGAACCAAAGAATTGATGCTTTTGAACTGTGGTGTTGGAGAAGACTCTTGAGAGTCCTTTGGACTGCAAGGAGATCCAACCAGTCCATCCTAAAGATCAGTCTTGGGTTTTCATTGGAAGGACTGATGCCAAAGCTGAAACTCCAGTACTTTGGCCACCTCATGCGAAGAGTTGACCCATTGGAAAAGACCCTGATGCTGGGAGGGATTGGGGGTAGGAGGAGAAGGGGACGACAGAGGATAAGATGGCTGGATGGCATCATCGACTTGATGGACATGAGTTTGAGTGAACTCCGGGAGTTGGTGATGGATAGGGAGGCCTGGCGTGCTGCAATTCATGGGGTCGCAAAGAGTCGGACACAACTGAGTGACTGAACTGAACTGAAATGATGCTTATTTATTCTCATTTCTTTTCCCAACTTCTTTAAAAGACAGAAAATTTTGTAATGTGATAATTATGAATATAATATTAAAATATTAGCATTTATAGATATAATTATAAAAATAATATCACAAAAGGATAGAAAAAGGAATACAGTTATAGGACTACCACTTTTATATGTAACTGCAATTGAGCTAGTATTAATTTGAAGCTGATTTTTATAAATAAAAATGTATTTGGTAGGCCTCAGGGCAAATACTGACATGGCTCAAGAACATAATGATGAAAAAGTCTTTAAAGTAATTAAATCATTAAATTAATTGAAATACTACATTAGAAAATATTTACTTGCAAAAAAAGCAGTACAAAGATACAAAACCGATATGATCTATACCAAAATAAACAAAAACATAAAAGTAAAATGACAGACATAAATCCAATTATATAAAAGAGACATTAAATATGACTAGTTTAAAAACCGGATCAAAAAGCAGAAGTTGTCAGAGGGGAAAAACAAACAAACAAAAAACCATGATCCTACTCTATTCTGTCTATAGAATACATTTTATATTCAAACATAAGACTCAGTTCGGTTCAGTACAGTCGCTCAGTCGTGTCCAGCTCTTTGTGACCCCATGAATCACAGCATGCCAGGCCTCCCTGTCCATCACGAACTCACAGAGTTCACTCAAATTCATGTCCATCGAGTCGATGATGCCATCCAGCCATCTCATCCTCTGTCGTCCCCTTCTCCTCCTGCCCCCAACCCCTCCCAGCATCAGGGTCTTTTCCAATGAGTCAACTCTTCGCATGAGGTGGCCAAAGTATTGGAGTTTCAGCTTCAGCATCAGTCCTTCCAAAGAACACCCAGGACTGATCTCCTTTAGGATGGACTGGTTGGATCTCCTTGCAGTCCAAAGGACTCTCAAGAGTCTTCTCCAACACCACAGTTCAAAAGCATCAATTCTTCTACATTCAGCTTTCTTCACAGTTCAACTCTCATATCCATACATGACCACTGGAAAACCATAGCCTTGACTAGACGGATCTTTGTTGGCAAAGTAATATCTCTGCTTTTCAATATACTGTCTAGTTTGGTCATAACTTTTCTTCCAAGGAGTAAGCATCTTTTAATTTCATGGCTGCAATCAGCATCTGCAGTGATTTTGGAGCCCCCAAAAATAAAATCTAACACTGTTTCCACTGTCTCCCAATCTATTTTCCATGAAGTGATGGGAACAGATGCCATGATCTTAGTTTTCTGAATTTTGAGCCGTAAGCCAACTTTTTCACTCTCCCCTTTCACTTTCATAAGAGGCTTTTTAGTTCCTCTTCACTTTCTACCATAAGGGTGGTGTCATCTGCATATCTGAGGTTATTGATATTTCTCCCGGCAATCTTGATGTACTCTGCATATAAGTTAAATAAGCAGGGTGACAGTATACAGGCTTGACATACTCCTTTTCTTATTTGGAACGAGTCTGTTGTTCCATGTCCAGTTCTGACTGTTGCTTCCTGACCTGCATATAGGTTTCTCAAGAGGCAGGTCAGGTGGTCTGGTATTCCCATCTCTTTCAGAATTTTCCATAGTTTATTGTGATCCACACAGTCAAAGGCTTTGGCATAGTCAATAAAGCAGAAATAGATGTTTTTCTGGAATCTCTTGCTTTTTCCATGGTCCAGCGGATGTTGCCAATTTGATCTCTGGTTCCTAGGAGGTAGGAAAACTATCTCTATTCTTATAAAACATGATATTTTATCTAGGAATTTTTTAAAATCCATAAAATACTATTAGAACTGAAATTGAACATGCATATCAGATACTAGAGCATTATATAAAAATCAGTTGTATTTCTAACATTTGCAATTAAGCAAAAAATGAAACTAAAAAATGTCATTTATAATAGCATCATAAAATACTATACCAGGAATTAAACAAAATTCAAAACTCAACCAATACTGCAAACTAAAAAAATTGTTGAAAGATTTTAAAGAAACTCTAAACATTTCCTTTTCATGAATGGAAAATTTTAAATTGTTAAGATGTTCAGTTCAGTTCAGTTGCTCAGTCATGTCTAACTCTTTGCAATCCCATGGACTGCAGCATACCAGGCTTCTCTGTCCATCACCAGCTCCCGGAGCTTGCACTAACTCATGTCCATTCAGTCAGTGATGCTACCCAACCATCTCATCCTCCATCGTCCCCTTGTCCTCCTGCCTTCAATCTTTCCAAGCATCGGGGTCTTTTCAAATGAGTTAGTTCTTTGCATCAGGTGGCCAAAATATGGGAATTTCAGCTTTAGCATCAGTCCTTCCAATGAATATTCAGGACTGATTTCCTTTAGGATGGACTGTTTTGATCTCCTTGCCACCCAAGGGACCCTCAAGAGTCTTCTCCAGCACCACAGTACAAAATCATCAATTCTTCGGCACTCAGCCTTTTTTATGGTCTAACTCTCACATCCATACATGCTGCTGCTGCTGCTGCTAAGTCATTTCAGTTATGTCTGACTCTGTGCGACCCCATAGACGGCAGCCCACCAGGCTCCACCATCCCTGGAATTCCCCAGACAAGAACACTGGAGTGGGTTGTCATTTCCTTCTCCAGTGCATGAAAGTGAAAAGTGAAAGTGAAGTCACTCATTCATGTCTGACTCTTTGTGACCCCATGGACTGCAGCCTACCATGCTCCTCCATCCATGGGATTTTCCAGGCAAGAGTACTGGAGAGGATTTGCATTGACTTCCTGGTGGCTCAGATGGTAAAACGTCTGTCTACAATGCGGCAGACCTGGGTTCGATCCCTGGGTTGGGAAGATCCCCTGGAGAAGGAAAAGGCAACTGACTCCAGTACTCTTGCCTAGAAAATCCCATGGACAGAGAAGCCTGGTGTCCTTGGGGTCGCAAAGAGTTGGACACGACTGAACAAGTTCACTTTCACTTTCTCTGTACATCCATACATGACTACTGGAAAAACCATAACTTTGACTAGAAAACAGACCTTTGTCAGCAAAATAACGTCTCTGCTTTTTAATATGCTGTCTAGGTTGGTCATAATGTCTAGGTTGGTCATACTGTCTAGATTGGTTAAGATGGTTAAGTCGCTCAGTTGTGTCCGACTCTTTGCGAACCTGTGGACTGTAGCCCTCCAGGGTCCTCCATCCATGGGATTCTCCAGGCAAGAATACTGGAGTGGGTTGCCATTTACTTCTCCAGGGGATCTTCCCAACCCAGGGATCGAACCCAGGTCTCCCACATTGCAGGCAGACGCTTTAACCTCTGAGCCACCAGGGAAGATTGCATGTATTGGTTAAGATGGTAATACTCCCCAAATTGATCTACAGACTCAGTGTGATCACTGTCAGAATCACAGCAGACTTTTTGTAGAAACTGACCAGCTGATTCTAAAATTCCCATGGAATTGCACAGGATCCAGGATGGCCAATAATCAGGAAAATGATGAACAAATTTGAAATATTCTCACTTCCCAATTTTAGAAAGTAGTATAAAGCACTAAGTAATCAAGACAGTGCTGCACTTGGATAAGGACAGACATATAGGTCAATGGAATAGAAATGGGAAAGTCATGTGTCTGTGATCAGCTGATTTTGACAAAGGCATACAGACCATTAAATGGGGAAATAAGAGTCTTTTCCACAAACAGAGCTGCAACACCTGGACAAGCCAGCCACATGTAAAGAATGAAATTGGACTCTTACCTTATAACATTTACCAAAATTAACTTGAGTCAAAAACCTGAATTGAGGGTCTAGAACTATGAATTTTTTAGAGGAAAATGTTGGGGTATATCTTGATGCCCAAATTTGACAATGGATTCTTATGTAAGACACCAGTAGCATGAACAACAAAAGAAAATATATATGTAAATTGAACTTCATCAAAATTAGGAGTATGTGCTTCAAGGACACTATCCAGAAAGTGAAATGACAGGGCAGATATAAGGGTAAGTAATGGTGAATCATGTATCTGACAAGAGACTTGTATCTGCAATATATAAAGAGCTCTTACATCTCAATAACAAAATGATGAATAATCCAGTTCAAAAATGGGGAAAGTTCTGAATAGATATTTCTTTGAAGAAAATATACAAATGCTCAATAAGCATATGCAAAAGTACTTGACATCATTACTAATCAGAAAATTGCAACTCGAAACCACAATGAACTACCATTCCATATCCATTAGGATAGCTAGAGTTAAAAAGTCAGATTAATAATACGTGTTTAAGAAGAAGTAAAGAAATCACCGCCCTTACACCTTGCTGTTTGGATTGTAAATGATTGCTACCGCTCTGGAAAGCAGTCTGGCACTTACTCAAATGGTTAAACATAGAGTTAGCGTGAAAGTGAAAGTTGCACGGTTGTGTCCGACTCTTTGTGACTCCATGGACTATACAGTCCAAGGAATTCTCTAGGCCAGAATAGTAGAGTGGGTAGCCTTTCCCTTCTCCAGGGGATCTTCCCAACCCAGGAATCGAACCCAGGTCTCCTGCATTGTAGGCAGATTCTTTACCAGCTGAGCCATAGGGAAGCCCAAGAATCCTATCCCTTCTCGAGCAGATCTTCCCAACCCAGGAATCAAAATGGAGTCTCCTGCATTGCAGGCAGATTCTTTACCAACTGAGAGTTAGCATATGACCTAGGTAAATTACACTTACACTCCTAGGTAAATTTCCAAGAGAAATGAAAGCATGTGGTCACACAAAGAGTTTTATGTTAATGTTTATAGCAACATTATTTATAGAAGTCAAAAGTTGGAAACAACCAAAATATCCACCAACAGATAAATAAACAAAATATATTCATACGATGCATTATTGTTCAGCCATGAAATGGAATAAACTATTGATACATGCTACAACATAGATGAACCATAAAAGCATTATGCCAAGTGAAAGAAGCAAGTCACAAAAGGCAACATATCATATGATTGCATTTATATGCAATATCCAGAATAGGCAAATTTATAGGAATTGAAAGTAGGTTAGTAATTGCCAGGGAGAGAAAGGGACTGAGAGATTTGGGGATTAGGGACTAAGGGGACAATATTAAAGGATACAGGGTGTCTTTTAAAGGGTATAAAAATGTTCTAAAGTTTACTTTGAGTATATTGAAAAACATTGGATTGTATACTTTAAATGGTTGAATTCTACAGAATGTGAATTCTGTTTCAATAAAGCTGTAAAAAACAAATGAACAAATAAAACAGTCTCTGCCCCAGGTGGTTTAGCTACTTCCCCAAAGTATGTAGTGTGAAAAGCCCATAAATGGACAAAAATATGATCAGCTTCTTCTTATCTTCCTTTAGGCCATATCTTATTCATTATGGGCAAGAGCCACTTCCAAAGTAGATCAGGTCTTCATTCCCATTAGCATTTGGCCTTTGGTCAATTTACAGCACAGAAAGAGCTTTCTCTGGCAGACAGTTTTAGACCACCAACAAATTCACCTATGAGGTCGAGCAAGTATCATTGTGGTTTTTACAAATTTTTTATTAGAGTGATATTTTTATATAACTATTGAGTGCTTTTGCAAACTGATTTCAATGTTGAGACATATAATCTTGATCAAGATTTATAACTTCTTAAAACTACCTTTTAAATATGATTTCAAGGGTCATAACTAAGTTAGGTTAGAGCTCAAATTTAGTATCTATTTGAAAAAGATTTCAAATTCTTTCTCCATTTTCTCTGAGTAAACCTGTGCATTCCTTTTTCTGTTCTCTATTTTGAACACATTAATATTAAATACCTCATATTGAAAATGATTATTCTTTTTGCTCAAATTATTTTTAAAGACTGCAGTCATAGGAACATAAAGCCACGTCTGGTAGATATATCTATGTTTATATGAATCTACCCTACCAAATAAAACTTATCTTATTTCAAAGTTAAATGAAATTTAACATTTGCCCATTAGTAAGGACCCTAACAGGAAACTGATTAAACACTCAAGTAAGGCTAATTTGAGGAGGGTTTATTTACAAAGGTCTTTTCACTTACTACAAAAGCATGGGTAGGACCAGGGTATCAGATGCAGTGAAGTTGTTGCTACCTAGACCTCAGCGAATGAAGGGAGGAAGAGGGGAAAGAGAATGAGCTGCCTTGAGAGGAGCATACCCTTCCCTCAAGGCTCAGTTCACCTGGCAAACTTGTGGTGACTTCACAGGGAGGGAAAGAAATTAAATAGCTTCAAGTCTGAATGGAAATTTTCATTCATCTATATGTGAAGGAATGATGCCGTTTTTTCAGATTTGTGTATAACTTTACTTTAGCTTATTTTGAGGTCTGTTTTGCTGTTTTCCATTTATGTTCTAGCCAGATCTATTGTAGTTACCTCTATGACCTCATCACAGACTTTTTTCTTCCAGTTTTATTGAGATATAATTGACATAGAGTACTGCACAGGTTCATGGTATACATTATAATGATGTGACATAGATCATGAAAAGATTTTCCCAATATCTTTAGTGAATGTATCTCATAAAGCTACAATATTAAATAGGAAAGAAAATTTTCCTTGGGTTGAGTACTCAGGATTCACTGTCTTAATAGCTTTCATATATATCATACAGCAGTGTTGATTACCTATATCATATTGTATATTACATTCCTAGTATTTATCTTATAACTTGATTACTTAGTTCCCACTCCCTTCACTGGCTACCTGTGGTAGCAATGAATCCGATCTCTTTGAATTGTTTTTGAAGTATAATTTTCTACAACACTTTGTTAGTTCCTGTTACAAAGCAGTGATTTGGTATTTCAAGAAGACCACCAAGATAAGTCTAGTTACCATTTGTCAACCTACAGGGATATTACATAAGTATTGCCTATATTCCCCACATTGTGCATTGCATCCTCATGACATTTATGTTGCAACTAGAAATTTGTACCTGTTTATCTTGCTCCCCTATTTCTCTTCCCCCCTCATGCCTGGCCCCTCTGGCAGCCACCTCTTTGATTTTTGTATCTGAAAGTTTCTGTTTTGTCACATTTGTTCATTTTTTAAAAATTTTTAAAAAATTTTTAGTGTTTATTTTTACTTTATTTTTCTTTGCAATACTGCATTGGTTTTGCCATACATTGACATGAATCCACCACAGGTATACATGTGTTCCCAAACATGAACTCCCCTCCCACCTGCCTCCCCATAACATCTCTCTGGGTCATCCCCGTGCACCAGCCCCAATCATCCTGTATCCTGCATCGGACATAGACTGGCGATTCGTTTCTGACATGATAGTATACATGTTTCAATGCCATTTTCCCAAAACATCTCACCCTCTCCCTCTCCCTCTGAGTCCAAAACGCCGCTCTACACATCTGTGTCTCTTTTGCTGTCTTGCATACAGGGTCATCATTGCCATCTTTCTAAATTCCATATATATGTGTTAGTATACTGTATTGGTGTTTTTCTTTCTGGCTTACTTCACTCTGTATAATCAGCTCCAGTTTCATCCATCTCATTAGAACTGATTCCAATATATTCTTTTTAATGGCTGAGTAATACTCCATTGTGTATATGTACCACAGCTTTCTTATCCATTCATCTGCTGATGGACATCTAGGTTGTTTCCATGTTCTGGCTATTATAAACAGTGCTGCAATGAACATTGGGGTACATGTGTCTTTTCAATTCTGGTTTCCTCGGTGTGTATGCCCAGCAGTGGGATTGCTGGGTCATAAGGCAATTCTATTTGCAATTTTTTAAGGAATCTCCACACTGTTCTCCATAGTGGCTGTACTAGTTTGCATTCCCACCAACAGTGTCGGAGGGTTCCCTTTTCCCCACACCCTCTCCAGCATTTATTGCTTGCAGACTTTTGGATCGCAGACATTCTGACTGGTGTGAAGTGGTACCTCACTGTGGTTTTGATTTGCATTTCTCTAATAATGAGTGATGTTGAGCATCTTTTCATGTGATTGTTAACCATCTGTATGTCTTCTTTGGAGAAATGTCTATTTAGTTCTTTGGCCGATTTTTTGATTGGGTGGTTTATTTTTCTGGAATTGAGCTACATAAGTTGCTTGTATATTTTCGAGATTAGTTGTTTGTCAGTTGCTTCACTTGCTATTATTTTCTCCCATTCAGAAGGCTGTCTTTTCACCTTGCTTATAGTTTCCTTTGTTGTGCAGAAGCTTCTAATTTTAATTAGATCCCATTTGTTTATTTTTGCTCTTATTTCCAGAATTCTGGGGGGTGGATCATAGAGGATCCTGCTGTGATTTATGTCGGAGAGTGTTTTGCCTATGTTCTCCTCTAGGAATTTTATAGTTTCTGGTCTTACGTTTAGATCTTTAATCCATTTTGAGTTTATTTTTGTGTGTGGTGGTAGAAAGTGATCTAGTTTCATTCTTTTACAAGTGGTTGACCCCTTTTCCCAGCACCGCTTGTTAAAGAGATTGTCTTTACTCCATTGTATATTCTTGCCTCCTTTGTCAAAGATAAGGTGTCCATATGTATGTGGATTTATCTCAGGGCTTTCTATTTTGTTCCATTGATCTATATTTCTGTCTTTGTGCCAGTACCATACTGTCTTGATGACTGTGGCTTTGTAGTAGAGTCTGAAGTCAGGCAAGTTGATTCCTCCAGTTCCATTCTTCTTTCTCAAGATGGCTTTGGCTATTCGAGGTTTTTTGTATTTCCATACAAATCTTGAAATTATTTGTTCTAGTTCTGTGAAAAATATCGCTGGTAGCTTGATAGGGATTGCATTGAATTTGTAGATTGCTTTGGGTAGTATACTCATTTTCACTATATTGATTCTTCTGATCCATGAACATGGTATATTTCTCCCTCTATTAGTGTCCTGTTTGATTTCTTTCATCAGTGTTTTATAGTTTTCTATATATAGGTCTTTAGTTTCTTTAGGTAGATATATTCCTAAGTATTTTATTCTTTTTGTTGCAGTGGTGAGTGGAATTGTTTCCTTAATTTCTTTTTCTACTTTCTCATTATTAGTGTATAGGAATGCAAGGGATTTCTGTGTGTTGATTTTGTATCCTGCAACTTTACTATAGTCACTGATTAGCTCTAGTAATTTTCTGGTGGAGTCTTTAGCGTTTTCTATGGAGAGGATCATGTCATCTGCAAACAGTGAGAGTTTAACTTCTTCTTTTCCAATTTGGATTCCTTTTATTTCTTTTTCTGCTCTGATTGCTGTGGCCAAAACTTCCAGAACTATGTTGTATAGTAGCGGTGAAAGTGGACACCCTTGTCTTGTTCCTGACTTTAGGGGAAATGCTTTCAATTTTTCACCATTGAGGATAATGTTTGCTGTGGGTTTGTCATAAATAGCTTTTATTATGTTGAGGTATGTTCCTTCTATTCCTGCTTTCTGGAGAGTTTTTATCATAAATGGATGTTGAATTTTGTCAAAGGCCTTCTCTGCATCTATTGAGATAATCGTATGGCTTTTAGTTTTCAATTTGTTAATGTGGTGAATTACATTGATTGATTTGCAGATATTGAAGAATCCTTGCATCCCTGGGATAAAGCCCACTTGGACATGGTGTATGATCTTTTTCATGTGTTGTTGGATTCTGATGGCTAGAATTTTGTTGAGGATTTTTGCATCTATGTTCATCAGTGATATTGGCCTGTAGTTTTCTTTTTTTGTGGCATCTTTGTCAGGTTTTGGTATTAGGGTGATGGTGGCCTCATAGAATGAGTTTGGAAGTTTACCTTCCTCTGCAATTTCTGGAAGAGTTTGAGGAGGATAGGTGTTAGCTCTTCTCTAAATTTTTGGTAGAATTCAGCTGTGAAGCTGTCTGGACCTGGGCTTTTGTTTGCTGGAAGATTTCTGATTACAGTTTCAATTTCCGTGCTTGTGATGGATCTGTTAAGATTTTCTATTTCTTCCTGGTTCAGTTTTGGAAAGTTGTACTTTTCTAGGAATTTGTCCATTTCTTCCATGTTGTCCATTTTATTGGCATATAATTGCTGATAGTAGTCTCTTATGATCCTTTGTATTTCTGTGTTGTCTGTTGTGATCTTTCCATTTTCATTTCTAATTTTATTGATTTGATTTTTCTCCCTTTTTTTCTTGATGAGTCTGGGTAATGGTTTGTCAATTTTATTTATCCTTTCAAAGAACCAGCTTTTGGCTTTGCTGATTTTTGCTCTGGTCTCTTTTGTTTCTTTGCATTTATTTCTGCCCTAATTTTTAAGATTTCTTTCCTTCTACTAACTCTGGGGTTATCCATTTCTTCCTTTTCTAGTTGCTTTAGGTATAGAGTTAGGTTATTTATTTGACTTTTTCTTGTTTCTTGAGGTATGCCTGTATTGCTGTGAACTTTCCCCTTAGCACTGCTTTTATAGTGTCCCACAGGCTTTGAGTTGTTGTGTTTTCATTTTCATTAGTTTCTATGCATATTTTGATTTCTTTTTTTATTTCTTCTGTGATTTGTTGGTTATTCAGAAGTGTATTGTTAGCCTCCATATGTTGGAATTTTTAATAGTTTTTCTCCTGTAATTGAGATCTAATCTCAATGCATTATGGTCAGAAAAGATGCTTGGAATGATTTCGATTTTTTTTAATTTATCAAGGTTAGATTTATGGCCCAGGATGTGATCTATCCTGGAGAAGATTCCGTGAGCACTTGAGAAAAGGGTGAAATTCATTGTTTTGGGGTGAAATGTTCTATAGATATAAATTAGGTCTAACTGGTCTATTGTATCATTTAAAGTTTCCGTTTCTTTGTTAATTTTCTGTTTAGTTGATCTGTCCATAGGTGTGAGTGGGGCATTAAAGTCTCCCACTATTATTGTGTTATTGTTAATTTCCCCTTTCATACTTGTTAGCATTTGTCTTACATATTGCAGTGCTCCTATATTGGGTGCATATAAATTTATAATTATTATATCTTCTTCATGGATTGATCCTTTGATCATTATGTAGTGTCCTTCTTTGTCTCTTTTCACAGCCTTTGTTTAAAGTCTATTTTATCGGATATGAGTATTGCCACTCCTGCTTTCTTTTGGTCTCTATTTGCGTGGAATATCTTTTCCAGCCCTTCACTTTCAGTCTGTATGTGTCCCTTGTTTTGAGGTGGGTCTCTTGTAAGCAGCATATAGAGGGGTCTTTTTTTTTGTATCCATTGAGCCAGTCTTTGCCTTTTGGTTGGGGCATTCAACCCATTTACGTTTAAGGTAATTATTGATAAGTACGATCCCGTTACCATTTACTTTATTGTTTTGGGTTCGGGTTTATACACCCTTTTGTGTTTCCTGTCTAGAGAATATCCTTTAGAATTTGTTGGAGAGCTGGTATGGTGGTGCTGAATTCTCTCAGCTTTTGCTTGTCTGTAAAGCTTTTGATTTCTCCTTCATATTTGAATGAGATCCTTGCTGGGTACAGTAATCTTGGCTGTAGGTTATTTTCTTTCATCACTTTAAGTTTGTCTTGCCATTCCCTCCTGGCCTGAAGAGTTTCTATTGAAAGATCAGCTGTTATCCTTATGGGAATCCCCTTGTGTGTTATTTGTTGTTTTTCCCTTGCTGCTTTTAATATGTGTTCTTTGTGTTTGATCTTTGTTAATTTGATTAATATGTGTCTTGGGGTGTTTCGCCTTGGGTTTATCCTATTTGGAACTCTCTGGGTTTCTTGGACTTGGGTGATTATTTCCTTCGCCATTTTAGGGAAGTTTTCAACTATTATCTCCTCAAGGATTTTCTCATGGTCTTTCTTTTTGTCTTCTTCTGGGACTCCTATAATTCGAATGTTGGAGCATTTCATATTGTCCTGGAGGTCTCTGAGATTGTCCTCATTTCTTTTAATTCGTTTTTCTTTTTTCCTCTCTGATTCATTTATTTCTACCATTCTATCTTCTATTTCACTAATCCTATCTCTGCCTCCATTATTCTACTATTTTTTGCCTCCAGAGTGTTTCTGATCTCATTTATTGTGTTATTCATTATATATTGACTCTGTTTTATTTCTTCTAGGTCCTTGTTAAACCTTTCTTGCATCTTCTCAATCCTTGTCTCCAGGCTATTTATCTGTGATTCGATTTTGATTTCAAGATATTTGATCATTTTCACTATCAATATTTGGAGTTCTTTCTCTGGTAGATTCCCTGTCTCTTCCTCTTTTGTTTGGTTTGGTGGGCATTTTTCCTGTTCCTTTACCTGCTGAGTATTCCTCTGTCTCTTCAACTTGGTTATATTGCTGCATTTGAGGTGGCCTTTCTATATTCTGGGAATTTGTGGGAGTTCTCTTTATTATGGAGCTTCCTCACTGTGGGTGGTGTTGTATCAGTGGCTTGTCAAGGTTTCCTGGTTAAGGAGGCTTGTGTTGGAGTTCTGGTGGGTGGAGCTGGGTTTCTTCTCTCTGGAGTGCAGTGGAGTGACCAGTAATTGGTTATGAGACGTCAGTGGTTTTAGAGTAACTTTGAGCTGCCTGTATATTGAAGCTCAGGGGTGTGTTCCTGTGTTGCTGGAGAATTTGTGTGGTATGTCTTGCTTTGGAACTTGTTGGCCCTTGGGTGGAGCTTGGTTTCAGTGTAGGTATGGAGGCATTTGATGAGCTCCTATTGCTTAATGTTCCCTGAATTCAGGAGTTCTCTGATGTTCTCAGGCTTTGGACTTAAGCCTCCTGCTTCTGGTTTTCAGTTTTATTTTTACAGTAGCCTCTAGAGTTCTCCATCTATACAGCACCGATGATAAAACATCTAGGTTAAAGATGAAAAGTTTCCCCACATTGAGTGACACCCAGAGAGGTTCACTGAGTTAAATGGAGAAGAGAAGAGGGAGGGGGTAGTTAGAGGTGACTGGAATGAGATGCAGTGAGATCAAAAGAGGAGAGAGCAAGCTAGCCAGTAATCACTTCCTTATGTGCGTTCCATAGTCTGGACCACTCAGAGGTATCCACGGAGTTATACAGGGAAGAGGAGAGGGAGGAAGTAGACAGAGGTCGCCAGGAGGATAAAAGAGGGAAATGAAAAGAAGAGAGACAAATCCAGCCAGTAACCAGTTCCTTAGGTGTTCTCCACCATCTGGAACACACAGAGATTCACAGGGTTGGATAGAGAAGAGAAGGGGGAGGGAAGAGACAGAGGCCACCTGGTGGAGAAAAAGGAGAGTCCAAAGGAGGAGAGTGGTCAAGCCAGTAATCTCACTCTCAGGTAAAATTGGGTAGTGAAGTTTGGGTTTTTAAATGTACAAAATTGACAACAAAAACCAAAAAGCAAAGATTAAAAATCTAGAGAGGTTGGATTTTCAAAAATACAATATTAAAGAAAAGAAGAAGAAGGGAAAAAGAAAAAAGAAACACACACACACACACACACACAAGAAAACCAAAAAAAAAAAAAAAAACCACAAGAATTATTTAAAAACACCACCAACAACCACACAAAGACTATATATGGTGCTTGCTTTTAAAAATAGATTCTTTTTTTTTTGAAAAGTAATAGTACGTTATAGAAATAAAAATTAGAGGAGAAATAGAAGACTTAACAATTTTAAAAAGTTAGAAAAAAAGAAGAAGAAGAAAAAGAAAAGGAGAAAAAACAACCCCACAACAGTGTCAACAAAAAAGAAACAAAAAAATGATTGTAAAAATG
Organism: Ovis aries; assembly: GCF_016772045.2. Taxonomy (NCBI): domain Eukaryota; kingdom Metazoa; phylum Chordata; class Mammalia; order Artiodactyla; family Bovidae; genus Ovis; species Ovis aries. The sequence goes on along the minus strand of NC_056057.1, from coordinate 23,420,711 downwards.
GTAAAGATATATCTGGCCCTTTCTCTGGTGTTGTGGGCAGTGTGGGGTCGTTTCCAAGGCGGTTCCCTCTGTTTAACTTCTTCTGTTTGCTGGTCTCTTCAGTGTCTGATTTCTGTCCTGACACAGGGGGGACGGTGGTGGACACTTTTTTTTTTAGGCTCACTTGTTCAGTCGGCTGTGGGGAGGGAGGGATGCTGCAAACAAATAGCACTGTTGTGTGCATGTAGTGTCTCAGCCCCGCTGGGCCTGTCCCTGCTCATGGCGCACAAACCGCTCCAGCTCTACGATGCTCAGCTGGGAACCATCTGAGGCCAGCCCTAGGCTGTGTGCACCTCCCCAGTCTAAGCCGTTCAGGTTTGGCGCTCAGGTAGCCCTCAGAGGCGCAGATTCAGTTGGGACTGCGTTTTGTGCCCTTCCCAGGTCCGAGTAGCTCAGGAGTTTGGTGAGCGCGGTCGCTGCGACTTGTCGCCTTTCCTGTCCCTGCTGCTCAGTTTTCTGGGTATACCGCTGGCGCCCCTTGTGAGGCAGATGGTGACTGTCCAGCACCCCCAGAAGTCTTAACAAAGAAGCCTGCTTACAGTTTGGTAGGTAAAGTCTCTCCAGGGCTGCAGGCATCTGTGCTGCTTTTCCACTGGGGGAGTTACTGTTGGGCTTGTAATCTGTTGGTTTTAATTATTTATTTATTTTTCCTTCCTGTTATGTTGCCCTCTGTGCTTCCAAGGCTCGCCACAGACTTGGCAGGGAGAGTGTTTCCTGGTGTTTGGAAACCTCTCTTCTTAAAATTCCCTTCCTGGGATGGGCTTCCCTTCCTGAGATGGAGCTCCCTCCCAACCTCCTTTGTCTCTTTGTTCATCTTTTATATTTTTTCCTACCTGTTTTTGAAAACAATGATCTGCTTTTCTGGGTGCCTGATGTCCTCTGCCAGCATTCAGAAGTTGTTTTGTGGAGTTTGCTCAGCGTTGAAATGTTCTTTTGAGGAATTTGTTCTTTTGAGGAATTTGTGAGGGAGAAAGTGGTCTCCCCGTCCTAATCTCCGCCATCTTAGGACTGTTCATTTGTTTTGTTTCTTACATTCCATATGTAAGTGAAATCATACAGTATTTGTCTTTGTCTGGCTTATTTCACTTAGCACAATTCTCTGTAGGTCTATCCATGTTGTTGGAAACAGCAAGATTTCATTCTTTTTTATGGCTGAGCAATAGTCTGCTGTGTGTATGTGTACATATGTATATATGTATGTTTGTGTGTATTGAGATATATATATATATATATATATATATATATTTGTATATCACCTCTTCTTTATCCATTCTTGGGCATTTTGATTGCTTGCATATTTTTTGGCTATTATGAATAATGCTACAGTGAACATGCAGCTGCTGCTAAGTCGCTTCAGTCGTGTCCGACTCTGTGTGACCCCATAGACGGCCGCTTACCAGGCTCCCCCATCCCTGGGATTCTCCAGGCAAGAACACTGGAGTGGGTTGCCATTTCCTTCTCCAGTGAACATAAGGGTGTATATATCTTTTCTAATTACTGTTCTGAATTACTTTGAATAAATACCAGGGAGTGGAAATGCTGGAGCATATATTAGTCCTATTTTTAATTTTTTGAAGAAACTCAGTACTATTTTTCTTCATAGCTATACAGTTTACATTCCCACCAAGAGTGCATGTAGGTTCCCTTCTCTCCACATCCTGACCAACACTTGTTATTTGTTCTGTTTTTTGATAGTAGCCAGTCGAATAAGTGTTGGGTGATATCAATTTCTGGTTCTGATTTTCATTTACCTGGTAACTAGTGATGTTAAGCCTTTCATATGTTTATAGACCATCTGTATGTCTTCATTGGGAAAACATCTGTTCAGCTCCTCTACCCTTTTTTAATCAGGTTGGATTTTTCAAAAATGAGTTGTGAGAGTTCTTTGTATATTTTGGGTATTAACCCCTTATCTGATATATTGTTCAGTTCAGTTCAGTCACTCAGTCGTGTCCGACTCTTTGAGACCCCATGAATTGCCACAAGCCAAGCCTCACTGTCCATCATCAACTCCCGAAGTTCACTCAGACTCACGTCCATCGAGTCAGTGATGCCATCCAGCCATCTCATCCTCTGTCATCCCCTTCTCCTCCTGCTCTCAACTCCTCCCAGCATCAGAGTCTTTTCCAATGTGTCAGCTCTTTGGATGAGGTGGCCAAAGTACTGGAGTTTCAACTTTAGCATCAGTCCTTCCAATGAAAACCCAAGACTGATCTTTAGGATGGACTGGTTGGATCTCCTTGCAGTCCAAAGGACTCTCAAGAGTCTTCTCCAACACCACAGTTCAAACGCATCAGTTCTTTGGTACTCAGCCTTCTTCACAGTCCAGCTCTCACATCCATACATGACCACTGGAAAAACCATAGCCTTGACTAGACGGACCTTAGTCGGCAAAGAAATGTCTCTGTTTTTGAATATGCTATCTAGGTTGGTCATAACTTTTCTTCCAAGGAGTAAGAGACTTTTAATTTCATGGCTGCAATCACCATCTGCAGTGATTTTGGAGCCCCCCCCCCAAAAAAAAAAGGCTGACACTGTTTCCACTGTTTCCTCATCTATTGCCCATGAAGTGATGGGACCAGATGCCATGATCTTCGTTTTCTGAATGTTGAGCTTTAAGCCAGCTTGTTCACTCTCCTCCTTCACTTTCATCAAGAGGCTTTTTAGTTCCTCTTCACTTTCTGCCATAAGGATGGTATCATTTGCATATCTGAGGTTATTGATATTTCTCCCACCAATCTTGATTCCAGCTTGTGTTTCTTCCAGTCCAGTGTTTCTCATGATGTATTCTGCATATAAGTTAAATAAGCAGAGTGACAATACATAGCCTTGACATACTCCTTTTCCTATTTGGAACCAGTCTGTTGTTTCAGGTCCAGTTCTAATTGTTGCTTCCTGACCTGCATACAGATTTCTCAAGAAGCAAGTCAGGTGGTCTGGTATTCCCATCTCTCTCAGGGTTTTCCACAGTTTATTGTGATCCACAGTCAAAGGCTTTGGCATAGTCAAGAAAGCAGAAATAGATGTTTTTCTGGAACTCTCTTGCTTTTTCCATGATCCAGCAGATGTTGGCAATTTGATCTCTGGTTCCTCTGCCTTTTCTAAAACCAGCTTGAACATCAGGAAGTTCACGGTTCACGTATTGCTAAAGCCTGGCTTGGAGAATTTTGAGCAAAACTTTACTAGCGTGTGAGATGAGTGCAATTGTACAGTAGTTTGAGCATTCTTTGGCATTGCCTTTCTTTGGGATTGAAATGAAAACTGATCTTTTCCAGTCTTGTGGCCACTACTGAGTTTTCCAAATGTGCTGGCATATTGAGTGCAGCACTTTCACAGCATCGTCTTTCAGGATTTGAAATAGCTCTACTGGAATTCCATCACCTCCACTAGCTTTGTTTGTAGTGATGCTATCTAAGGCCCACTTGACTTCACATTCCAGGATGTCTGGCTCTAGATGAGTGATCACACCATCGTGATTTTCCGGGTCGTGAAGATCTTTTTGGTATAGTTCTTCTGTGTATTCTTGCCCCCTCTTCTCAATATTGTTAGCGAATGTCTTCTCTCATTCAGTAGGCAGCCTTTTCATTTTGTTGAAAATGTGCTTCATTGTGCAAAAGCTTTTTAGTTTGATGTGGCCCCACTTGTTTATGTTTGCTTTTGTTTCCCTTGCTGGAGGAGACATATCCAAAAAAAGTATTTCTAAGATCAATGTCAAAGAGCAAAATGTCTATGCTTTCTTCTAGAAGTTTTATTATTTCATGCCTTATATATATCTTTAATCTATTTTGAACATTTTTTATGCATGATGTGCAAAAGTCCAGTTTGATTCTTTTGCATATAGCTGTCAAGGGTTTCCAGCACCGCTTATTGAACAGAGCATCATTTTCCAACTCTATACTCTTGCCTCCTCCTCATAGATTAATGGCTCATGTAAGTGTGGATTCATTTGCGGGCCCTTTATTCTATTCCATATATCTATGTGTCTGTTTTTGTGCCAGTACCATACTATTTTGTATACTGTAAATTTGTAGTATATAGTCTAAAATCAAGGAGGTGATAGTTCCACCTTTGTTCTTCATCAAAGATTGTTTTGGATATATTCAGGTTATTTTGTGTTTCTATATATATTTTAGAATTATTTATTCTAGTTCATTGGTACTTTGATAAGAATTGCATTGAATCTGTGGGTTACCTTGGGTAATGTGATTATTTTAGCAACATTAATTCTTCCAGCTCATGAGCACAGTATATCTTTCCATCTGTTTATGTTCCCTTTAATGTTTTTCATCAGTATCTTCTAGTTTTCCAAGTACAGTTGTTTTGCCTCCTTACTTAGATTTATTTCTAGGTATTTTATCCTTTTTGATGAGATTATAAATGGAATTGTTTCGTTAAATTTTGTCTAAAGTTTTTCTCACATTTCTGAAATGATCCCATAATTTTTATTCTTCCGTTAATTAATACCCTCTATCACACTGACTGATTTTCAGATTGAACCATCTCTTCAACTTTCGTGATTTCCACTATTCTGCTTCCAGTTTGCTGATCCATTCCTCCATATCATCTAATCTATTCTTGATTCCTTCTGGTGTGTTTAGTATTTCATTTATTTTATTCTTCAGCTCTGTCAGTTTCTTTATATTTCCTAACACTTTGTTAAAAACTTCTAACTTCTTACTGTGTTCAAACAGTCTTTTCTCAAGCTGTTTGAACGTCTTTATGATCTTTACCTTGACCTGTTTATCTCCACTTAGTTATTCTGTAGTTTTGTCCTGCTCCTTAATTTGGAGTATATTCCCTTATGACCTTGATACTGTTTTTATTTCTATACGTTTAGTAATTTGGTTATGTTTCCTGATCTTGGAGGAGAAGACTGTTGTAGATATCCTCTGCATCCCAGCAGTGCATTCTGCTCATATCACCCAAGCTGTATGCTCTAGGGATGTCCTCTATGTGGGCTGCGCAGGCCCTTCTGTTAGGCTGTTTACTGTGGTCAGTCAGATAGGTCTGTCTGGCCCCTGATCTGGGTGGTTGCCGTTCCCTACCTAGTATGGAGGCTGTGTGGCTTCTGGTTGGTGAGGAGGAGTCACAAGGCTGATGTCTGTGGAACCCCATGGGTTCCTGCAGCTAATCCTGGTGCACAAGTGTGTGCAGCTGGGTCCTGAGGGCATGATGGCACAACTGGAGGTCCCAATCTAGTGTTGGCCTGCTGTTTAGCCGGCCAGTTCCTAACATGGCTGGTTGAAAGACCAGGGTGTCCCAGAGTTAGTATTGGCCGTTGGTGAGTGGGGTAAGATCCCAGAGAAAGGTCCAGGGTGTCTCAGAGCTGCTGTTGACCTGCTGGTGAGTGGGCTGGTGCTCTCATCCAGCTAGCTGCTTGACCTGAGTTGTCCCATACGAGTGTAGAAAAGCTGGGGGTTGAGGCCCAGTCCTAGTATCAACAAGCTAGAAGAGGATTTAAAAATGGCATTTGCTAACTCCAGTGTCCAAGTGGTAAAACATGCTCCCCAAAATGGCTTTGTGTCCGCAAGATGAGCTTCACTTGCCTCAAGCCTTTCTGAAAGGCTCTCCAAGATCTGTAGGTAGATTTGACCCAGGCTCCTTTCCGATTATTGCTTTTTCCCTGGGTCTTGGAGAATGTAACATTTTGTATGCATCCTTTTAAAAAGGAGTTTCTGCTTCCTACAAACCTCTGCCTCTCCCCAAAAGTAAATCCCACTAGCCTTCAAAGGCAAACATTCTGGGGTTTTGTCTTCCTGGTACAGAACTTGTGCTAGGGAGGTCAGTGTGGGGCTCAGACTCCTTGCTGCTTGGGAAGAACCTGTGCAGTTGCAATTATCCTTCCATTTGTGGGTTACCCACCCTGGGTTTGGGACTTGACTTTACCACCTCTCCTCCCTCCTACTCATCTCACTGGAGCTCCTCCTGTATAGATCTTTTCTGCTTTTCAGGTCTTTCTCATCAGTAGTTACTCTGCTAACAGTTGTAATGTTGGTGTTGCCATGGGATGAGATGAGATCATGATATTCCCCTACTCCACCATCTTCACCACTCCTCTCATCTCAACAGAGTACCTTGTGATGATAAATTTTTCAGTACTGTCTGTAAAAATGGATCTTTCCTAGTTCTTGAGGCACCTGAATTTCTTGACCCCTGGCATTCTTCTCTTCACTCTTATACTCTTATTATAGACTTTTAGATAAGCCTGGTATGGTTAATCATTTCAGAATTTGGCAATGACAATGAAAGATTGTAAATACTTTAGACTACTAGTTCAGATTAATAATAAAAAATATTTATGATATTGCTTTTCCTATAGGTTAATGAAAATGGGAAAATTAAAATTATAGAGATTGCACCTGGAGTTCAAGCTTCAAAGATTTGGCATCTAGAAAAAAATCCATATAACATGGAAGCAAACAAAATATTAAACTTAATTAAGGCAGAGAAAATCAGTGGACAGTTAACTTACAATTATTAAAATTATTACTGGAAATGTATTATTTATAAATAAAACTGAATTATTTTCACTTTTTAGAATTTAATATCCAAATAGTACTTTAGAATCCTCATGCATGTCCTTTAGAAATATAATGCACTTGGGATCTATAAGTTGCCTCAGGGACCTTCCAGAGCTTTCTCTAGTTTTTTGAGGCATATGTTGGGATGTAAAGAGAAAAGTGACTTTCTCAACCCCTTCACATTTTCATTAAGTGGGCGAAATGAAATAGGAATCTAGGTTAGCGATACAGAATAATTTTTTTCATATATTATAGATTTATGTATTTTTAAATGAAACATAATATGTAAAATTGATAAAAATCAAATTGTTAGTTGTTCAGTCATGTCTGACTCTTTGTGACCCTATGGACTGTAGCCTTCCAGTCCCCCCTGTCCATGAAATTCCCCAGGCAAGAATACTGGAGCGGGTTGCCATTCCCTTCTCCAGGGGATCTTCCCAATCCAGGGATCAAACTATTTTCTGAATTCACAATCCTTCATTTCCAGGACCCTCCCACACATACTCACTGACAAAAGTTGTAACATACCATTTCTATTTTCATAACAATCATTTTCTTTCTATAATTTATAATAATATTTTAAACAAAATTTCTCATTCATGACATAATGAATACACTAGCATAACTTTAAGAAGTCCAAAACTATTGGGCATGGCTGAAATTGGAGAAATGTTCACCATATTTTACCCATGTCATTCTATTCTTTCTTAAATGTACTCCTTACATTCAACTTCCAATCTGATTAAAAAGGTAAAGACTAAAATTGTGTTCCCTTATTATTCTTTCCCCTCATAGTATATTGTTCATTTCCTTCATAGTAACTTGCCCACCAGTCCATCCTAAAGGAGATCAGTCTTGAGTGTTCATTGGAAGGACTGATGTTGAAGCTGAAACTCCAATACTTTGGCCACCTCATGTGAAGAACTGACTCATTGGGAAAGACCCTGATGCTGGGAAAAATTGAAGGCAGGAAGAGAAGGGGACGACACAGGATGAGATGGTTGGATGGTATCACGGACTCGATGGACATGGGTTTGGGTGGACTCCAGGAGTTGGTGATGGACAGGGAAGCCTGGAGTGCTGCAATTCATGGAGTCGCAAAGAGTCAGACATGACTGAGTGACTGAACTGAACTGATTCTTTATAATTTGTTAATCTTAGGGTTGTTGTTTTTTTTTTTATTAATCTGCTAATGTTGTTAGCCAGTAAACTCCCAGAAGGCAGGAATGGTATCTAATTGTTTTCAACCCTTTGAAGTTCTAGCACAAACCTTGAGACATAGTAAGAGCTTGGCAACTATTTGTAAGTGAAACTATAAGTTAATCTGATTAAAGAAATAATATCCAGGCCATGTGTACACAGTGGCACACTTATAGAGAAAATAAGCTTAGCATTCTATAAACAAACGTTTCAAAATGCTTGACTTTTGTGAATAAAACACATGCCTTCTGAGTCTTTGTTCTCTCTCTGTATGTATATGATTTTAGTATACAGAGAAATAGCATCAGTACTAATCATATTAGAGAAGACCTCAAATCCAAAATCAGATTCAGTTCAGTTCAGTCACTCAGTCGTGTCTGACTCTTTGTGACCCCACGAATTGCAGCATGCCAGTCCTCCCTGTCCATCACCAACTCCCAGAGTTTACCCAAACTCATGTCCATCGAGTTGGTGATGCCATCCAGCCATCTCATCCTCTGTCATCCCCTTCTCCTCCTGCCCTCAATCTTTCCCAGCATCAGGGTCTTTCCCAATGAGTCAGTTCTTCACATGAGGTGGCCAAAGTATTGGAGTTTCACCTTTAGCATCAGTCCTTCCAATGAACACCCAGGACTGATCTTTAGGATGGACTGGTTGGATCTCATTGCATTCCAAGCGACTCTCAAGAGTCTTCTTCCACACCACAGTTCAAAAGCATCAATTCTTCGGTGCTCAGCCTTCTTCACAGTCCAACTCTCACATCCATACATGACCACTGGAAAAACCATAGCCTTGACTAGACAGACCTTTGTTGGCAAAGTAATGTCCCTGCTTTTCAATATGCTATCTAGGTTGGTCATAACTTTCCTTCCAAGGAGTAATCTTCAGTTCAGTCTCTCAGTTGTGTCCGACTCTTTGCGACCCCATGGATTGCAGCACTCCAGGCCTCCCTGTCCATCACCAACTCCCGAAGTTCAGTCAGACTCATGTCCATTGAGTCAGTTATGCCATCCAGCTATCCCATCCTCTGTCATCCTGCTTCTCCTCCTGCCCCCAATCCCTCCCAGCATCAGAGTCTTTTCCAATGAGTCAACTCTTCGCATGAGGTGGCCAAAGTACTGGAGTTTCAGCTTTAGCATCATTCCTTCCAAAGAAATCCCAGGGTTGATCTCCTTCAGAATGGACTGGTTGGATCTCCTTTCAGTCCAAGAGACTCTCAAGAGTCTTCTCCAACACCACAGTTCAAACGCATCAATTCTTTGGCACTCAGCCTTCTTCACAGTCCCGCTCTCACATCCATACATGACCACTGGAAAAACCATAGCCTTGACTAGACAGACCTTAATCGGCAAAGTTAATATCTCTGCTTTTGAATATGCTATCTAGGTTGGTCATAACTTTCCTTCCAAGAAGTAAGTGTCTTTTAATTTCATGGCTGCAGTCACCATCTGCAGTGATTTTGGAGCCCCCAAAAATAAAGTCTGACATTGTTTCCACTGTTTCCCATCTATTTCCCATGAAGTAATGGGACCGGATGCCATGATCTTCGTCTTCTGAATGTTGAGCTTTAAGCTAACTTTTTCAATCTCCTCTTTCACTGTCATCAAGAGGCTTTTTTGTTCCTCTTCACTTTCTGCCACAAGGGTGGTATCATCTGCATATCTGAGGTTATTGATATTTGCTTACTTGCTTGCAAATCCCATCTCTAACATTAATTAATTAGGTCAGCTAATTAACTCTACTTCAGTTTTCTCACCTATAAAATAGAGATACTAGTAACTTCTTTTGGGGACAATTTGAGGATTAAATAAGGTAAAACATATAAAACAGTTGTATACTACTGCTTCTCTTGGGCTTCCCTGGTGGCTCAGATGTTAAAGAATCTGCCTCCAATGCAGGAGACCAGATTCGATTCCTGGGTTGGGAAGATTCCCTGGAGAAGGTAATGGCAACCCATTCCAGTATTCTTGCCTGGGAAATCCCATGGACAGAGAAGCCTGATAGGCTACAGCCCACAGGGTCGCAAAGAGTTGGACATGATTGAGTGAAAGTGGTTTCCATTTCCATACTTACTACACTTATAAAATGTTCTTAACATTAATATTAGTGTTATCATTATCATCACTATTATTGTGGGCTTATCTGCATGCATGCACTGGTATGAAATTTAAGAGAAAGAAATTACGCACACAAGTGATAGGAAAGAAAGAACATTAATACTTATGCTTACCATGAGCCTGCACTTGGCTTAGCTGGTAGGGAATCCACCTGAAATGTGGAAGACCTGGGTTCAATCCTGGGTTGGAAAGATCTCCTGGAGAAGGGAACCCACTCCAGTGTTTTGGCCTGGAGAATTCCATGGACTATATAGTCCTTGAGATTGCAAAAAGTCAGACAACTGAGTGACTTTCACTTCACTTCACACTTTGTGAAGTGCTTTTACTATATTATCCATATTTTACTCTTACAAAAAAATTTGTCTTAAAACTTTCATTTTCTCCCAGGTTTCTCATTAACCAACTTGTCACAAATGCATGCTGATATAACAGGTTCCTCTCTTATGAAATTGTTTTTATTTGCCTAAGTTGAAACCTTCTTGTTTCCCTCATATGAAAAATCTCACTGCAACCTCAGCCACCGAACACATGTCCACGTTGTCCTTGAGGCTCCACTCAAATGTCACCTCTCATAGTAACCATTGTCTTCATGCTTCTGTCTTATCATTTGCCATCATGATGAGGGTAGGTGTTCCTAGATCAGCTCCTCCATTTCACCATGAGCTCCTTGACTTGTTTAGCAGCCATCCTTCCACTTCACTTCACTTCAGTTCAGTTCAGTCCAGTCGTTCAGTCATGTCTGACTCTTTGCGACCCCCTGAATCGCAGCATACCAGGCCTCCCTGTCCATCACCAACTCCCGAAGTTCACTCAGACTCACGTCCATCGAATCAGTGATGGCATCCAGCCATCTCATCCTCTGTCATCCCCTTCTCCTCTTGCCCCCAATCCCTCCCAGCATCAGAGTCTTTTCCATTGAGTCAACTCTTCGCACGAGGTGGCCAAAGTACTGGAGTTTCAGCTTTAGCATCATTCCTTCCAAAGAACACCCAGGGCTGATCTCCTTCAGACTTAGATGGTGCGTACTGAGTGTTGTGTGGGAGGAGGAACAGAAGAGTGTGAACAAGAGGGTAGCAAAAGCTGAGACAGCACTGTGTGGCTCTAAAACTTCTCAAATAGTCAATGCAATTTTCCCTCAGCTTAATGCTGTTTTTCCTTAGTTCTGATTAATTTGAAGTTAGTTTAGGTAAGGATAAAGAAGCAGTTCACACACTTAATCTTCTCTTGCTGTTTTCAAATTTGTGTTGTATTCTTGCATGTAGAACCATGCACCACATTTGAAGTTCCATTGTTTTGTTGTAATAATGTGATAGAAGAGCACAAAATAATGGCCAAAAAAAAAAAAAAGATTTTGAGAAAATATATTCTAATTAAAAGAGAGGGAAGTGGCAATGGCAAACCACTTCAGTACTCTTGCCTGGTAAAGTATAAAATATGTTTGTTTCAGAAAAGGGAAGAATATGGAATTAAAATAACTAAAATAAGAAATAGGTATTGATCTGACAACCCAGAAATAACTGCCATGTAAGATTTCTCTATGTTTTCTTCCTATACTTGTATTTATATTGCAATGTACAAACAGAACACACTTTTTTAAAAATTTCTTATTTCCAAAATATGAAATCATAATAAATTTCTTTGGAAGTATAAATTTGAAATAGCATATTGAATTTGACTTTATAAACGAACATCACCTAACCAAGTCTATGGCATAATCAAGAAAGAGAAAAGCTATATTTGCTGTAGAAAATGATGACAAGAGGTGATGTTATCTGGCCTTCTCTAAGTCATTCTGTGGGGAATAGGGCTTGGGGAATCAGTGCAAAACTACTGATATTATGGCTACTACTGTTGCTTAGAGTATAAAACTAAACTTCATCTGTAATCCAGGAGTCTTGTGTCTTCCACCAACATTTATAAAACTGTGATGATAACCATATAGTTTATATTCTCACCATAGGAGTATAGAGAATACCATCTTCACCTTACTATAGCTTCTGATGTATAGTTTATAGTTTATTTCAAGAAAGGAGCAAAGAGGTGAGCAGGGAGAAGAAAATATGAGGCCATGTTGGCTCTGTCAAGGGTTTGGAATTTTGAGAATAATCAGCAAGACTAAGTTTGTTTAAGACCATAAAGAAAGCTGAGTGCTGAGGAATTGATACTTTAGTACTGTGTTGCTAGAGAAGACTCTTGAGAGTCCCTTGGACTGCATGGAGATCCAACCTGTCCATCTTAAAGGAAATCAGTCCTGAATATTCATTGGAAGGACTGATGCTGAAGCTGATGCTCCAATACTTTGGCCACCTGATGTGAAGAACTGACTCATTGGAAAAGCCCCTGATGCTGGGAAAGATTGAAGGCAGGAAGAGAAGGGGACGACAGAGGATGAGATGGTTGGATGGTATCACGGACTCGATGGACATGAGTTTGAGCAAGCTCCGGGAGTTGGTGATGGACTGGGAAACCTGATGTGCTGCAGTCCATAGAGTCACAAAGAGTCGGACAGGAGTGAGGGACTGAACTAAACTGACCTGAAGTGTATTTAACCAGGAAAGTGATGTGATCAGATCTGCATCTGAGGGTGACCGATTCCCTGGAGGAAAGCATGGAAGCCCACTCCAATATTCTTGCCTAAAGAATACCCAGGGACGGAGGAGTCTGATGGCCTACAGTCCATAGGGTCGCACAGAGTTGGACACAACGGAAGTGCCTTAGCATGCACGCACACAGGGTGATACAAGGCTACTAGTTCAGAAGCTGCTGCAGTTACTTTGGGCTAGGATGGTGGTATCAGAGAACACAAGTGAGAAAGTGCGAGAAGTAATTGGGAAGGAGCAAATGGAAAGAGCGAGAGCCACAAGGGAAGCCCGAGTTTTAGAAAAGTGGTGATTAAAATGTGTACGTCAGCTACAAAATTGAACTGAAATCATGTTGGTGAATGAGGATTTCTAAAGAATGAGTATTAACAGGACTAAAAAAAAAAAGAAGCTCGCAGAATTCCATTTTTTAATTGTTAAAGAAAATGGGGAGTGAATACATAACTAGGAATATGTAGCCAGAAATGCAGGAAACAAAACATGAAGGGATATTACAAACCAAAGGTTAAGAGACTGCCTGAGAAAGAGCAGTCACATATATCATATGCCACAGGCATCTCTAATAGCATGATGAAACCCTTTGATTTTAGCATCACGAAGGGGATGACTTATGACATCAACATGATGAATTTTAATGAAATGTTAAGGAAAGCAGCCAGAGTTGAATGGTTTGAGAGGTAAGTGGGAGAGGAACAACATAAAGAAACGTGTAAAAATGTTTAGTTGTGAAAGAGGTGAGCAATGGTGAAAGGTAACCATTGCAGCAGAGCAAGCATCAGTGGGGGTTTCTTTTAAGGAGGGAATCCTGAGTGGGTTTAATTCAGAGGGCAAAAATCCAGCGGAAAGAGAGAGAGTATGAAAATTCAGGTAAAGGTGAGGATATAATGTAGATGGAAATGGGTTTGCTCTATAAAGAGCCCACAAATCCACTGTAATGGGAAACAAAGGGGACCAGGTGGGTGCTGGGTTGTGCAGGCTCTAAAACAGTAAACTATTGAAGCAGTGCCCTTCTAGCAATTTCTAGTTTCTCAGCAGCAGGTGCTGTGGTCATTTCTTGAGAGTAGGGGAGGTTTGAGAGAGGGACATAGTCTATGTGAGACTCCATGCTGCAGAGACTGCTGGATGGATGATCTTTACCGTCCTCACCCTACCGTGCTGATTGATTCTGAAGATGAGTTGTATGCAGAGACTGTGTGCCAAGCCAAGCCACATTAAGACTCTGTTTCAATTCTCATATTAAAATCTGTCCTTTTCCTGGCAATAATATGTAGAGACAGAATTGTAAACTGAAGAACTAACCTCCATATTACGCTCATGGATTCATATCTAACTAAATGGAAAAGATGAAAGCTGCCATCTTTCTGGAGTGCTGTCTGCTAACCAGCCTCAGAGAATTGGCTGGCTGCCCTTGATTCTGAAAAGAATTCCTCTTTGCCTTTGTGTTGAGTGAAAGAGTCAGGCATTCACCCCCCAGTGGTGGAGGCATCGCTCCTTCGTGCTTGGCCATGGCACCACCAGATGTATCACATAAATGCTCTAATGGAGAATGGTGGACTAGGAATACAGGAGATAATCTCAGGCAGGCAGATGCTAGCAGTCAAGATTACTCAAGCTGTATTGAAATTTCCTTTGCACCTGGCACTGGAGGTGTTAGCCATGCCAGTTCAATCCTTGCAACACAGATGTTCTTGTTGTACCACTTTGTATGTATAACATTTCAGTTTCTGTTCAGCTTTGCCATAGCACACATAAATACTGTAATCCAAAGACCACCCATTTGTTAGTGCACCTGCGTCTTCAACCAGATTTCTTTCATCCTTTTCAATGACTGCTCAACATTTTTTTAATGAGAGAGCTATAGAGTAAATAACCTTCTGTATCTGCCAGATAACTTGACAAAAATGATGATGATGATGATAAAAATAACAATGCCAGATCCCCCCTCTAAGAAAAATAAATAAAATAAAAACAATGTTATTAAGACATTGAAGTAAACTGAATTATCCTTAAGCAAAGATAATTTTATGGACCTCCAGTTTAAGCTTTTATTTCTGATTAGTGAAGATAGGTTATATAAATGGATTATTTTGTTCAAAGCTAAACTCTCCTGTTCTCTTCAAATAGATTGGTAGAGCTTACCTCTTAAGGAGCAGATTTTCCTGTATGTGAACCTCTGAAGGCCCCATTTTAAATTAATAGCAGAGAGCTCTGTGCAGCTGGAGACTGGATGTGACCTCCTGAATATGGGATAAAAAAACCTTTGGAGGGAGGCAAGATCATTACTCTAGAGAATACCCTTGTGTAGTTGCTATCTTACTGAACTAGGGAAAGGGCATCAAAATGTTTTGATCTTGTTTTCATAATTGCAAGCAGCGTCTGTAGCCTTCCAAATAGCTAATTTTGAAAGATCTCTCTCTAGGAGAAGGAATTTCAGTGCTACTTAATTTTGGTCTGGGGGGGAAATGGAACTGCCTTTCATTATTCATTTGAAACAAATAAATGTTTAAACATGAGCTATATTTTAAAAATAGATAAGTGGTGATGGTTTTCAAACTTTTTTCATCAGTAGTAATAGTTTTCCAGGTTTATATTCATGTCCTGTTTGCTTCCCATTCTGCACATGGCCACAATTATATTCTCCCTGAGACTTATACATGTGCCCACAGAGAAAAGGGAAACAACACATGCCATTATATCAATATTACTGTAGTAATTTAGTAATTCTTTGTGCCGAATATTGAGGCAATCAAGAAGCCAGCTAATTAAGGGATGGAGTAGAAAGAAGAGGAGAACCCAAGAGGAAGAATGAAGAAACGAAAGAAGTAAATGAAAAAAATTAAAACTGGTTATACCCAGAGCCCAGAAGGCTCTGAATGTCCTTTTATTTATTTCTGACAACTCTTGGAGCTCTAAGACAGGACTGAACAAAACACTGGCAGTGTATTCAGTGAATAGTTATGGAATTGGGCTTGCTGTGGAGGTTACCTAGTACTGCTGTATTCCAAAGTTAAAGACATAAGGCTGGAATGCAGAAAAATCAAGAAGGAAGCAGTAAAAGTAGTTTCTTAAGTATTTTAAAATTAATGCAACTATTTCCATTTAGAACTCTTTGATTCTGTGCAAAAAAAAAAAAAAACCCGGCATATGAGTACACATAGGTGCAAAGAATCATCAATCCATGACTTGGAAGAAAGAAAGAAGAAGAAGACATATAAAGAGGAAGAACTCAGGGCTGTCTGGCAATCCCTGCTGCTGCTGCTGCTGCTGCTGCTGCTAAGTCGCTACAGTAGTGTCCGACTCTGTGCGACCCCATAGACGGCAGCCCACCAGGCTCCCCCATCCCTGAGATTCTCTAGGCAAGAACACTGGAGTGGGTTTCCATTTCCTTCTCCAATGCATGAAAGTGAAAAGTGAAAGTGAAGTCGTTCAGTCATGTCCAACTCAGTGACGCCATGGACTGCAGCCCACCAGGCTCTTCCGTCCATGGAATTTTCCAGGCAAGAGTACTGGAGTGGGGTGCCATTGCCTTCTCCAATTAATTCACTAGTTTACCATGCAATAAAATAACAAAGGCTTCGAATAAGTTAAACTGGCTAGTAACAACTAATCAGTTTTCTTCAGTGATTACTGTTCTTCTACACAGGTAGGATAATTAATTCACGGATGGTCTTTCTGGTCTATCTTCAACTATTCTTACACTACATAATTAATTAGGGAGATCTTTTTACAGATATACGAAGAGAACACAGGTGGCTTTACGTAAGTTGAGTTTGCTAAATCTATTTGTTATGATAGGGGATTTCTGACGCAAACATTGCTCACTGCACACTGAACCCCAGAGAAGTGATGAAACTAGACAGCGGATGTTAGGAGGTATATGGGAGTGGGGTCGTTAGGATTTTTACAAATTATAATAACAGGACAGGACACAAAGCTGGAATATTGGAGTTTGGGATACAAAACACTCCCCCATCAGTATTTATACTGATCTCTCAGTTCAGGTCAGTCGCTCAGTCGTGTCCGACTCTTTGCGACCCCATGAATTGCACCACACCAGGCCTCCCTGTCCATCACCAACTCGTGGAGTTCACTCAGACTCACGTCCATCGAGTCAGTGATGCCATCCAGCCATCCCATCCTCAGTCATCCCCTTCTTCTCCTGCCCCCATTCCCTCCCAGCATCAGAGTCTTTTCCAATGAGTCGACTCTTCGCATGAGGTGGCCAAAGTACTGGAGTTTCAGCTTCAGCATCCTTCCCTCCAAAGAAATCCCAGGGTTGATCTCCTTCAGAATGGACTGGTTGGATCTCCTTGCAGTCCAAGGGACTCTCAAGAGTCTTCAACACCACAGTTCAAAAGCATCAATTCTTCAGCGCTCAGCCTTCTTCATAGTCCAACTCTCACATCCATACATGACTACTGGAAAAACCATAGCCTTGACTAGACGGACCTTTGTTCACTCAGACCTAATTAAAAGAGTCTACAACCCTTATTTGTACACTGTTAATCAAGTCATTAATGCAATATAAGTTATCTGTGAAATGAGTCTTTGATCTTTCATAGAAAGAATTATTTTTTCATTTAAAACAAATTCACATTTTTTTTAAAAGTTACTGTTTTGAGCACATTTCTTTGAAAAATGTTGATGGTTTTGTAATTATTTATTTTCTTAGATTTCTTTTGCACTATAGTTTTTAGGATCCTTTTGGAAATAGTATGACTACTGCATTTTGCAGCATGATTGGTAGTAAATGGTCTTAAGTTCTTAACAACAAATGGATTTCTCTAGAGAGACCGAAATGGTGACTTATCAGTTTTTCTCATGCCCCTTAAAAAGTGGCTCTGCTTCAACAGATACTTGCCAGTTTTTAATTTATCCATGACTTCTCACCCTACCCCACTCCCATATACCATGACTTCTCACCCTACCCCACTCCCATATACCTCCTAACATCAGCTGTCTTGTTTCCCGGCAATCCCTAGCATCCAGTATAAACAAGAAATGTTTGAAATAGACTTGAGCCTCCATTAATCCTCCCGGCCACCTACTTCAAAAATGAGGATAAAATAGAATATACTTCTTTATTCTGGACTAATCTTTGTGCTTTTTTATTTTTCTAAGGCCTTCTAATACTACACTGCCACTCCAGTTCAAGAATCTGGACCACTGGGACTTCCCTGGTGGTCCAACTACAAAGAATCTACCTGCCATTTCAGGGGGACACAAGTTTGATCCCTGGTCCAGGAAGGTTCCACATGCCTCGAGGCAACTAAGTCTGTGCACAGCTACTGAAGTCTCTGTGCTCTAGAGTTTGTGCTCCACAACAAGGGAAGTTACCACAATAATAAGCCCATGCACCATAACTAGAGAGTATCCCCCTCTCACCACAACTGAAGTCTGACCATAGCAATGAAAATCCAGTACAGCCAACAATAAATAAGTGCATACATAAATAAATTCACAGATACATAATTTGTTAAAAAGAATCTGGAGTACTAGTACTCACTATTACTATTCAACCCTTGGAATGCTTTGCTATTTAAATGAAACGCTTTTATTGTTAACAATATTGGCAACCGCTATTTAGCACCAAGTATGGTGCTTTTTTTTAAACATATTCTCTTATAGATATTTTATTTTGCAATCAAAGAGACAGGTACTTGCAAAGTCTAAATATTTTTCAAGGTCACATAATTAGTAACTGAAGTCACCACAATGTGGATTTAGATCTCATAAAGTTTGCATGTTTAATCACTAGCAAACTTTACTGAGAAGATCACAGAGCAATTTTACAAACAAAATTCTGTAGACATGTTCAAGGATCATATGAGAAATGGTATTAAGTAATATTTAAATTTTGAGATTGCTAATTTGTAAGATTATATTTTACTTTGCCAAGAGGATATAGGATTGGGTTGCATTTTTTTCTCCTATTTTTTATTTAATGGTATTAGTAGCCCCAGAGTCTCTCCAAAGGACAGAATCAGGCTTAAAAGCTGCACTGCCAGGAACCACAGGCAAAGTCCATCGCCTCACTTTTCCACAGGGAACGCTACTGTCACGGCTTCTGTGGAGGAGCACGGTACCTTACAATAGATGCTACCTTCTGACAGTCTTCCCTCTGAAAACACTTTCTCCATGCCATCCTGGCCAGAGTCCTTTCTGCCTTGGCACCTCCTTCAGGGCTCACATTCCAAATGAAAGCCTCACATGATGTGCCTATTGGCAGTGCCCACATCACATGCTGCTGGATCCCATGTGCTGGGTCACGTGCAGGCACACCATGTGTTGGTGGGTCACAAGCTAATGGATCATATGCTGACTCCAAAGGAGGCAGAGCCAGGGAGCTGCTGCTCTCTGCTGAAGGCAGAATTTATATTCCTGAAACACAGGGAGATGACTTTAAAAGTGCTGGGCAGCAAGGGGGGGAAAAAAAGCAAATGTCTTCACCGCTGAATAAGAGAAAAGATGAAAAGTTATTTTCACCACCTTTATTCTCCATCTCATACTTTTTTTTACCTTAATACTTAACATTTTCTCTATCATATATGTCTTTTAGTTGAATATTTTCTTAGCAAATGCTGTAAATTCTCCTTTACCACTGCGGTCCAGAAATAAAATTTACTTCCCTATCAGACTTCTTGCTACAAAATAGTTGAAAGAAATTACTTTTATTCAATGTGATGTTTACTTGTATCTTAGAGTTGGCTGCACTCTAGCATTTATTATTTGACCACTGCAATAGTCCAACAAGACAAGCTTGTTATATGACATTATTTTCACTTTACAAATTGAAGAAACTAGATTTCAGAGGGGTCTCAGTGCCCCAAACTTGATTTTGTTATCTGTCACATAAAGTGTTTCAGTGGAAGACCAGCAGCTCTTCAACATAAATTCAGACTCTTTAAGGTAGTTTAGAAAACCATGTGCCCAGCACTTGCTTATTTTCTGAATCTAATTTGCCTCTTCCTTCATAATCCCTGAACTCTAGTCAGGGATTGATCCCTGGGTCAAGAAGATTGATCCCTGGGTCAAGAAGATCCCCTAGAAGAGGGCAGTCATACTGAACAATTTCTGAGTCATTTTAAGCATCAGGATTTTTCTCACTTTTCACTGTACCTTTACTCATGCTATTGCTCTGCTGAAAACCACCATTGCCTACCTGTTCACCTAGCTGAGTCTCATATTCTCAGGTTGTTGCTATTCCAGGTTCCTCTGAGAAATCTTGCTTAAGGATTTCCCTTCTTCCATGCTACCCAGCATCTTGAACTTAGCCCCATCTTAATCCCTATCACATTTTTCCAGTTAGTGTGTTGGGAACTGTTTGCCTATGTGAATTCCCCACACCACCTCCTCTCTTTATCAGGCTGGAATCTCTGTGAGAATACATACCATGTCTTCCTAATTCTTCTCAGAAACGCTAGCTCTTTAAGGAAATTGACAGCTTTTATTTAGTACATACATTTCTTCTGAATATGTGCATTAATAAATTATCACCTGTTCAGTATGAAATAGCAGATACTGTCTTATTCAAAGTCTAGTTTTTCTTGTTTACGTCTGCTTGTTCGTCTTTCTGGCTGCATCTCTATTTTATTTATACACAATATATTATTATTTGACTTGTCTGCCTGTATTTTACCATTCCCAGTTTTACAGATACAGTAAGACCTTTCCATGTTCCAGCTTGGGATTTTTTTGCAGTTAATATCATCAACTCAGAAGACAAAGTCACAACTGCCAAGTGGAACCAAAAGTGAAACGCTCTGGGCGGGAACATGGTTGAGTGCGACAAGGAGATCTGCAACGAGGACAGGTTGGCTCAGTGTTGCCAGATCTTCCTGCCTTTCAAGAATCTCAGAATTACCTTCTTATGTGGAATCTACTTTCTCTAAATGTTAACCAAATGGGGAGAAAGTATTGTATGTATCTGATAATCAGTAAATATCCAAAATATATAAGGAACTTCCCTCCAACTGATTAGCAAAAACAAAACAAAAACAAGATAGGCATTTCTCCAAAGAAGACATATAAATTAAGAATAGGTGTATAAAAGGTACTCAGCAACAATACTCATCAGGGAAATACAAATCAAGACCACAATGAGTTCTCACCTCAGACCTCTTAGGATAGCTATTTCCTATCCTATGAAAATTAAAAAAAAAAAAATTGTTGGTGAAGATGCGGAGAAAAGGCAACTTTGTACACTGTTGATGGGAATGTAAAAATTGGTGCAGCCCCTGTGGAAAACAGTATGGAAGTTCCTCTGAAAGTTAGTAGAATTACCGTATTATCGAACAGTTCCACTTTGAGGTATATTTCCACAGGAACAAAAATCAGAATATTTAAGCAGCGTCTGTATTCTCATGTACACTGCAGTGTTATTCACAATAGGAAAGACCTGAAGGCAACCTAAATGTTTATGAATAGAGAATGGGTGAGTGAATTAAGAAAATGTGGTATATACATACAATGAAATATTGTTTGACCTTAAGAAAAAGAAGGAAATCCTGCCATTTGTGACAGTATGGATGAATTAGAAGACATTATGCTAATGGAAATAAGCCAGACAAAGAACAAATACTACATGATCCCACTTATATGAGGAATCTAAGAGTCAAATTCATAGAATTTGTGTTAGTGAACTGTCAGTGAACTGAGAATCTCCTAGCGTAGGAAATGTCAAGATACTCCAGTATTCTTGCCTGGGAAATCCCATGCATAGAGGAGCCTGGTGGGCTGCAGTCTATGGGTTGCAAAGTCTTGGACACAACTGAGCAAGCAAGCAGCAAAGAATAAAAAGCAGCGGTACCAGGGACTACAGGAACAGAAAAACAAGTAGAGTTTCTTCAAAGGATACAAAGTTTCAGTTGTACAAGAAGCAAACTCCTAGAGATCTATTGTAGAGCATAGAACCTATAGTTAACTACACTGTATTATGTACTTTAAAAGTTTTCTAAGAGGATAGATCTTATGTTGTGGTGTTATCACAAAAAAGGAGGGAAGGAAACTTTTGGAACTGGGATGTTTATGGCATAGATTATGATGATGGTTCCATGGATGTATTCTTATTTCCAAACTCATCAAATTGTATACATTAAATATATTCAGCTTCTATATGTCAGTTATACCTTAATAATGTAGTTTTGTTTTTAAAAATTGGGAGATTAAAAAAAGGTTTGACATTCATGTTTGTTGTCTAGTTGCTAAATCCGTGTCCAGCTCTTTTGCGACCCTATGGATTGTAGCCCACTAGGCTCCTCTGTCCTTGGAATGCTCCAGGCAAGAATACTGGAGTGGGTTGCCTTTCCCTTCTCCAGGGGAATCTTCCTGACCAAGGGATCAATCCCACATCTCCTGCATTGGCAGGTGGATTATTTACCCCTGAGCCACTAGGAAAGCCCAATAAAAAGTTAGCAACAATTTAAAAGTTTAGAACTTTTGATAGTATGAGTCAAACAAGTATGTGAAGCAGATTCATCCCTCTGGCCAACAATTTGTGACTTTTGCTCTCTGAAAAGATGATATGAGATGTTCCAAAGAAAGAGGAACTTTAAGGGGAAAGGAAAGATTCTGCTAGACCAGCCAGGGAGAGGGTTGCTGTGGATGGGTCCTGAGAACAGCTGTAGCACCACAGTCAGCACCCTGGAAGAGTCCTGAGAAGGTGATAAGGTGTCCTCAGATGGAAGGGCTGAGAAAAAGCCCCGAGACAAGTCTCAGGAATCTTCCTCAGTTCCACACGTTCATGGCATCAAAATGCAAGCTTGTGCCCCTTGAATAATCATGGTAATACGACACTGAACATGAGAGCCTGTTTTCAAACTGTCCTGGATATTATACAACTTTCAGAGCGGAAAGGTTCTTTAAAATATCTGAGATGGAGTGTACAGAGAAGATGGATAATGGGAAAATGTTAAGCACAATTAAGTTGATTAACAGGAAGTAAAGGCTATAATATTTTTGTTGAATACCAAATGTGGGCTCACGCACACACACACACACACACACACACACACACACACACACACAGTATGCTTTATTCACATGATTATTTTTTTCCAAATAAAAGCATATCCCCTGATTTCAAAGAGTTGCATGAAAATAACTACCAGAGATAAAGAACAGAAACAATTAATTTATTTCTTTTCTCCTTGAATTGATCCACCTGAGCATGTGTTCCTCTCCCATACCCATGACCCTTTTTTCAATATCCTTTCCAAGTGTGGAAAATAATTGCTGCCCTTTTGTTATGACAGGGATCTTGACTATTTCATAGTATTTCAAAGACACGGTCTCCTTTTAGCCAGTTCACTAAGAACTGAAACCTTCTCGTTCTCATGAGGAAAAAGCTAGTGAAGATTTTTATGAGATAATTTAGATCATATTAACTCTTCAGCCAATCATAAACCCTATATTTTCTCAGCAGTTTTATATTTCCCAGTTTAAAATGTGTGTAACAAGTTGGTCTCATGTAGTGGATTAGAGTATGGTCAGTGACTTAACCAGAGACTTCAGGCTAACCGTTTCCTTGCTCATATTTATCTGGATAGACAAACACACTTAGACACATTTAGAAGGTTCAGTTTACCTACTGAGGCTACTTGTGGATCTGTGTAGAAGAGCTGAACATTTAGGTCATGTCAGAACTGAACATGAATGCATATATTAAGCCTCAGTATACAAGTTCCCAGGGTTTCCCAGGCGGCACAGTGGTAAAGAATCCTCCTGCCAATGCAGGAGATGAAAGAGACTCAGGTTTGATCCCTGGGTCAGGGAGATTCCCTGGAGTAGGAAAGGGCAACCCACTTCAGTATTCTGACCTGGAAAATCCCATCGACCGAGGAACCTATCAGGCTACAGTCCATGGGGTCGCGAAAGAGGGCAGGACTGAGCATACACAAAACAAGTTTCTGTGTGTCCAAATGTCATCTACTGTAGCACAGCGTGTTGAAATTTGTGAACAAAAGAACTGTCCTGTCCTCATTTTGCAGTGTGTGGTTTAATATAACGTATATCAGTGATTTACATAAAGGTTAAGTAGCTGAAAAAACACTACGGGACAGTATTTTTAAGTACAGTTGCATCAACTCATTTTCCTCCTAGTCAGGCATATGCTCATCTATGTCAAGTAGTTGGCTCTGGGAAGCTTGGTTAACATGACAAAAGGATAGCTGTCTTGAAATTCCTTGGGAAAGGAGAGGATAGGAATGATGCTCAAGTACCTTTTACGGGTGCTGTTCAACTAGCAGCTCCAGCCTATCTAAATATTACAGGTTGTCAGTTGGCATCAAGTTTTTCTTTGCCCCACACCTACTGACATAGAGAGATGAAGACTGGACATCCTTCCAGAGGTCACCACGATATGTCTCATGGAGACAGAAATGAAGCTTTGTGAAGAACTTGCATCTCATTTATCCCATCTAAATAAAACTCTTCACATTTCCTACAGCTTCATGACATTTTCCAGGGCCCGGGGTCTGTCATTATATAGGATGTGCTCTGTGAAATCTGAGGAGAGGCCATTCACTTGACAAGGATGTGAATGGTGACCCAAAAGTGATGTGGTATGCAACCTGGACAGCTGCACGCACTGACCTGCAGCTTTAGTGACCTCTAGGACCTGAAGCTTTTCTTTTTGTTACTGTATCCTGGCTGACTCACTCCAGCTTACATGCTTTAATGCTGAATATTCCAGTTTACATATATGACATTTCTCCAAACGTGGATGAATCATTGCTGTCCCTGGAATTTATTCATTATCAGAATAAAAAATGCATGAGAACAAGATTAAATCAAAATATATATCCATCTCTGAGTGCTATTATAAATTTTGTAGTTTATTATTTTCTCCTCATGCCAATTTTTACTGGCTAATCCAGTTATGAGTATTAGGGAAAATCCTGAGAATGTTCATGTGTGTGTCCTTTCATGTAGTGCAGAAAAACTTTAGAGTATAGAAAGAATAAAGCTTGAAGCTTATTTTTTTGGGCTACTGTTCTTTTTGATACCCCAAGCAGAGATTATTCGCACATCTGTTGATTTTTTTTCACATTGCACACATTTGCACCTTTTTTTTTTAATGTTGACTGAATCACTTAATTGTAGAAGAACATTCATTTTAATGTAAATCTTACAGTATTACATGAGTGAATGTATGAAAATAGCTTGGAATAGTTTAAATTGGGCAGAATTCAGCTTTGATCATAATGTGCCTCTTCAGCATTAAAATAAACTTGCAACATATGCTGAAAAACATGTGTAATAAGTACGTGCCTCTTGCATGGTGACTTCTTTGGAAAAAATAAATCATCATTTAATAGAATTCAAAATTCATAAAATAATTCTAACACTTAACCACGTGAAGATATGATTAGCCTCTTATACTGACAAATGAGTATCTATTTCTAATTTAAAGAAAGAATTTTTTAATTTTAAAAATCTTATCGAATTATAATCAGTTTTGGAAATATTTGAAACAAAACATTTAGTTGGCAGTTATATAATACCTTATTGTATTGTTATAGACATATTCCTAATTTATTTTTGTGGTTTAAAATATATCAAAGAATGTCATCATCAATTTCAGTTTTTAAAAGTAAAAACAGTGACGTGGTCAGTAAAAATAATGAAGTTATCAATATTTTTGAGTCGTGATAAAGGTTAAGAAGAATTAATAATGACAAACTAGTTACCAAAAACAAAATAGCTAGATAACAACTGTTTTTGCCTTTGAAAATGACCTTGATTTATTAATTAATGACAGTTTTCCAAAAAGTCCAAAGAATCGTTCTATCAGACTCCTTGGGATGCAAGGAGGAATTTTGATACCCTGAGAAGAACCCTAGACACCCTAATTTGTCTTCTGTGACTTCTCCATCTGCAAAATTGTATCAGTAAGAAATCTTCCATTGCAAATTTTAAAATTCCATCTAACCATGGCTTAAGGCTAGTCCTTAAGTACTATAAGTGTATTAAATCATGAAAAAATGTGGGAAACTAAACAGAGGCATACAAATGTAAGAAATTACCACTACATAAAAGATAATCTTGTAAAGGACAGTGAAGCCTGGTGTGCTGCACTTCATGGGTTCGCAGAGAGTCGGAAACGACTTAGCCACTAAACAACAACAAAAGCTAATCTATCAGTATTTATCTGTAATCAAAAAGAATACATTGTTTGTCCCTTCAAGAATGTTTCTCTAAAATCAGGAGCCTCTTTGTTCCCCAGCTAGCACTTGTTATAAAACAGATTGAAAAGTGAGCCTGTCTTTCTTTTGGAGACTCTTATAGAGAAGTATCAGAAAGCTTGAAGTGTACTTAATACAATACATTATTACTAATTCAGCATATGCTTATTGATTGTCTGCTCTGTGCCAAGTTGTGCATTTGAGGATCTAAAAACAAACTCCAGAGCAACAGAGTGTACGATTCTCAGTCTTAAATGTTTTAAGTTAATTTGGCGCTAGTGTTCATATCTACAGATTCGTTTTCTTCAGGCAGTCCTCTCTGGAGTTTTAGAGTGCTCTGCATGAATGCCTTCACAGAGACTGGTGATATCAGCTTGAGTGGGTGCTAAGTCACTTTAGTTACGTCCGACTCTTTGTGACCCTATGAACTGTAGCCCACCAGGCTCCTCTGTCCATGGGATTCTCCAGGCAAGAATACTGGAGTGGGTCACCATGCCCTCCTCCAGGGATTGTCCCCACCCAAAGATTGAACCCTCATCTCTCACGTCTCCTGCATAGGCAGGCAGGTTCTTTACCAACAGCGCCACCAGGGAAGCCCATGATATCAGCATATCCTAAACCAAATTCACCATGTTTTCGGCTTTTCTGTTGACTTTCCCCATCTTGGTTGTTGGCATTGCCATCGGCTGGCCTCACAAGCATGAACCTGGGCATCACTGTGTCTTCCAACACACCCCGCCTCCCAGTTCACAGAAGGTCACTTCTGCTTCCTGCGCGGTTTCCCTTCCATGCTTGTGGTCGTGGCCTTACTATAGCTCCTTGTCATCCTTACCCAGGGTTCTTCAGCAGTGTTCCAGTTGCCCACTCTGCTGCTTACCTCGTTTCTTTACAATACATCTTCCACATCGCTCCCTAACTGTTACTTTTAAATTTAAATGTATTCACTTTTCAGCTTAGAAATCTTAACTGCTGCTGCTAAGTCACGTCAGTCATCACATCAGTTGTGTTCGACTCTGTGCGACCCCATAGACAGCAGCCCACCAGGCTCCCCCGTCCCTGGGATTCTCCAGGCAAGATCACTGCAGTGGGTTGCCATTTCCTTCTCCAGTGTGTGAAAGTGAAAAGTGAACGTGAAGTTGCTCAGTCGTCTCCGACTCAGCGACCCCATGGACTGAAGCCTACCAGGCTCCTCCATCCATGGGATTTTCCAGGCAAGAGTACTGGAGTGGGGTGCCATTGCCTCCAGTCAAATGCAGGGAAAAACCCAAGCTTCCAATCAAGGTTTATAAGGCCCTTCATGAGTGAGGCCTCATTACCTCACTTCTCATAACTTTTCCCTGTGCTTCTCATAACCCAGGGAAAATGGAGACTTTTATAATTCAATGAACACACCATGTCATTTTAAATGTCGTTTTGTGTCTATACACTTTTCTTATCCTGGAAGAGCTTCACTTAACCCAACATCAGAAAACTAAAATTTATCATCATCATCATCACTCCAGCAAGACTTTCCCTAAACTTCTCCTGTCTGACTCTCCCCACCCCAGGTACCATCCATGGAACTAAACACTCAACACTGTTTTCAATGTATTCTTAGAATATGTGTCTGCATGTGTGCTAAGTCATTTCTGCTGTGTCCGATTCTTTGCAACACCATGGACTCTAGCCCTCCAGGCTGCTCTGCCCATGGGATTTTCCAGGCAAGCATACTGGAGTGGGTTGCCATGCCCTCCTCAAGGGAATCTTCCCAACCCAGGGATCAAACCCACATCTCTTAAATCTCCTGCATTGGCAGGTGGTATTTTTACCACTAGTGCTCCCTGGGAATCCTGAATATGTGTCTACTGTAGCATTATTTATGCTGCATTATAATTTTTCTTTACTCTTTTTATCCTTTCTCATAAGAATACTGACCTCTTTGAAGTCAGGAACTGTAACAGCTTTCGCATCAGTCTCAGTCACTTTCCGCAGCGCTGGGCACATATTGGCCTACTGAGCATCTGCTTGGCGCTCAGTGTCACTTTGTTGTACGAAATGAATGGATAAAGGAACACATGAATGTTAATTATTCTGAAACAATATATATGATTTAACAAAATAGAGATGACATTTAAATCAGGGAAATAAAAATTCTTGCCAAAATTCCTAATCAAGATGGAATAAAATTAGATCATCAGAAATTCATAATACCCATGTAAACGTTGGGATTACTTTTATGAGTAGTGTAGGGGGGGAAATCAGAATTGGACTAAAATATCAATAACAATTACATTCAACAGTTAGAGCTTTCATGTAGTCCATTAGGCAATGAGATGACCAAAGTGAAAAGTGATGTGTGTCATTTTTTTAATTGCTCGGTGTGGCACTCCATGATGCACACTATATGAATCTTCGGTGTTCTGTTTGCTGCCTCACAGCGTGGGTTGAGTGTCAAAAGAATCATAAAGATAGAGTGTTTTTTTAGCAGTGGGTTGGTGGCATAAAAGAAAGTACAGAAAGAGGTGTTATTAAACTAAGCCTTAAAGGATTAACAGAGTCTAAGTCAGTGAGGAGAAAGCTTTGCTTAATAGTGAGGAGCAGAGTAGTAGCAATGGGACAGATTTTAGGAACCAGAAAAGTACTAGTTTCAACAAGGTGTGAAAATTTGCATAGAGGAATACTGGAAATAAAATTACGGACAGCTGAATGCCAAGGTCGTTGCACTTTAAGGAACACTAAATGCAAAGAAATAGAGGAAAACATTATAATGGGAAAGATGAGGGATCTCTTCAAGAAAGTTAGAGATACCAAGGGAACATTTCATGCAAAGATAGGCACAATAAAGGACAGAAATGGTATGCACCTAACAGAAGCAGAAGATATTAAGAAGAGGTGACAAGAATACACAGAAGAACTGTACAAAAAAGGTCTTCACAATCCAGATAATCACAATGGTATGATCACTCACCTAGAGCCAGACATCATGGAATGCAAAGTCAAGTGAGCCTTAGGAAGCATCACTACAAACAAAGCTAGTGGAGGTGATGAAATTACAATTGAGCTATTCCAGATCCTAAAAGATGATGCTGTGAAAGTGCTGCATTCAATATGACAACAAATTTGGAAAACTCAGCAGTGGCGAAAGGCCTGGAAAAGATCAGTTTTCATTCCAATCCCCAAAAAAGGCAATGCCAAAGAATGTTCAAACTGCCACACAATTGCCCTCATCTCACATGCTAGCAAAGGAATCCTCAAAATTCTCCAAACTAGGCTTCAACAATACGTGAACTGAGAACTTCCAGATGCTCAAGCTGGATTTAGAAAAGATAGAGGAACAAGATATCAATTTAGCAACATCTTTTGGATAATTGAAAAAGCAAGAGAGTTCAAGAAAAATATCTATTTCTGCTTTATTGACTATGCCAAAGCCTTTGTCTATGTGTAACACAACCAACTGTGGAAAATTCTTAAAGAGATGGGAATTCCAGACCACCTGACCTGCCTCTTGAGAAACCTGTATGCAGGTCAGGAAGCAACAGTTAGAACTGGACATGGAACAACAGACTGGTTCCAAATAGGGAAAGGTATACATGAAGGCTGTATACTGTCACCCTGCTTATTTAACTTCTATGCAGAGTACATCATGAGAAACGCTGGACTGGAAGAAGCACAAGCTGGAATCAAGATTGCTGGGAGAAATATCAATAACCTCAGATATACAAATGACATCACCTTTATGGCAGAAAGTGAAGAAGAACTAAAGCGCCTCTTGATGAAAGTGCAAGAGGAGAGTGAAAAAGTTGGCTTAAAAGTCAACATTCAGAAAATTAAGATCATGGCATCCAATCCCATCACTTCATGGGAAATAGATGGGGAAACAGTGGAAACAGTGTCAGATTTTATTTTGGGGGGCTCCAAAATCACTGCAGATGGTGATTGCAGCCATGAAATTAAAAGACACTTACTCCTTGGAAGGAAAGTTATGAACAACCTAGACAGCATATTAAAAAGCAGAGACATTACTTTGTCAACAATGGTCCGTCTAATCAAGGCTATGGTTTTTCCAGTGGTCATGTATGGATGTGAAAGTTGGACTATAAAGAAAGCTGAGCACCAAAGATTGATGCTTTTGAACTGTGGTGTTGGAGAAGACTCTTGAGAGTCCCTTGGACTGCAAGGAGATCCAACCAGTCCTTGCTAAAGGAAATCAGTCCTGAATATTCATTGGAAGGACTGAAGCTGAAACTCCAATACTTTGGCTACCTGAGGTGAAGAACTGACTCATTGAAAAAGACCCTGATGCTGGGAAAGATTGAAGGCAAGAGGAGAAGGGGACCACAGACGATGAGGTGATTGGATGGCATCATGGACTCAATGGACATGAATTTGAGTAAACTCTGGGAATTGGTGATGGACAGGAAAGTCTGGCATGCTGCAGTCCATGTGGTCACAAAGAGTTGGACATGACCGAGCGACTGAATTGAACTGAATCAAACGTGTCAGAGAAAGAGAATGATACGTCTCAAGTACACTGAGCAGGGTGAATTTTACAATGGTAAGAACTGTAAGTCATGACACTCAGGTGCCCTTCAGTTTGCAAGTGAGAGAAACCCAATTCAACTGACTAGATAAAACAAGGCCACTTTTATTATAAATATCTAAAATGATTTTGAAAGATACAAAATTTATACATTTGATCATGTAGCTAAAAAAAAAAAGTCAATGACAAATTTCAGGAATAGCTGAGTCTAAGTGCACAGACAATTTATTAACCAGAATGGCTCCTCCCATGCAGTGGCAAGTTGCCCTGTAGAAGCTTCAGATATGTTCATTTGGGGACTTATATTACAATGTGAAATTCCATTGTCCAAAGATTGTATCCAGTCTTTGTTTATGTCTTGCTCACCACTGTACCCTTAACACCTAGCTTAGCAACTGATACATATAATTTTAATCTTTCTTTGATTTTTTTCTGTTTTAACATTTTTGTTTCTGTTATTCATGATATTATAATAAGCATGTGGTTAATAAGAAATGTCCTGTTTTCCAGTAGTCTTCCCAGAGATCTAAGATATTGTATACTTGCATCACTAATATTTTTATTTCAAAAATCATAAAGAATAGCAGTACAATTATTGTATTAATTTAATGATCTAAGAAAGATCTTCATTACAATGGGCTACCTATAGCCTACTTATGTTTCAGCTTTGTTCTACCTACCAGTTCAATCCCACTGAACATTTGGTTCTGGTATGTCTTGCACCAGGAACTCCTGGGCATCATCTTTTCATCCTCATTCTTCATGGAAATAATGTGAAAACTGGGCTTTATTTCTGCCCCTGGATTTACAGTGAGCCCACTCCTATCCCAAGAAGCCTGCAAACTGCTGACATAGTTTCTTTCCTGTCTTTGACTCTAAGGTGGAAATATTCTTTGCCTCGCCTTGTGGAAACCAGAGTTCAGGGCACTGACATTAGTGTTGTGGGTGATAAAAGTCTTGGATCTCTGACTCCAGAAGTCCATATCTTCTGCCAGACTCCCTCAGATCATGGCAAGTTATCATGGTAGCTTTCAAGAAAGGTAAAATCTTAGATACTTCCTTTCTTGATCATGATATACATTCTCTGGCGTAAACTTCTCCTCTCACCTAGGTTCTTTCTAGACACCTGCTCTTTAATTTTTTCTTATTACTCTCATTCTTATTGATGATACTTGCAGAACAGTCTTTTCACTTGCAATTTATAGTAACTTAACATTCTGAACATGCTAGTTTTATTGAATCCTTTACTAAGATAAAAAAAAAGGAAAGAACTGAATATCTGAGTACAGTTTTAAGATGCTACCAAATAATTCAATTATTTGACCTCATACTTCCAGCCCAAAGGTATGGATTTATCAGTCCAAAATTAGGCCCTTGGCTCATTTCCCCTGCATGCACTGTTTTATTTCATGCCTGATGACCTTAGTTTGGTGGCCTACACCAGGGAAAAGTTGCAGTTCCTTCCATAGCACTTGTTCGGTAACGTGCACCTTTGCCCTGGGTAGACGTATACCAGCCATGCTCGTCCAACAGAAACCGCTAGTAGGTATCCTTTAAAATGCTCATCGCAGCTATACAAATGCTATTTGAGGGGTAGACATTTCTAATAATATTTTCCCAATAAAACTGATACTCATTCTGCATTTTTACCCAACTAAGAGAAAAAAAAAAAAAGAATAGGAACTTTCTGCACAGGAGCTTTAACCTTTCTGGTAGAAGTGGCAATCAGTCCAAACACATTAAAATTCTATTTTCCCTTCCAAGTGTTTGCTGCAGATGACCCCCACTGATCTTAAATATATTTCTGTATCTGTAACTGAATAGAGGTTTTCCGTACAGCATGTTCTAATGGCACTCTGGCCTTTAGCCAACAAGGCACTGAATAAGGCTATTTTTAAAATACAGAAACTGGGAACAGCTGCAGCAATCAAATTTGATAAAAACAGAGAGGAACTTTGCTATTTTTTTTTACGGTTTGTCCAAGTTTAGACTTCTTTCATAGAACTGCTTTTGTTCAGCTGTATGAAGGGCTACAAGACCAATACAGTAAAGCCTTTTTAAGTAAATAACTTTTCAAAGAATGATACTAAATAGAATAAATTTTCTCTGTGTGGAGGGTATCAATGTGGTAGTACTTTAAACTATTTTTTTAAGGGTATATCTCTTATATGAGGGGGTAGGAGAAGAATGAGTTATGTTAGTAAAGTTTGTGCTACCAAAGAGGTTTTGGTTTCCCCCACACCCAAAGGCAGTCCTTGAAAGGGGAGATAAAGTCCTGTGTTTCTTAGCATTGGAGATCTGAAAGTTTGCATTTGAACTTCTATTGTGTTCTCTAGTGTTTTTAAGGGTGAACATACTTTGAATGTTCCATTTCTACTTTTCCCATTACTATTAGTCATGAATGTTGCTGTATTTCCTGAAAGATGAATTAATATCAGTGTGGTTCTTTTCTAAAGTTAAAATGACATGCTTTTTAATATGTAAAGAAAAACTTTTTCACAGAGACCTTTTGTACTTATTTGAGTTCCTCAACATGTCTACATACAAGGGCTTATTCTTTAATGTTTTAAAAAATTCAAGCTCTTTGGAAGCTTGTCAGTACATGATTAATAAGTGTCATGAGTTGAATAGACACTGCAAAGCTCCTACACAGTAGTAGGTTACAGGTTCTCGCTTCTAAGTGATCACATGTGTGTAATGGATTTCTCTGCTAACTTCCTAATTGACATGACAAAGGATATTGTATTTCTTATAAGTATTTACAAATGGGATTAATTTAAAAATCTCATCCAAATAAAACTACTTATGTCAACATTAATTCAATTTAGTAATCCAGAATGTAATTTAATTCTTCTTCTGTGGCCAGAAAGCCATGAAACAAAATTATCTTACTGCATAAGGAAAAAAACAAGGAGGATAGATAGAAAACAGAAGAATTCAGGTGTATTTTAATCTATACTAACTTGTTAACAGGTAGCATATTAGATACATTACCCCATCTGTCTGTAGTTTATCATAAGCCAAATGAAACAGTGTCTTCTCTGACTTGAATGAATCAAGAAGCGTTCCTCTTTAAATGGTGAGGCAATGATGATTTAAGTGTGTTGTTTCTCAGTGCTTGAGGCTGTCACAGTTCTTGTCTCAGTCCTGTTCCTGTGTCCTGTCCTTGGTTGTTTGGGGCGAGTGGTGGTCCTTGCCCCTGCATAACGATAAAACTCCTTAAACGCACTCTATGTGACCCCATGGACTGAAGCACACCAGGCTTCCCTGTCTTTTCCTATCTCCTGGAGCTTGCTCAAACTCATGTCCGTTGAGTCAGTAACACCATCCAACCATCTCATCGTCTGTCACCCCTTTCTCCTCCTGCTCTCAATCTTTCCCAGCATCAGGATCTTTTCCAATCAGTCCATTCTTCACATCAGGTGACCAAAGTATTAGAGCTTCAGTTTCAGCAACAGTCCTTCCAGTGAATATGTAGGGTTGATTTCCTTTAGGATTGACTGGTTTGATCTTCTTTCCGTCCAAGGGACTCTCAAGAGTCTTCTCCAGAACCATAGTTCAAAAGCATCAATTCTTCAGTGCTCTGGGCTTTATGGTCCAGCTCTCACATCTGTGCATGTCTACAGAAAAAAACATAATTTTGACTATACTAACCTTTTTCGGCTTAAGTGATTTCAGGATATAATCCTATATCTTAACCACTACCAAAAAGTCCCAAAGAAGATTACTTGGATTTAATTCTGATTAGTCCTGTAGCCTCTTTTCAGAAAACAAACTGCCAGTAGAGTAAGATTTACTTCTGACCAGCAGTACTTTTATGCAAATGGCCTCAGAAAGCACACTAACCCCAATGTATTACTCTTGCTAGGCATATAATATTTATATGTAACCAGGAATAATTGGATATCAAAGCCAGCTCTGTTATACAGGACAATTTTTAGTATAAATCACTATTCCTCACAATTATATTTGGTCTGTATTTTAATTTGCAAGTGAGTTCCAATGTATGACCATGTTTGTGTTTCACATTTCATTAAAATTAAAGTAAGGAGACTGTTGGACTATACTATTATATTCTATAATATATTTCAAGAAAATAGCTCATTTTCCTAGTGCTTCTGGAAACTGAATATTAAGATCACATCATGCTCATGCTCAGTTGCTTCAGCCTTGTCTGACTCTTTGCAACCCCATGGCCTGTAGACCATTAGGCTCCTCTGTCCATGGGATTTCCCAGGAAAGAATACTGGAGTGGGCTGCCATTTCCTTCTCCAGGGCATCTTCCCAACCCAGGGATCAAACCCGTGTCTCCTGCGTTGCAGGCAGATTCTTTACCTCTGGGCCACCAGGGAAGGCCAAATATCACATAGTGAAAGTGAAGTCGCTCAGTCGTGTCCGACTCTTTGCGACCCCGTGGAGTGTAGCCCATCAGGTTCCTCCGTCCATGGCATTCTCCAGGCAAGAATACTGGAGTGGGTTGCCATTTCCTTCTCCAAGGGAATCTTCCCGACCCAGGGATCGAACCCAGGTCTTCTGTATTGCGGGCAGACACTTTAACCACTGAGCCACAATAAGATCACCACTGTCCTCTCTTAAGTTGGATTTTAAATTTTTTTTTTAATTATTGGAACTACTTATTTCTTAGAAGGTAAGGGTTGGTGATCTTCCTGGTCACTTTAGCCTCTTAGATAGATTCAGTTGCTCAGTTGTGTCCCATTCTTTGCAACTTCATGGACTATAGCCTGCAATGCTCCTCTGTCCATGGAATTCTCCAGGCAAGAATACTGGAGTGTGTTGCCATTCCCTTCTTCAGGGGATCTTCCTGACCCAGGGATCGAACCAGGGTCTCCGGCACTGCAGGCAGATTCTTTACCATCTGAGCCACTAGGGAAGCCTTTAGCCCCTTAGCAGGCTTCAGTGTTGGAATTCAGGATGCCCCCCTCCCAGAAGTTATTCAGACTTTGCTGACATCAGCCCTCATTCATGTGCACTTGCTTTGTTTGGCGATGGCACTAATGCGAGGAGACACGTAAAGTAGTTTGGGTTATGAAAGAGGGCGCGGGAAGCATGATGTTGTGAAAACAGCCCCTCACACCCTAATGGCTCATTCACACAGAAAACAAGCATCAGCCTTCAGTCCCTCCTCAAAGCTTAACAGGAACAAACCGACTCAAGACCCCAGAAGCAGCAGTGTTCAGAATCACTGCTAGCTTGTACTCCTAAACCCTACGCCTACATTTACTGATAATACTCATTGCCAGTCATAGCAATAGCTTTCTGTGGGGAGTCTTTAAGCTGGCTCTCTATGGCCTTGTGTATGAAATGTCCATGACTTCTGGGGTTGTGTGTCCTCAGGTGAAAGTCCTCTTTCAAGTATGCCATAATAAAGCAATTGCCAGCCCTGGACCTCTTTGATCACAGTAGGGCAGTTGTTGACAGTATGCCAGACTACTATGATTCTTGTGTGTGTGGTTTTTGTGTTTTTGTGGTTTTTTTGGATCCATTTAGGGAAGTTCAGAATGTTAGAATGAAAATACATGAAGTTATAGTCAGCTCTGGCTGGTTGTTTTTTTTAAAAAACAGATGGCTTTAAAAGAGATGATCAAATCTATTCTTTAAAAGTCATTTTTAAAGTCAGGCATGTGATTCTGCTGTGTGTGTGCGCGTGCGTGTGTGTGTGTGTGTGTGTGTGTGTGTGTGTGTGTGTGTGTTTCTGTATATACCTTAACTCCTTATTTTTCAGATTTAATCAAAGAATGGGATACTTCACACTGCTAGATTTTCCAAGTAACTCTCCTTAATCCTTTATGTACAACACTTTAACCTTTTTCATTTTTATTTTCTAACCACATTGGATATAAATTCTTTCAAAAAGTGTTCTGCATGTCTTAGACTTCTTATGAAAATGCTTCTAAGTATAATTCATTTGCATGACCTGGAGTAGTCACAGTGAATGAGAGTTGTATACTGTATTATAATTTGGTGACAGCATCTGACCTGATTCAGTGGTATGATTATTAATGGCACCGTTTAGGGTATCATATATTTCTTTGTTGTATTTTTGTCTTTCAGTCACTGATAACATTTAATCGGTTAGTTCTTAACTGTTTTCGATATGCCCAATTACATGGATTTTGGAGTGAAGCAACCTAGTTGGAAAACCATACTATCAACTGTGTGTAAAGACTTGAATAGATAACAGTTTCCTCCTCCTCAAAAAAAAAAAAAAAAAAAAGAATAATACTGGCCTTAAGGTATTGTTGGAAGTCTTAACTGGAAAAATGCCTATAAATCTCTTATCACAAAGTCTTCTCATAGTAGGTGTACCATATACATTATATATATATATATATATATATATATATATATGATCTCTATTTCCTTGACAGACTTATAATTGTATCATATGTTCCATGAGATGCTAGAAGATTGCTTTAAAGATACTTTAAAAAGGTCAGTTTTCATTCCAATCCCAAAGAAAGGCAGTGCCAAAGAATATTTAAACTACTGCACA
Organism: Ovis aries; assembly: GCF_016772045.2. Lineage (NCBI taxonomy): Eukaryota > Metazoa > Chordata > Mammalia > Artiodactyla > Bovidae > Ovis > Ovis aries. The sequence continues at coordinate 23,384,017 of NC_056057.1, read as the reverse complement.
ATTGCACTCATCTCACATGCTATCAAAGTAATGTCCAAATTTCTCCAAGCTAGGCTTCAATAGTATGTGAACTGAGAACTTTCAGATGTTCAATCTGGATTTAGAAAAGGCAGAGGAACCAGAGATAAATTGCCAACATCCAGTGGATCATAGAAAAAAGCAAGAGAGTTCCAGAAAAGCATCTACTTCTGCTTTATTAACTATGCCAAAGCCTTTGACTGTGTGGATCACAAAAAGCTCTGGAAAATTCTGAAAGAGATGGGAATACCAGACCACCTTACCTGCCTCCTGAGAAATCTGTATGCAGGTCAAGAAGCAACAGTTAGAAGTGGACAACAACAGTTAGAACATGGAACAAAGACTGGTTCCAAATTGGGAAAGGAGTATGTCAAGGCTGTATATTGTCACCCTGCTTATTTAACTTATATGCAGAATACATCTTGTGAAATGCCAGGCTGGATGAAGCACAAGCTGGAATCAAGATTGCCAAGAGAAATATCAATAACCTCAGATACACAGATGACACCACCCTTATGGCAGAAAGTGAAGAGGAACTAAAGAGTCTCTTGATGAAACTTAAAAAGGACAGTGAGAAAGCTGGCTTAAAACCCAACATTCAAAAAATGAAGATCATGGCTTCTAGACTCATCACTAAATAGCAAATAGATGGAGAAACAGTGGAACAGTGACAAACTTTATTTTCTTGGGCTCCGAAATCACTGCAGATGGTGACTGCAGCCATGAAATTTAGAAACACTTGCTTCTTGGAAGAAAACCTATGACCAACCTAGACAGCATATTAAAAAGTATAGAAATTACTTTGGCAACAAAGGTCTGTTAACCAAAGCTATGGTTTCTCTAGAAAAACTGGATGTGAGAGTTGAACTATAAGAAAGCTGAGCACCAAAGAATTGATGCTTTTGAACTGTGGTGTTGGAGAAGACTCTTGAGATTTCCTTGGACTGCAAGGAGATCAGAAACAGTCAGTCATAAAGGAAATCAGTCCTGAATGTTCATTGGAAGGACTGATGCTGAAGCTGAAGCTCCAATACTTTGTCTATCTGGTGCATAGAACTGACTCATTGGAAAAGACCCTGATACTGGGAAACATTGAAGGCAAGAGAGAAGGGGACAACAGAGGATGATGGTTGGATGGCATCACCGACTCAATGGACAAGAATTTGACCAAGGTCTGAGAGTTGGTGATGGACAGGGAAGCCTGGCGTGCTGCAGTACCTGGGGTTGCAAAGAGTCAGACACTTCTGAGTGACTGAACTGCACTGAACTGAACTTGAAACACAGTTCATGTTAATACATTTTTGCTTTAGCTCTCTCCACTCAGCTGCTTTTCTACTTGCATTTTCTAGTTTATGGAGGTTGGAGAAACCAGCTTTATGTTCATGAGGCGTATATATAGAAATAGAGCTACCATGTGACCCTGCAATCACACTCCTGGTTATATCTCCAGAGAAAACATGGTTGAAAGGATACATGGACTCATGTTCATTACAGCACTGTTTAAAATAGCCAACACATGCAAGCAACCTAAACGTCTGCTGACAGGAGAATGGATAAAGAAGATGTGGGGTGTGTGTGTACACACACAGATACATAAATACAATGAAATATTAGTCAGCCATTAAAAGGAGTGAAATAATGACATTTGCACCAACATGGGTGGACCTGGAGATTCTCTTACTGAGTGAAATAAGCCAGAGACAGAAAGACAAATATCATGATACCACTTTTGTATGGAATCTAAAAAATGATAGGAGTGAACTTACTAAACAGAATGAGACTCACAGAGAATGAACTTATAATTGCTGGAGGGAAGAATGGGGAGAAGGGATAGATAGGGAGTTTGGGATGGACATGTACTTGAAAGTGAAAGTGAAGTCGCTCAGTCGTGTCCGACTCTTTGCGACCCCATGGACTGTAGCCTATCAGGCTCCTCCATCCATGGGATTTTCCAGGCAAGAGTGCTGGAGTGGATGGCCATTTCCTTCTCCAGCGGATCTTCCCGACCCAGGAATCGAACCTGAGTCTCCCTCATTGCAGGCAGACGCTTTACTGTCTGAGCCACCAGGAAAGCCACTTACTTACTGCTGTGTTTAAAATGGATAACCAACAAGGACCTACTCTACAGCACATGGAACTTTGTTCAATGTTATGCGGTAGCCTGGAGAGAGAGGAGTTTGGGGGAGAATGGATACGTGTGTGTGTGTGTATATATATATATATATATATATATATATATGACTGAGTCCCTTTGCTGTTCACTTGAAACTGTCACAACATTGTTAATCAGCTGTACCCCAGAACAAAACTAAACTGTTTAAAAATAAACATATTTAAAAATAAATAAATAAGAGTCAATTGGCAGGGACTTCCCTGGTGGTCCAGTGATTAAGAATCTGCCTTGCCATACAGGGGACAAGGTTAGATCCCTGGTGGGGGAACTAAGATCCCACATACCACATTCTATGGAGCGACTGAGCCTGCTCACCACAAGTGAAGATCCCATGTGCCACAACTAAGACCCAGCCAAATAAATTAAAAGTAAAGAATCAATGGGTAATAGACGGACATGCTACAAAGTCATCCTTGAAGCGTTCACTTTAGTGGAGTAATTTCATATACCCCTAGGGGTTTTAAAGTTTATTCTGGATCCTCAGGCATGTTTCAAATGTTTGCTAGCTAAAACAAGCATTGCTGGAAGGCATGCAGTCTTAGCACTTAGAAGGTGCGACTCCATAGCTAGCCTGGTGTCACCTTGGCCAATAAGTCCTTAAGAGTTGTGATATAATTAGCAATTTAGGTGATGACAGAACGTCCTTTCTGAGTCACTGAGTGTACCCCCAGGACATAGCTGGCCTCTGTGCTAGAGCATGCTGCTGGACACCATGCACAAAGGAGTGTGCCCTGCCCTGTCCCCCCTATCCCTCTCCCTTCAGTACACACTCTATTCAACGAAATGCCAAAATGCTACAACCCACATTCAGTCTGTGTTTGTCATGCATCCTCTTCTGTTCCCTACATATGGCAGTCTGAAACAATTACATAATGAGATGTATTATCAGTGTGTAACTGTCAAAAATGAAGAGCCTAAGCTATGAATAAGTATTATCCATGTATTAGCTGTGCTGCTCCTGTGTTCTCAAATCTATACTGCACTACTGACCTTCAGATTTTCTGTTCATATCCCCAGATTACCTGTATCTCAATATGCAGCACTAGTAATGTTCAGGAAAAGTTATACAAAGTCAAAGGCAGATTAAAGTAGAGTTTCTTACCATATTTGTGCTATAGTCCTCTTTGCCATTCTGGTAAAATCTACTGATTCTTCCTTGGAGTAATGTTTTAAAATTCATTAAAAAATATGTAGGCTTCAAAGGAAACCCATAATTTGAAATGTTAAGACTTCAATTCAGTAATATATGTGCTTCTTTTCTAAATTTTTATTTGAGTATAGTTGATAAACAGTGGTGTGTGGCTCAGACAGTAAAGAATCTGCCTACAATGCAGGAGACCCAGATTTGATCCCTGGGTGGGGAAGATCCCCTGGAGAAAGTGAAAGGGTTAGTCAATCAGTCATGTCCAACTCTGCGACACTGTGGACTATAGCCTGCCAGCCTCTTCTGTCCATGAGATTCTCCAGGCAAGAATACTGGAGTGGGTTGCCGTGCCCTCCTCCAAGGGATCTTCCTGACTCAGGAATTGAACCCATATCTCTTATGTCTCCTGCATTCAGGCAGTTTCTTTACCCGCTCAACCATCAGGGAAGCCTTCCAGCATTCTTGAAATCCCATGAACAGAGGAGTCTGGCAGGCTATAGCCCATGGGGTCGCAAAGACCCCATGTTATACATGTGTGTGTGTGTGTGTGTGTGTGTGTGTGTATCCACTCTTCTTTAGATTCTTTTCCCATATTAATAAATTACTTTTAGAAATCTAGCAGAGGCTTAATAATTATTAAGATGTCAAAGATTATAAAAATAGAATTTTAAATATAAATAGAATTCTTAAATATAAAGTATAAATAGAATTTTTAAATATTGCAACAACTATAATGTGATATGGAAATACGTATGATATCTATCAGTGACAAAGTCAGAGGTATTTCTACCACAACTGTGGTTTCTTGCCTGAATTTATAATTGAAAGAAGTTCTTAATTTTAATTAATGTTGGTAAAAAAGTCATATTTTTCTGCATTCAGAATCATTGCCCCTGTGTTAAGAATCTTGTTCTACTATACCCAGTTTTTGGTTTTCATGACATCTGTTCCCTCTGAACACCTTTTCTAGACTTTCTATTTTAAAAATGGAAATACTAAATTTGGCAGCTTTCCTTGCCTCTGTTATACCCATGGAGGCATTTGGAAAGATATGTTAACTCTTTCAGAAATGTACTGTTTTTCCTCTTCAAAAGTAACATTAAATTGATCAAAAGCACCATTCTCCTTGGAATAGACACACTTCCTAGTATCAAGAGGTCAGGATTTCTCAGTACGCAGCTGGAGACTCTCACAGGTAGACCTCTCACGTGTGTCTTCAGGCCTGCGTGCAACTTTCGCCTTCCTACCTATGACTGAACTTTCACACACAAGAAGGCTAACCAGATGCAATGAATGAGCATAATGTTGAACATTAAGCTGCTCTACTTTCTTTTGTAACAGGGTTATTTAGAAACTCCGGTATTTCACGATCAACAACAAACTGATTATAGGAAACCTCACAGTATATTAGTATGGTGAGATTCCATAGTTGAAGTTCTTTTATGAACCAGCACGCACGCTAAGGAATGAGTGCTCAGACATTATGTCTTTCAGGCAACTGTGATGCCATTAGGATTTATAGAGGCAGTACTAAAGTGAAACCCAGGCTTCCCAGGTGACTCAGTGGGGAAGGAACCTGCCTGCAGAGCAGGAGATGCAGGAGACATGGGTTTGATCCCTGGGTCAGGAAGATTCCCTGGAGGAGAGCATGGCAACCTACTCCAGTATTCTTGCCTGGAGAATCATTCCCATGGACAGAGGAGCCTCCTGGGCTGCAGTTCAGGGGGTCACAGAGAGTCCGACATGACTGAAGAGACTTAGCACGCACCATGCACTAAAGTTGAAAACATCAGTGGCCAGAAATAGTTACTATTTCACTCAAGCAGTCAGGCAGAGCTTGGCACTTTCTTTCTAAAGGTCTGAATAATAAACATTGTAGGCTTTCTGGGCCACGTGGTTCCTGCTGCAGCCACTCTCTTCTGCCATTATAGTGTGAAAACAGACATAGACGAAACCTAAACTAACCGGGGTCTGCTTCCAATAAAAGCTAATTAATGAATGCTGAAGTTTGAATTTAATGTATTTTCAGCTGTCACAATGTATCAATTTTTTTCCCATTTGTCAACATGTAAAAACTGTTCTTGCAAGCCATACATAAACAGACAGTGGGCTTGATTCAGTTCATGAGCTCAAAGCAAATAGCCACATAGCAAACCAATTAAGGAGGATCTGGTTGGTTATGCCATCTCAAGGGGACCTGTGCTTAAAATAAATTTTAGCTAGAATGTGAAGTGAGGAAGTTTTTGATGTTTCTAGATGATACCACAGGTAGAAATAGAATTCAAAATTATGTCGAAATTATCTTTGTCTGAAGTCAGTGAAGACACTGCCCCCAAAGATAGTAGGTAAGAGGCAGCATTTGTATATAAAATTGTTGTGTTATGGGAGCAAATTTGTGCAGCACAAATTAGGATTTCCTTTTTTCTGAATGCTTAATTAGAAGGAATATGTTGTTAATTTTGCACTAGTCAATATACCACTATTTCTATACAGTTCTTTGTGTTAGCAAGAACATAAAAGGTTGAATGCCTACATCTTCTAAATCTATAAGCAGAGCCTTCATTACCAGTGATTAATGGTAGAACTGATTTTTGGAGCATTTTTGCAGGGAGAAAAACAAAGACAAATTAAAAGAAAGAAAAAAATCAGAAAGAGGGTGGTAGACAGTAGCAATATGGTGTAGATGTAGACAGTCCCTGTGATTCATGGAAAAGTTAGGGCTCACAGATTAACTCTGTCGTGAGAAAGTATTTCATTTCTTGTAGAACAGTTTCCATCCACCAGATCATTACAGAAATCAGTGTAAAATTTCACCTATTTAAGAACCAAGCAGTGGAAAATACAGAATACTGAACACGAACTTCATTTTTGTGGTGGTTGCTGTTGTTGTTGTTGTTTTATAAATATCACCAGACACACATCTGGGGTTTTAGTGCTTGCCACAGTGCAGTTTTCTGGTTGACATATATCTAAGAAATGCGTATATTAACACCCAGGCTATAGAGCCAAGCACATTTTAGTGCCGGCTACAGCTGAAAGAATATGTTTCCATTCCTTGTCCATCTGTTCTTGGCAACATAAATTTTAACTAGAAACACAGAATAAGTTTGATGAGAAATCAGTCTAAATATGGTTTAGAACAGCAAGGTGAATGCTCTAACATACTATGACTGGTTAGCATTTGATTCAGTAGCTGGATAGTTGTGTCCACATGTGAAGAAATCTCCTGCTGCAGCTAGAGCTTAAAGTTTAAAGCACAATGGTTTTTAAAAGTCAGCTCAGTTCAAAAAACGTACAGTGGATTGGTCACACATTGTGTTTTCAGAGCTTAGATAAAATGTGCCAAAGATCATGGGCTTAACAAATTCTGAGGTTTCAAAGTGCTACTTACCACACACATGAACAACACTGAAAATATATCATTCATCTCTCTGAACTTTGTGCTAAAATGGATTCACTAGTGGGAAATGAGGACTTTCTGTACAAAATGGAGTACATACAACACACATATGCTGGTTTTGCTTCAAGTCCACGCTCAGCTATGACTAGTTATCACACAGTTAACTTGTATAATCATATCTTACCTTATACCACTCTATTCCACCCCTCCAGCTCTTTTTGCTACTGAAAACAATATTAAGCAATTTATTTGCACTTGAAAACACATGGGATTACATGAAAATATCATGATAGAGAAGGACCATATATGTACACCTAAAATTTTTCCTTCAAATCAAGGGTTCGGGCATTCTGAGTCAGGTAAGTGAGTGGAGGGGCTGTGTGCCACAGTTGTGCTCTGTAGGGTTTTACTGATAACGACTATCTCCTCTGCTACTCTGGAGAGTGAAAGTTTGCAGGTTGGAAAGGGACCTTGCAGCTCACGCAGACACCACTGTCACTCCCTCAATAAGAAATACTTCTATCAGTTTTATTTTATTTTATTTTATTTTTTTATTTTTACTTTATTTTACTTTGCAATACTGTATTGGTTTTGCCATACATTGACATGAATCCACCACGGGTGTACATGCGTTCCCAAACATGAACCCCCTCCCACCTCCCTCCCCATAACATCTCTCTGGGTCATCCCCGTGCACCAGCCCCAAGTATGCTGTATCCTGCGTCGGACATAGACTGGCGATTCGATTCTTACATGATAGTATACATATTACAATGCCATTTTCCCAAATCATCCCACCCTCTCCCTCTCCCTCTGAGTATCTCTCTTTGGTATGGCTGATTCACCAAATATAACATTATGATTACACCTTAGATTTTGGCTCTGTCACTTCGTCTTTATGTTAATATAAATAAATTGAGTTAACTTCTCTGATTTTCAGCTTCTCCGTCTGTAAATTCTAATAATCATATTTGCCGTAAATTGGTTTTGCCAGGGGAGCAAGTGAGATGATATGGAGTGAGTGCTTAGTCAGTGACAGGTACTTTGGAAACACTCGACAAGCAATACCTAAGACTGTTAGCTTTTTTTTTTTTTCCTACTGTCCTCTGGTTAAAAAAAAAAAGAAAAAACACTGTATTAATATGGTGATAATTGTCAAACCTACTCTAGAATTTGGTAGCATATTCTTTACCATCAGGAAAACATTTCTGTTTTCAAGGTCAAGAAAAATTGCACAAGTTTACCTATGACTGTGGCATAAAGAACGTGCCTGCCAATCCAGGAGACATAAAAGAGATGTGGGTTCAATCCCTAAGTTGGAAATATCCCTTGAAGGAGGGCATGGCAACTCACTCCAGTATTGTTGCCTGGAAAATCCCATGGACAGAGGAGTTTGGCAGGCTGTATAATCCATAGGGTTGCAAAGATTTGGACACAACTGAAGCAATTTAACCCGCACGTGGACAAGTCACTCAGTGCCTTAATGCCTCATCTTCTTATCTTTAAAATAAGAAACTTTAATTCCATGATCTCTAAGATCTTTTGTCGGAGTAATTCAACAAAATCATGTTTGACAGCATGTCCTCATACTTTATTTATAATACTGAAATGTGTATTTGCTGCCAAATGTCTGATGTGGGGGGTATAAATGTTCCAAATATACATGTGGAATAACGTTAAGTTTGTTGATGTTAAAGCTACTGGTATATTTTTTGGCATTATTTGGCTCAGAATCCTTTCTTCCCATTTTGTTGTAGAATAAGCTGACAGCACATCTTTCCCCACAGGGCCTCAGGATTTGCTTAAACTGAGAGTTTCAGAAGAAGACAGACCATCTTTTTGTTACTTTTAGTATGGTATCTGAAACAGAGAAGCCTTCTTTCTCAAGAAGCTTTTATTTTTCATTTCCATAATGTCTAATGGCACGGCATTGTATGCATATGCACTGTAATTTACAAGGCTTCTGTTTCCTTTCAGATCTGAGTGATCAGCTGCTGGAGGTGGTTGGCTTGGAAGGAGCCATGGAGATGGGGCAGATATACACAGGACTGAAGAGCGCTGGGCGGCGGCTGGCTCAGTGCTCCTCTGTTGTCATCAGGTAGCCCTTTCTCTGTAATTCAGCAAGGAGGCTGACATGTGAAAAGTGAAGTGGAAGTGTTAGTCACTCAGTCACGTCTCACTCTTTGTGACCCCGTGGTCTGTAGCCTGCCAGGCTTCTCTGTGCCTGGGATTCTCCAGGCAAGAATATATAGTGGGTGGCCATTCCCTTCTCCAGAGGATCTCCCTGACCCAGGGATTCAATCCCCAGTCTCCTGCATTGCAGGCGGATTCTTCACTGTCAAGCCACCGGAGATGGCATAGCTACAAACTATTTAGATTAATGTTATACAAGATTTTGATAATGATTTTGTTTCATCTATACATTGTTATCAATGATTAATACTGATACCTTTTAAAATAATGGAAATTGACAGAATTTATAAAGATTTGATTCACTGTTACTTATCATGTTGGTTGGAATTTGATAACCTTTTGTTGAGACCATGGATACAATTCTAACATACAAATTCTACCTCCTCTAGTCTGGTACACACAGGGTTGAATCTACAGAAGCACTGAAGTATCTAATAGGCAAACTACCCAGTGAAAATGCTGTTAAGGCATCATTAACATACATTCTTTCATGAAGTCCACCATTGCTTCTATAAATTAAATAATGAATTATTATGAAGTAAAATTTTATATGTATATTGCATTTAAATCTTTTGAAAACCCTTTTTTCAAAATTATGCCAGTAAAACAAAACTCTAATATTACCCTACCATGAAACTACAGATTATAGCACAGATATAACTGATGTTATATTAACATATATGAAAGAGTTAATACTGGAAAATGTGAGATAGCAAACACCTTTCCTCCACGTTTGCAATGTGGGATTGCATGGAAACAAGGAGGCTCGTTTTGCTGTTGTTCTTGTTCAGTCACACAGTCATGTCTGACTCTTTGCCACCCCATGGACTACAGCACACCAGGCTTCCCTGTCCTTCACTATGTCCGTGAGTTTGCTCAAACTCATATCCATTGAGTCAATGATGCCATTCAACCATCTCATCCTCTGAGGCCCTTTCTCCTTTTGCCTTCTATCTTTCCCAGAATTAGGGTCTTTTCCAGTGAGTGGCTCTTCACATCTGGTGGCCAAAGTGTTGGAGCTTCATCGTTTACATCAGTCCTTCTAGTGAATATTCAGGGCTGATTTCATTTTGAATTGACTGGTTTGATCTCCTTGGAGTCCATGGGACTCTCAAGAGTCTTCTCCAATACCATATCTCAAAAGCATCGATTCTTCAGCGTTCAACTTTCTTTATGGTCCAGCTCTCATCCATGCATGACTACTGGAAAAAACAAACCTTTGACTATACAGACCTTGGCTGGCAGAGTGATATCTCTGCTTTTCAATATGCTGTTTAGGTTTGTCATAGCTTTTCTTCCAATGAGCAAGCATCTTAATTTCATGGCTGCAGTCATTGTCTGCAGTGATGTTGGAGCCCAGGAAAATAAAGTCTGTCACTATTTCCATTTTTTCCCCATCTATTTGCCATGAAATAATGGGATTGGATGCCATGATCTTCGTTATTTGAATGTTGAGTTTTAAGCCATTTTTCACCATGCTCTTTAATCTTCATCAAGGAGTCCTTTAGTTCCTCTTTGCTTTCTGCCATTAGGGTGGTGTCATCTACATATCTGAGATTATTGATATTTCTTCTGGCAATCTTGATTCCAGCTTGTGCTTCATCCAGCCCAGCATTTCACATAATATACTCTGTATAGAAGTTGAAAAAGCAGGGTGACAATATGCAATCTTGACATACTCCTTTCCCAGTTTGGAACCAGTCTGTTGTTCCATGTCCAAGTCTAACTGTTGCTTCTTGACCTGCATGTAGGTTTCTCGAAAAGTAGGTCAGGTGGTCTGGTATTCCCATCTCTTTCAGAATTTTCCAATGTTTGTTGTGATCCACACAGTCAAAGGCTTTAGTGTAGTCAATGAAGCAGATGTTTTTCTGGAACTCTCTTGCTTTTCCTATGATCAACAGATATTGGCAATTTGATCTCTGGTTCTTCTGCTTTTTCTAAGTCCAGCTCATATATCTGGAAGTTCTCGGTTCATATACTGCTGAAGCCTAGCTTGAAGGATTTTGAGCATTACGTTGCTAACATGAAATGAGTGTAATTGTGCTGTAGTTTAAACATTCTTTGGCATTGCCCTTCTTTGCAATTTAAATGAAAACTGGCTTTTTCCAGTCTTGTGGTCCTGAGTTTTCCAAATTTGCTGACATATTGAGTGAAGCACTTTCACAGCACTGTCTTTCAGGATTTGAAATAGCTCAGCTGGAATTCCATCACCTCCACTAGCTTTGTTCGTAGTGATGCTTCCTAAGGCCCACTTGACGTTACACTCTAGGATATCAGGCTCTACGGGAGTGACTACATCATTCTGATTATCCGAGTAATTAAGACCTTTCTTATAAAGTTCTTCTGTGTATTCGTACCACCTCTTCTTAATGTCTTCTGGTTCTATTAGGGCCATACTCTTTCTGTCCTTTATTACACCCATCTTTGCATGAAATGTTCCCTTGGTATCTCTAATTTTCTTGAAGAGATCTCTAGTCTTCTATTGTTTTCCTCTATTTCTTTTCATTGTTCACTTAAGAAGGCTTTTTCACCTCTCCTTGCTATTCTTTGGAACTCTGCATTCAGAGTTTCATTCTTTCCCTTTCTCCTTTGCCTTTCACTTCTCTTCTTTTCTAAGCTATTGGTAAAACCTTCTCAGAAAACTGTTTTGCCTTCTTGCTTTTATCCCCCCGCTTTGGGATGATTTTGGTCACCGACTCCTATACACGAGTACAAACTTTCAACCATAATTCTTCAGGCACTCTATCAGATCTAATCCCTTGAATTTATTTGTTACTTCCACTATATAATCATAAAGGATTTTCTTTAGGTCATACTGAAGGGCCTACTGGTTTTCCTAAACCCTGAATTTCGCAATGAGGAGTTCATGATCTGAGCCACAGTCAGTGCCTAGTCTTTTTTTGCTGACTGTATAGAGCTTCTCCATCTTCAACTGGAAAGAATATAATCAGTCTGATTTCGGTATTGACCATATGGTGATATACACGTGTAGAGTCATCTCTTGTGTTGTTGAAAGGGTTAGCTCTTGGCAAAACTCTGTTAGGCCTTGCCCTACTTCATTTTGTACTCCAAGGACAAACTTGCCTGTTACTCTAGGTATCTCTTGACTTCCTACTTTTGCATTCCAGTCACCTGTGATGAAAAGGACATCTCTTTTTGGTGTTAGTTCTAGAAGGTCTTATGGGTCTTCTTAGAACCACTTAGCTTCAGCTTCTTCAGCATTAGTGTTTGGGGCATAGACTTGGATTAGTGTAATGTTGAATGGTTTGCCTTGGAAACAAACCAAGTAACTCGGATTGTGTCATTAACTGTACACCCTACATTTGTCTTTTGTTATCCAGAATTTTTTGTGTATATCATCACAGGAAGCATTTAACATTCCTGTAACTAAGATACAGGGTATTCATTGATAGTCAAGGTTTGTGCTCAGTCATATCCAGCTCTTTATGATCCCATGGACTGTAGCCCACCAGGCTCCTCTGTCCATGTGATTCTCCATGCAAGAATACTGGAGTGGGCCACCACCTTCTCCAGGGAAATCTTCCCAGCCCAGGGATTGAACCTGCATCTCCTGAATTGGCAGGCAGATTCTTCACCATTGATCCTCCTGGGGACCCCAAGTCAAGAGCTGAAGTTCCTTTTGTAAAAGACAACTTGAGAACAGAGCCCAGCTTTTACCATATTTGTATTTCCTGGTCTCACCATTTTATATGGGACATATAGTCTGCTGTATAAAGTATTTCTGTGCTAGACTTGGATTTTTTTTTTTTTTTTTGTTCCTCCAGGACCAGCAAGTCTCTACCAATGCAGATTGATGGGGAACCATGGATGCAGACCCCATGCACTGTGAGTCCAGAGTAATTAAAATCTTATGTCACTTTCCTATTTGTTTCCCAGATATTATATCCTGCCATAGCTAACTAATCATATACTCGAATAAGTAAATAATCACAACACCTAAGCTTTGGACCTATCACCAAGTGCCTTTTTTGTTGTTTTTTATATGAGCCATTGCATTCAGGTATTAAGCAATATATGCCTTTGGCGATGATTTAAGAGTTGAATGCTTATGTTAGCCAGAGTGTAATCTTTAGATACCATAGTTATCTATATATAGCCACATATAACCACAGTTATAAACGTGAAACTAAACAAATTTGTTAAGGTTTCTCTTAACCTTTCTTGTAATTATTTCCGAACACCTTATAAGAAAAATATTTATGGGACCTTCAGACATGATTCTTCCTAAATGTATTACTCATCTCTTCTTTGCCTCCAATTGGAATTTGAGGGCTTCCTTATACAGAAAAACTCCATTATAGTTGTTCTCTCCGTATGAGATATTTTTTAATTTAGACATTTAGACCTTGCTAAATTTCATTTTTATAGTGAATATTTTATTACATTTCAAAACTATGTTAGGTGCTAATCTTGGCACTAAAAATAGAAACTGATCACATAATAAAACATTGGAGTAATAAGAACATGAAATAGAATGTATTCAATAATATAATTGTCCTCAAGGAACTTACATTCTGATAATAGATTAAGTAAATTAATAAATCAATAAATATAGACAAACATGCATAATATAACTTTTGATTGCAAGAGTTATGAAATATGATGAAGAGGAACTAAAGATGGAGCATGAAAAAGACAACTTCAGGTAAGTGTGTCTGGGAGGTCTTTTTCAAAGAAGAATCCAAAAGCTCAGTGTGTTAAATAGTAAGAGGGACAGTGTGACCAAAGTTTTAGATGTAGGGTGAGAGTGTAAGAGGCGAAGTAGAAAAGATGGGCAGGAGACAGATAGAGTAGAAAAAAATGATGGTGAACAATTAACGTGTGGTTCAGAGTACACTAGAAAGCTGTTGAAGGCTTCACGCATCATCTGATTTACATTCTTAAAGTTCACTTAACTGCTATGTGGAGGATGGATTGCATTGAGTAGCAACTGGGACATAGGGTTCAACAAAGTGCTCTGCTCTTAGGACAGCAATAGTGGCTAGGACGTGGATGGATTTGAGGTACATTCTGGACATGAAAGAGGGAGAATTTGTTAATGAGTTCCCTTGGGATGAGGGATAGGAATGAGGGAAGGAGATGAATCATGCAGGTAGCTGCCATCTGAGAATAACAGCACCATTTACTCTGCAGTTTAGATTGGGAGGGAAGCGGTGTAAGGAGTGACAAGGTAGGTCTTATTGTTTAGTTGCCCAGCCTGTCAGACTCTCGACAACTCCATGGACTGTGGCCTGCCAGGCTCCTCCATCCATGGGATTTCACAGGCAAGAATACTGGAGGGGGTTGCCATTCCCTTCTCCAGGGTATCTTCTCAACCCAACAATCAAACCCGCATCTCCTGCATTGGCAGCTGATTCTTTACCTCTGAGCCACCAAGGAAGCCCCAGGTTAGGTCTTAATCTTTAATACAAGCATTGTGCCAATGTGCTGGTGTTTCATGGTTATAGGTGAGTGTTGTGTTGGGTGTTTTTTTAGAGGAATAATTGACATACAACATTACTTATTAAATATTCACACAAACTCTAAATAACGTATATCACCATTTTTCAGAGGGAGAAAACTGTGTCATTAGAAGGTCACATAACTTACTCAAGGTCAGATATGTAGCACATATGGAACTCTAACCCAGGACTCTTTCATCATTCATTAATCACTAGTTTTTGGCTACCAATTCCAGAAGCACAGCTTAGCATATAATATGGGAGTTTGGGGTTTTACCTTTCCATTGGTTTTGACTCTAAAGCATTTGGCTCATCAATCTTTGGTATAGCACATAAGTGTGACTTTTTGTTTACTGCTGGCATATTTCTTATAGTTAATTGGCCCCAAGTGTGTGAAATCTACTAATTCTATAATAATGATGTAAGACAAACTTGCAAAAAGTCTTTCGAGGATGGCAATTTCTTATGCCTTCTCGTATCTCTGTGCTTGATTCCAAGTATGTTTTAAAAATCTCCTGTTCCTCCTTTTACCAGCAAGTGTATATTTACATCTTGTTTCTTATTCTTTACTCTCCCCGTGACCTTTACACCTGTACACTCACATGCATATTAAAGGTCTTGTTACTGTTGCTGCCAGTGGTGGTGGTGATACGCTGATTGCAGAGACGGGATGGTGGTCTCTGGTGGTCATGGTGAAGCTTGTGGTGATGGTCGTTCTGATGATGTTGGTGCTAGTGGTGATGATGGCCAGTGGTGGTCAAGATGAACTGGGAGAGGTGCTATCAGTGTTGGTGGTGCTCATGATCACAGTGGTGGTGGTGATTGTGGTCACGATGCAGGATGGTAGTGGTAGTGGCAGTCTTCTTGTTTTAATGAAACGTCACTGGTCTTCAGTCTGGGTCACAAAAGAATAAATGAAAGACAGTGAAACCAAACAGCTTCCATGAGTACCCTGCATTGTTCTGGACTCTTCTCAGAGAGAAGCGAGATTTAGTCCCTGTGCCATGTTTTAAATCAACAAAGATGAATGGCAACAGTAATATATAACATTTATTAAGCTTTTACTTTGTGCCACTTGACCTGTATTGACACATTGAATTCTCACAGAAAGCATATAATAAGCATCATTTTATGGGTAAAACAGCTGAGGCAGACAAAGGTTAGTTTGCCTGATTCCACACATAGTAAGCGGCAGAGTAGAAGCTAAAATGCAGTTAGCCTGGCTCTGCTGTCCGTCTCCTTCATGGCTGCTCACCACCTAAGAAGGCCCCAGGCCATCCCTGTGGCTTGCCACGCTAGAGCATGACCTTTGCTGTTAATAAATCACCTTTTGCCTCTCCCCAGCCAACAGATGAAGTCTGTTATCTATTAAAATCTAATTAATATTTTATAATACTTATAGCATATTTCACACAAGCTTTTCTAATGACTCTTTTGTTAGCTTTCTCTCAAAGAATAACAAGATATTCATTTCAGCTATTAATTATCATGATCTAAACAATGGTTAAATTAGTAACAGGTTTTATATAATGTCTACTTCAGTTTTCACTCTGTGTAATCTCTTATTCATTTAAGACATTTATTGCAGTCTACGCAGTGGGCCAAGAACTGTACTAGACTATGGCTCATTATTGTTATTTCACATTCTGGCATACCCTCTTTTTCCTAGAACCACATGGAAATCTGAACTTTAAATTTCATTTTAACTATAGAGAATATTTAGTATTCATAGCATTGGTATGGTTGGACTAAAGAGTGTTCTTTGCTTCACTTGAATAACACGTTGTTCCTCTTACAGAACATAAAAATGATAGCATGTTCAAATTCTTTGCTGAATTTAAATATCCATAAGCTGATACTCAATTTATGAAGGGATTGTTTTAGATATAATTTTAGAGCATAGCAGAAGTTCTGCTTTTCTGTAAGTGAAATATTTAAAATAGAAAAGCAAGTGACAAATAGGTCTTGACTCTTCAATCAATGAACACTTTTTAAAAACCAGAGTAATACAAATTCTGGAGATGGATGTGGTGATGGTTGCCCAATAGCATGAATGTACTTAGTGCAATTGAACTATATATTTTAAAATGATTACAGTGGTGAACTCTACATTACATATGTTGTACCACAATTTAAAAAAAAAGCAATTGAAAAAAATTAAGGTGATATTCACTTACAGATTTTACCAATTCTAAGTTCAACTATCAGGTCGGGGGCTGGGGGGAGGGGAAAGCAAGAGTTTAAAGCTATCTCTTCAAATGTATGCTTTGCAATTATTTTTATGATTATCAAGTTACTATAAAGTAGTCAACAGAAACTTGTTAGTTATGCCTGTGTTCACAGTTTTGTAAGAGTCACTGAGTTAATGGAGAATAGATTTTAACCATTTAACAATTGTTGTTGTTCAGTTGCCAAATCGTGTCAGACTCCTTGCGACCCCATGGACTGCAGCATGCCAGGCTTCCCTGTCCCTTACCACCTCCCGGAGTTTGCCCAGGTTCATGTCTGTTGAATCGGTGATGCCATCCAACCATCTAATCTTCTGTTGCATAAGCATGACAAATTAAAGACACAGTTGATTCTAGAAGACATTATGTTGAAGCAGTTCATGAAGAGCCTTTCTTCAGGGTGGAGTCTAGAACTTAACTATGCTCCCCTTCCTATCTTCTTCCTCCCCAGTTCTTCTCCCTGAGGACTTGGTATATACTGACTTTGTTGTCAGTATGTTCTCATTGTGGGAAGAAAAAAAAGAATAGTTTCAATAGGAGAAAAGGGAGAGTAGTAATGTATGAGAGGTCATGTACTAGGTCAGATTTCATATTGGATCTGCACACCCAGCCCTCCCACCCCAATCTATTACAAGTGATAGGTGCCTAATTTAAGTTTCATTAAGTGAGGAGCAATCATACCAAGCCTTAAATTCAATGTAACCAAGATGGACTCTCCATGCACCTTCTTCCATCTCCTCCCCAGCCACTAATAATGACTTTTTCTTAAGTTCCTTAATTCCTGTCCTTCCTTTCACCATATTGAGCTAATGGAGCTCAGTGTTCGTTTCCTAAGCTAGAAACATAAGGTCATCCTATACTTCTCTTCTCACACTAAAATTCAGTATCTGTGCACACTTGATCAAGTGTCATACTTCCGGGTCTTTTCTTTTAATCCCTACCACCATTGTCCTGGATTTGGCCCATTTCATTTCTCTCTCTCATCAGGTACCTCATCAGTCTTTCCCCCTCTCCATTTTTTTTTTTTCTATTTAAATCCATCCTTAGCTTTTCTACCAAAATGATCACTATAAAATACTAATCTCACCCTGGCACCCTTCTAATTAAAACATTTAATTACTTTCTATCTGATAAAGTATATTTGAATCAAGCTTCCTGTTTCATTGCAGTCATCAATTACTTCTTTTTGCTATTTTCATATACTTTGCTTTTGCCCAAATAAACTTTTCTTTGTCTTCAGTTGAATTATACAACTTGTCTTTTGAGACTCATTTCATGCTTCCACTCTTCCTTTTTTGAATATCACCCCTGCTTTCATTCCGTCTCATCTCTGATCCCTGCTAGTCTAAAAACTCAGTCCCAGTGCTATATGGCTTTATCAAAGAGCTTCCCATGTTAAACTGAAATCATTGGGTTTTTGACTAGCTTCTTGGTAGACATAAGCTTACTGAGTGAGGTCAGGCACTATGATTTTGGTCACCTCTCTACCTCCAGAGAATACCACTGTGCCTCACACATCATTAGTGGCCAACACCATGCGTATTTTGAGTTTGTGTTCCTTAACTAATTCTTGGAGAAGTATAACAATTTTGAAAAATGCTTTCTACTAAATCTTTCACTGTACATAATATAGGTTGGCTAGCAATTCATTCTCATATTTTTCATATATACATACATGTAAAAGTTATTTTAAGTTATCTTTATTCATTACATTCTCAAAGCAAAGAATTTTGAATGTACCAGGAAGAAAAACTTTCTTAACCTTAAAAGGCTTAATCTCTGTTTCCTGATATAGGACAATTAAATTTCTTGGGCCACTTCCTTCTGTATTATCAATTATGTATTCATTTTACACATTGTATAGGCTGCATTCTGTTAATATGTTGAAATATTAATAGTCATATGTGAATTATTACTTGTGTTACTTTTATGAAAAGTAATGCCAAAGAGGTTGTAATGCAATATCGCTCTGGGTGCTTTATGTATGATTAATTCAGAAAGGATGCCTGAAACTTTCTTCCATGTGGTAGAGGATGGGAAGGAAGTCAAGAAAACATCATGAACTAAATGGTGAAATGACCACAGGTGAAATATGAAGGTGATAGCTGAAGTCAAGGCAACTTCTAGTGAAGGCGTTTACAAGTGTTTTGGTCCTGCTTAGCCTTTTTTAAATACCTTCCTTTGTATGATAATTCTCAGGACTCTGACCTACTTGCCCAATCTCAGCCTCTAATATTAAATACCTTCAACACTCGACTCAGCCCTGACTCTGTAGTCAGCCAATCCCAGCCAATCCCTGCCAAGCCTGGTAGTCTTACTGCATGATCCCTAGTATTTGTGGGACACATACTTGCTCACTGAGTTCCCATGGACCAACTCCCTCCTTCAGTTCCCATTTCCACTGTGTGAGCCATTCTGTGAGATGCTGTTTTCTGACTTGCACGCCAGTTTCCTTCTCTGGCTCTAGCTTCTAATTGATTCAGACACTGGCTAGTTGCCTCCTAGCCTTTGCCTTCCCCCCCTGCTTAGGAAGGCTGGATCTTTTTCCTACAGCCCTAAACACTGAAGTTACTGGGAGTTTGTCTTCATTTTGACACTTGTTTTTATAAAGAGAATATGTTCAGAACAATTTTAAAATGCAAACTCTTTAAAAGAGAAACAGAGTTTTGGGGCCTAATAATTTTACTGATGTGCTTGTTGTAATTATTTAAAATAATCATAATTTTAAAGTGTTATTTTATCTGAAACCATTTGCTGAAATACAAATTAATCTCAGGACATTAAGACAGAAAGCACAAATTTTATAAATGTAAGATTTTCCAGTTCCAGGAATTTAGTGATATGTAGATGAAGGCTAATTGAATTTTAAAATATTTAGATGTCATTAAGATGTTTGGAAGAAACCATAGTAATACTATTTAACATTATTTAGAATCATTTACCAGTTTCTGTTCTGTATATTCATATTTTTATTTGATGCTCAAAACAACCCTAAGAAGTCAGTAAAGTTATTGTAACTCCTATGTGTGTGCTCAGTTGCTCAGTCATGTCCATCTCTTTGCAGCCCCATGGACTGTAGCCCACCAGGCTTCTCTGCCCATGGAATTTTCCAGGCAAGAATACTGAAATAGGTTGCCACTTCCTACTCCAGGGGATCTTCTTGACCCAGGGATAAAACCCATGTCTCCTGTACCTCTTGTATTGTCAGGAGGCTTCTTTACCACTACACCACCTGGGAAACCATACCATCTCATAAATTAAAAAATTAAAACCCTGAAACAGATGAGCCAACCGCTTTGTTCAAGGCCACACAATTAGAGGTAGTCAGTGGGCTCTAATGCCTTTTCCCTTAATTATGAGGTTTTGCCGCCTCACTCAGTTGCTTGTAGTAGTAATCAATTATAACTTATCATTTATGACAGAATTCAGTTCTTTTTCACCTAGTTTACATTTTCCTCTTTATTTGATACATTATTTTTTGCTTCCCAGTATAGCCAAAGCCATCCATCTGATTGCCAGAATTATACTGAGCAACATAATTATGATCATCCAACTTCCTGATCTCAAAGTTCATTGTCTCTTCATTTCTTACAACATAGAGTTCAGTGTCCTTGTCACGTCATTAAGTCATTCTCCCAAGGCTTCCATCTGCCAGCTATACTTCGTCGGGACCACTCTCCAAAGGCTTTCTATTCATACTGCTTAATTATGTACTTAAAATCTCCATCCCTTATTTTGTGGTTTAGAAATAGACACATTCTTCTTGCCTTCAAGCATGCTCACAGGGAATCTAGTTTCTTCTAGCAGTTCTCTGCTGCTGCTGCTGCTGCTGCTGCTGCTAAGTCGCTTCAGTCATGTCCGACTCTGTGTGACCCCATAGACGGCAGCCCACCAGGCTTCCCCATCCCTGGGATTCTCTAGGCAAGAACACTGGAGTGGGTTGCCATTTCCTTCTCCAATGCATGAAAGCAAAAAGTCAAAGTGAAGTCGCTCAGTTGTGACCGACTCTTAGTGACCCCATGCACTGCAGCCTACCAGGCTACTCTGTCCATGGGATTTTCCAGGCAAGAGTAGGACTCATTTAATCTTCCCTATGGTTTATTATTTTGCCTGAATTAATTATCCTGTGCTGTTGGGATATGTATATTTTTGTACGTTACTTTAAAATCTTTCTGGAAGGCAATAGAATATAAATGCACATATACCAAAAATAAAATAAGATCTCTTCCTTCAACAGCAAGCTTAGCATCAATTTCCTCACGAAACCTTTTAAACTCCCTATCTGTCTGAAGTAAACTGTCTGATTCTTTGCACTCCTGTCACTCTCTATTGATATTGTCCAGCTCTTCTGACTTAATTGTAAGCATTTTATGATTTCACCTTTACTTCCTCCTCATACTTCATGTATATAATATAGTTTCTGATGCAAAGTCCATATTTGAATTATTGCTCTGCAATATGTAATGCATCATTTTTCCAAGGCTGCTTTCAAGAATTTTTTTTTTTGTCTTGACTCTTCAGTGTTTTGATTTTGATGAGTCTGGTTATGGATTTCTTTGAGCTTATTTTTGTTTTGGTTTCTCTGTACTTCATGAATCTGTAGGTTTATGTCTTTGGCCACGTTGGGAAGTTTCCAATCATTATTTGTTCAGATATTGACTTAAGCCCACACTCTCTACTTTCCTTCTAAACCCTGATGACATGTTTTAGATATTTATATAGTATCTCAATATCTGAGTCTTAGTTAATTTTTTCCTTCCTCTTTGTTCTTTCTATTCTTCATACTAGATAATATCTATTCACCTATATTCAAGCTCACTGACTTTTTTCTCCCTTATCTCCATGCTGTTCTTGAGCCCATGCAGTTAACTTTTATTTTGGTCATTGATTTTTTTTTTTTTCCTGTTGTAAAATTCAATTCTCTATGTTAGGCTTCATAAGGTCAAATCTATGCATATACTGCTCAGGGGAAAACTCAGGGGATCATATACAACTTTAAGAGATAGTCTTTTTGAGGCCTCTCCACTCCAGGATCCCCTTGATGGTTTTTGATTCCCAGGGCTCCTCTGATTATAAATACAAGGCTTTCGTTTCTCTGCATTGCCATGTACTTCTCCATATAGCTCCTGCCTCCAGGGCCCTATGGGAAGGGGACAAAGAGAGAAAAAATCAGTAGGTATCTGCCCACGATCTGGGGACGATAGTTTCATGGACCAGAGAAAGCGTCCCTGGAGCTGTAGGCACCTGCCACTGATATGGAACTCCCAGGTGACTGCAGTAGGAGAGATTGAGGTGGCGAGGGGAGGGGTGACATGAAGCAAGATACCTCTCTCACCCTCTCTGACCTCTGCCTACAGGTCATTCATTTCCTACGCCTTGAACCAGAAACACAGGGATTTTCGATGGAGCTCTCCATCTGTACTTGTACAGTTCCAAGTGTTAAGCCACCTTTAACTCCAGACTGGGAAATATGAGAGGGGAGGAAAAAAACAGGAAGATATCACTGGTTCAGGGACTCTCTCTGCTCTGGTTTCCTTCCCCAGCCTGCCTACTCTCACTTGCTTCTCAGCAGTCCATACTTAGCTGTGCCATGCGTTCTGTGCAGGGTTTGTAGTTGCCTTCAGTGGGAGAGTCACGGAATGTGCTTACTTCTTTTTGACTAGAATGGAAAACACCACCACTCTCCTTAGATTTTGTATTTGGCTGTATTGAGCTCTGCATGAATAGTCCCCATAAGATTGGTGTATTATTAGCCAGAAGTACCTATCTGTCAACGTCAGATTTCACAGTATAGTCCCCACTTACATGTATTTTATAAAAATTCTAAATGAATCTCAGAAGTGCTCTAAACCTTGAATCATAAATCTTATTCTTTATGAGAAAACGTCCTCAATTTTCTTCCATTCCTGTGTCCTGCATTTAAGCAGAGACCACATTTACCTTGTCACTTGAGTAAAAGTAGTCAACCAAAAAGACATAGATTTTCTACCCTCCTATACAAATAAAGGTAAGTTTTAGGTATTTGTCTAGACAGTAATGATGTGGATAACCATATGAGGGGTTTTTGTTTTTTCTTTTTAGATTACTTCGTGTGTAGGTAAACATGTTTTAAGACTATTGCAAGTAAGTTATGTGATTTTATGGGAGGATTTTAGACTGTGGCAGTGAGGTTAGGTGAATGTTCGAGGTCATGAAGTAAAGAATTATGAAACTGGGACTATTTCTAACTTGTTTTTTTTCTAGTCTCATCATCAATTCATTGGGCTTATTTGCCTAAGGATAGAAAGTTCAAAGAGGAGAAAATACGAGGCCTCTGAAATTTTTGCAATGCGCAGTAGAGGGAAAAGGAACGCAGGTGTAAAACAAACAGCCAGGCGGTGAGATTTTCTCTGGCAGCTTCTGACCACTGCAAACCAAGCAGAGGGCACCTACGTAGAGAAGCAAATTGAGTAGCTTTAAGGAGAGAGATTGTTTTAATGGCCCTTTCAGCCCACTTGTAAAGTTGAATATCATGAAAATCCTTTCTTCTTGGGAATACCATTTAAATGAGAATTTCATGTGATATTATATTTGAAAATACAATACTATCAGATGGATTGTTTTTGTTCAGTCGCTAAATCATGTCTGACTCTTTGTGACCCCATGGACTGCAGCCAGGCTCCTCTGTCCTCTGCTGTCTCCCAGAGTTTACTCAAACTCATGTCCTTTGAGTGGGTGATGCTATACAGCCATCTCTTCCTTTGCCACCTCCTCCTTTTGCCTTCAGTTTTTTCCAGCATCAGGGTCTTTTCCAATGAGTCGGCTCTTCTCATCAACTGAGCAAAGTATTGGAGCTTCAGTATCACTCCTTCCAATGAATATCCAGGGTTGATTTCCTTTAGAAGTATCTGGTTTGATATCCTTACTGTCCAAGGGGCTCTCAAGAGTCTTCTGCAACACGACAGTTCAAAAGCATAGATTCTTCAGCACTTAGCCTTCTTTATGGTCTAACTCTCACATCCATATATGACTACTGGAAAAACCATAGCTTTGACTAGACGAACCTTTGTTGGCAAAGTGATGTCTCTACTTTTTAATATGCTGTCTACGTTTGTCATAGCTTTCCTTCCAAGGAGCAAGTGTCTTTTAATTTCATGGCTGCAGTCACCATCTGCAGTGATGTTGGAGCCAAAAAAATTCAATTCTGTCACTGTTTCCACTGTTTCCCCACCTATTTGCCATGAAGTGATGAGACTGGATGCCATGATCTGCATTTTTTGAATGTTGAGTTTTAAGCCAGCTTTTTCACTCTCCTCTTTCACCTTCATCAAGAGGCTGCTTAGTTCCTCTTTGCTCTCTGCCATTAGTGTGGTGTCATCTGCATATCTGCGGTTGTTGATATTTCTCTTGGCAATCTTGACTCCAGCTTGTAAGTTGTCTAGCCCAACATTTCACATGATATACTATGCATAGAAGTTGAATAAGCAGGGTGACAATATACAGCTTTGACAGATTCCTTTCCCAATTTGGAACCAGTTCCATGTTGGATTCTAACTGTTGCTTCTTGACCTGCATACAGGTTTCTCAGGAGGCAGGTAAGATGGTCTGTTACTGCCATCTTTTGAAGAATTTTCCAGTTTGTTGTGGTCCACACAGTCAAAAACTTTAGTATAGACGTCTTTCTGGAATTCCCTTGCTTTCTCCAAGATTCAATGGATGTTGGCAATCTGATCTCCAATTCCTCTGCCTTTCCTAAACCCAACTTGTACATTTGGAAGTTCTTGGTTCATGTATTGCTAAGGCCTAGCTTGAAGGATTTTGAGCATAACCGTGCTAGCATGTGCAATGAGTGCAACTGTATGGTAGTTTGAACATTTTTTGGCATTGCCTTTCTTTGATATTGGATCACTTGTTTCCATTGTTTATGTGCTTATACCTCTCTCTTGATTACCAAAGGTATGATAAATATTTTTAAAGGCAAATCATGGTCAGAACAGTGTTTCCTGACAAGAAGCTACTAAAGTCTAAATATAAACAGTCCATGAAAAGATTTATGGGGAGAATGGGGCAAATAAGAGAAACTGGCATCTATAACTAAGTCCACTTATGTAGCCCATTAGCAGAAATTCAAAGTAGTCTGAGGTTAAAAATATTTTTCATTCTTTGAAAATAGTGTTTTATGGTATTTTCATAAGGAGGGGAGGAAAAAGCTGCTTAGAAATAGTATAGCAAAATACGCATATCCCAATGGGAAGAAAACAGAAATAAAAGCCAGAATCTGGGATATCTTATTTGTTGTATTGGTAACCTCTGGACTTCAGAGAATTACTTACTTATGGAACTGTTTATTTATTACTAAAACCAGCTACCTACAAACTATGACAGTACTGGAGGGTTGTTGAAAATTAGTTTGTACCTCATTTGTCAACACTAAAAAAATATTATTTTCTAGTGTTTATTAGTTTTGTTATAACCAATAATATACATACATTTTCTTCTTTTTCAGTGTTTAGACTAACTTCCTTGTTATTCTGAGTCATACAGGGAGAGAAAATAGTTAAATTCATGGTATTTTGTGTTGGGATAGTAGTTAATATCTTTTTGAGATTTAGCCAAGGTGTTAATAGAAAATATAGCAGTGAGTTTTACTGTTTTCCTGTAATCATTTACAGATAAATTCATATTGGAAAGGATATCACTTCACCATAATATTTAGCATCTTTCAGTTCAGTTCAGTTCAGTCACTCAGTCGTGCCCCACTCTTTGCAACCCCATGAACTGCAGCACACCAGGCCTCCCTGTCCATCACCATCTCCCGGAGTTCACTCAGACTCACGTCCATCGAGTCGGTGATGCCATCCAGCCATCTCATCCTCTGTCGTCCCCTTCTCCTCCTGCCCCCAATCCCTCCCAGCATCAGAGGCTTTTCCAATGAGTCACCTCTTCACATGAGGTGGCCAAAGTATTGGAGTTTCAGCTTTAGCATCATTCCTTCCAAAGAAATCCCAGGGTTGATCTCCTTCAGAATGGACTGGTTGGATCTCCTTGCAGTCCAAGGAACTCTCAAGAGTCTTCTCCAACACCACAGTTCAAAAGCATCAATTCTTCAGCGCTCAGCTTTCTTCACAGTCCAACTCTCGCATCCATACATGACCACTGGAAAAACCATACCCTTGACTAGACGGACTTTAGTTGGCAAAGTAATGTCTCTGCTTTTGAATATGCTATCTAGGTTGGTCATAACTTTCCTTCCAAGGAGTAAGCATCTTTTAATTTCATGACTGCAGTCACCATCTGCAGTGATTTTGGAGCCCCAAAAAATAAAGTCTGACACTGTTTCCCCATCTATTTCCCATGAAGTGATGGGACCAGATGCCATGATCTTCGTTTTCTGAATGTTGAGCTTTAAGCCAACTTTTTCACTCTCCTGTTTCACTTTCATCAAGAGGCTTTTTAGTTCCTCTTCACTTTCTGCCAGAAGTGTGGTGTCATCTGCATATCTGAGGTTATTGATATTTATCCCAGCAATCTTGATTCCAGCTTGTGCTTCTTCCAGCCCAGAGTTTCTCATAATGTACTCTGCATATAATATTAAATAATAGTTAATTAATCAGGTTGACTTCCTGGGAAGTCTTATTTTGAAAATTTGATAAAAAAGAAACTACTTTCTCATTAAAAGTTACACAGCTATTGTGACGTGACACTTGCCTCCATAGCAGATACACCATTTTTAAGGAATCTTAAGGTTTTAATGGCCTTACTTTAGAAAAGGGAAAAAGTAGACAAGGTAACGTGTATTTTTGTTGCTAAAAGGAAAGAGGTAACCCATAAATTAGCAGGAGAAAAATTGTTAATGGGTGGATGTACACCTGAAAATTACTATTTACTTAATATTTAAATACAAAGTAAGGATGAATCTTAAGATTCTTCATTTGTTATGGGTATAAATCTTGGTATTTTGAGGAAAAGAAAATTGGCTATTGATAACAGTCTTCTGTCATCTGGAGACATAGTTGAATAATCAGATGGCTGTTCTTGTGGGTATACTTTTTAAGGTATGCGTGGTAGTAAGACTCCAAAAGCAGTTCAATACAACATAAACTAAAAGCCTCCTTTTACCTAAGACTTCACTGGTAAATGCTCCTGCATAGATTTATATTTCTAAGCCTCTTCTCCGCCCCAAAGACTGGCATGTTAGTGTTCAGTGGCACTGTTTTGTGTGTTCCCCTATTACTTATGCATTAATTAGTTTTGTTTACCTGTGCATAATTTTTTCCTAATTTCACAACAGTTGTTGTTTTTGTAATTGACAATACAATTTACTGCATGTATGCTTTCTGGCCTGCAAACAAAGATGTTAAGGTGTAGAGCACCAACCTCTTCATCTTAGATTGGTTTAAAAAAAAAAAAAAAGGATTGGTTGTGACTAATTTCCAATTAATTTGCAGTGGTTACAGGGAACAAAACAATTGCACCTACTAATTAAAATTTAAAATATTCCAAAGTGTCATCTTTAGGTGTCTGTGGAATATATAATTTCCATTTGGGTTCATTGCTGGATCTGTAACATCCGTGAGCCTGACAGCTCTATTAATTTAAAGTCTCAGTAATACCTATTAGTACAAAACATGAAAAAACTACCATTAATCATTTATTTTAATTTTGCAGCTCTGTCATTTTCTCAGTATGTTTTAAAATTATGATGACACCATAATGTGCACAAATCGACCTGGGTGAAGGGAAAACAGATCGCTCTACTTAGGAGAGATACTGAAGTACATTGTTAGAGCTTAATTGATGCCAAACTAATTAGATTTGCTTGCATTTTGCACAAAATTATTTTAAACATATTTAAATATCTTAAACATGTTTAAATATTTTAAACATGTTTAAATATTTTAAACATATTTAAACATTAAAAATATTTTAAATATTTTCTTCCTGAATTGTATTTTAAAAATTATCCCAAATGAGTTATGTTTACAGTTAGACTTACACCTTTTTATAGTTCTTTAATGCATTCTGTTTAAATATGGTGAAATAAACCCACACTGTTCTTTTATTTTTCATTTTGAAACCTGGATTAATCTACACCGTTTCAATTTAGAAAAGGTCATTTCCGCTTAGTTTGAAGATAATAGTATTTTCATAGATATGTTCTTGGGTAGGAACTCCAAACCCAAAGTGGACACAATGTCCAAATACATGAAAGGGCAGAAATTGAAATAAGAAATATATATGTCTATAATACATTATGCATTTTTACTGATGTGATCTGGGACTGTTGAACATGCTAAAAGTGATGAAATTATATGCACTCAACAGAATTTTGTCATTAGTTTTCTAAAGGGCCAGTAGATATTTATATTTAAATTTTGTTCAAAATTAAATATATTTCTGTAGAATGGGTAAAGTTAGTAAGTCTCTTAATTGATGGGCATTATTGTACCAATAGAAAAGTTTGATTTTTTTCTTTCCAGAGCAGTCAGAGGTCTCTTTTTCGGATACAAACTATAGATTCATTAGGCCTGAATCTGATCTTTCTCCCTTGTGAAAGACTTTATCTAGTTCATCATTTCTTCTGATTTTGTGCATTAAAAATTAGAAAATATGGCTAACATATTCTAAACTTTTCCTCAAAATGTAACATGCAGTATTGCTAAAAGTTTTCAAGAGTAAACCTTCTTTATCCATGAACAGAGCACAGTATTTCATAGAAATAGTCCCAAGATGGGTTACTAATTTCAAATTAAAATTTTAATTAAAAACTTAATAAAATACACTGAAAAAAATTTAATCATTTATTGGTTTTATTTCCTTGAATAGTCAGAACGCCGTTGCACATGTCTAATTTGAGGATATTTTTTTAAAAGAGAGGATTTTAACATATTACAGACATACCTAGGAGATAATGCAGGTGTAGTTCCCTACTACTACAATAAAGCAACTACAGTAAGTCACATGAATTGTTTTGTTTGCTTGTTTCCTAGCGCTCGTATGTTATGTTTACCGTACACTGTAGTATAGTAAATGTATGATAGCACGTTTCTAAAATAGAAAGTGTAAACCTAGATTTAAAAAAAAACAACTATTTATATTTGGTCTTTCAGTGAGTCATAATCTGTTTGCTAGAGGAGGGTCTTACCTGGGTGTTGACATCTGCTAACTGATCAGGGTGGTGATTGCTAAAGATTGGGTGGTTGTAGCAGTTTCTTAAAATAAGACAACAATGAAGTTTGCTGCATCGATTCTTCCTTCCCCCAGTCAATTCCTCCGTAGCATCAGTGCTGCTTGACAGCATTTTATCTACAAGAGAACTTATTTCAAAACTGGGCTCAGTCCTCTCAAACCCTGCCACTGCTTTATCAACTAAATGTATGTAATCTTCTGAGCTCTTTGTTCTCATTTCCATACTCTTTACACAGTATCCACCAGGAGTCGATTCCATCTCCAGAAACTACTTTTTTTGCCCATCCACAAGAAGCACCTCCTCATGGGTGGAATTTTTATCGTGAGATTACCACAATTCAGTCATATCTTCAGGTTCCACTTCTAATTCTTGTTCTCTTGTTATTTTCACCACATCTATAGTTACTTCCTCCACTGATGTCTTGAACCCCTTAAAGTCATATATGAGGGTTGGATCAACTTTCAGACTCCTGCAGTGTTGATATTTTGATGTCTTCCCATGAATCAAGAATGTTCTTAATGATGTCTAGAATGGTAAATCCTTCCCAGAAGGTTTTCTGTTTACTTCACCTAGATCCATCAGAGGAGTCACTATGTGTGGCAGCTATAACCTAACAAAATGTGTTTCTTAAATAATAAGAATTGAAAGTCAAAATTAATTCTTGATCCATGGACTGTAGAGTGGATATTGTGTTGGCAGGCATGAAAACAACATTAATCTCATTGTATATCTCCATCAGAGCTCTTCAATGACCAGGTACATTGGCAATGATATTTTGAAAGGAATCTTTTTTTCTGAGCAGTCCATCACAACACTGGGGTTAAAATATCCATAAACCATGTTATAAACAGATGTGCTGTCATTTAGGCTTTGTTCTTTCATTTATATAGCACAGGTGGAGTAGATTTAGCATAATTCTTAAGCATCCTAGGATTTTCAGAATGGTAAATGAGCACTGGCTTCAACTTAAAATCACCACCTGAATTAGCCCCTAACAAGAGAGTCAGCCTGTCCTTTAAAGTTTTGAAGCCGAGCATTGACTTCTCTCTAGCTATGAGTACTGACCCCTGGTGGCTCAGTGCTAATCTGCTTGTAATTCAGGAGACTTGGGTTCAACCCCTGGGTTGAGAAGATCCCCTGGAGAAGGGAATGGCAACCCACTCCAGTATTCTTGCCGGGGAAATCCCATGGAGCTTGGTGGACTACAGTCCATAGGGTTGCAAAGAGTTGGACACAACTGAGCTGCTAACATTTTCGCTTTCTCTAGCTGACATCTTCTTCCCGTATAAGGCTGTTTTGTCTGCACTGAAAACGCATTGTTTAATGTCACCACCTTAATTAATTGTCTTAGCTAGAGCTTCTGGATAGTGTGCTGTGGCTTCTGCATCAGCACTTGCTGCCTCACCTCATACTGTTTTGTAATGGAGATGACTTCTTTCATTAAACCTCCTGAACTAAGCTCCGTTAGCTTCAAACTTTTCTCTTAAGGTTTCCTCATAGAACTCAGCCTCCATAGAACTGTGGAGAGTTAGGGCCTTGCTCTTTATCAGACTTTGGCCTAAGGGAATGTTATGGCTGGTTCAGCCTTCTGTCAAACCACGGAACCTTCTCCATCTCAACAATAAGGCTGTTTTGCATTCTTATCATTCTTGTGTTGACTGGAGTAGCATTTTTGGTTTCCTTCAAGAACTTTTTGTTTTTTGCAATCACAACTTAACTGTTTGACACAAGAGGCCTAGCTTTTGGCTTGACTCAGCTTTTGACATGCCTTCCTCACTCACCTTAATAATTTCTAGATTTTGATTTAAAGTGAGAGATGTATGACTCTTCCTTTCATTTGAACATTTTGAGACCATTGTAGGGTTATTATTTGGCCAAATTTCAATATTGTAGTGCTCAGGGAATAGGGAGGCCTGAAAAGCAGGAGAGAGATGGAGGAATGGCCAGTCACTGGGGCAGTTAAAACACACAAAATTCATCTGTTAAGGTTGCCATCTTATATGGGTACAGTTCATGGTGCCCTACAACAATTACAACAATAACATCAAAGATTACCTAGCACAGATCATCACAACAAACAGAATAATAATGAGAAAGTTGGAAACGTTGTGATAGTCGCCAAAATGTGACACAGATACATGATATGAATGAAGACTGTTGGGAAAATTGTGTGAATTGTGTGCATTGACTTGCTTGATGTGGGGTTGTCACAAGTTTTCAGTTTGTATTTAAAAACTACCTAATATCTGCAAAGCACAATAAAATGAAATGCAGGAAGTATGCCTGTACATTGCTTTATCCATGTGACAATTTGCTATGTGAAAAGACCACATAAAAGAAGATATATAAAATATTATTCATGAAAAGTAGAATCTCAAATTGTGAATATTGTTAATATTCTCCAGTTACAGTCAAGGAGAAATATTTTATTGTTTTGTTCTTTTTTAAAATTTTTGCTTTTTTTCCATATGATCAAATATTTGAAGAGACCCTTGAAAAGAAAAATAGTTTCTAGGTTAAGTTGTGAAATCATTTTTCTGCAAAGACATGAAAATTATAAAAACAGTTTTTTACAATGTCATTGACCTTCCTGGCTACCAGCTTATAATGATGAAATAAAATGAAAACCAAATTTATACCTTAAAAGAGATTTCAAACCCAGGTATGAATATTTCCTCTGCTGTGTGGACAAATAGCCCATCACTTTCAGGAGAAAGTTTCTCTTTTCTTATTGTCATACCTATTTAAAATTCCTGTGAATTTAATCAGCAAGTAAACCTCTCAAACCCATTCTTTTAGAGATTTCATTGTAAATCTCCACAGTGATTTCTTTGAGTTTGATGTTAGATCAAAGACTTTGACATTAAACTTGGAAATTACTATCATTCCAGAAAATAATGGCTGGAATCATAAAGAAGCTGGCGCAGGGATTTTAGAAAATTGTTATGTTTCATTGCTTTGCTTTTTGGCAGTTATGGACCTGAAAAATTTAGCATGCTCTTTATTCCCTCTGTCATATGGCTCAGCTACACGCATGAATTCAAAATGGTTTCCATTATTGGAAAGAGACACTCTTATTCCAGAATCAAGCTAGGTAACTTTTAATGTTCCAGATAATTGCTAAATTAAGCTCTCTCTGCAGATATTTTATGGCATTTATTTTGCTCTGAAAACCCCATTCATTTTTAAGGTAGCTGAATAAATCCAGTGATAATAAAGTCTTAAAGAGATGAATCAGGAAAAGAAAATTTTGGCTAAATGCAGGGGAAATATTTAAAAAGGAAAATCCTACCTTCTGAGATACTCTCTAAGAAGCACAATATTATTAAGCCCACCCTGGTGCAAAGCAATAAAGAGATTAAACATTGAAGCCAAATTTGATCAGTTGATCTGTTACTAAAATTGAGAAAGCTAGTATATATTCTAATTCAGAATTTTCACAGAATAAATTCTGAATGGTGGCACTCAGTATAGCAAAGAGATGCCATATGAGACTATTTCCACTTTTATTCATCTTTTAGCTTGTTGTTGTTTAGTCGCTAAGTCGTGTCTGACTGTGACCCCGTGGACTGTAGCCCACCAGGTTTCTCTGTCCATAGAATTTCCCAGGTAAGAACACTGGAGTGGGTTACAGTTTCTTTCTCCAGGCGATCTTCCTGACCCAGGGACTGAACCCGTCTCTCTTTCATTGGCAACTGGATTCTTTGAGCCACCTGTCAAGCAGTCTTTTAGATATTGACCCATTAAGTCATAATTTTAAATTAATGTTCATTATTTGACTGTAATTGCATCAAGGGTCAGCAAGTTTAATCTTTGAGCCAGATCTACACAGTCACCTGTTTTTGCATAGTCTCAAAGACTTAAGAATATTTTTTTATATTTTTAAGTGGTTGAAAAATCCAAAAGAATAATAATAATAGTTCATGATGTTAAAAGTATATGAAATGCAGATTTTAGTTTTCATACATAAAGTTTGACTAGAACATAGTCATATCCATTTGTTTACATTTAGTCTGTGGCTACTTTTGTGTACAATAGCAGGGTTGAGTTGTTACAGAGACTTCATAGACCACAAAGCATAAAGTGTTTACCATATAGCCCTTTACAGAAAATATTTGCCAACCCCTAAATTGCATAAGCATCTTACAGTAATATAACTCTCAAATATGATTTCTAGATTTAGAATTAGCATTAATTTAGTAGTTTACATAACTTACATGCAAATCATGGTGAAAATGGAGGCATGCCTAGCCTCAGTTCAGTTCAGTTGCTCAGTTGTGTCTGACTCTTTGCGACCCCACGAATCACAGGACGCCAGGCCTCCCTGTCCATCACCAACTCCCGGAGTTCACTCAAGTTCATATCCATCGAGTCGTTGATCCCATCCAGCCATTTCATCCTCTGTCATCCCCTTTTCCTCCTGCCCCCGATCCCTCCCAGCATCAGAGTGTTTTCCAGTGAGTCAACTCTTCGCATGAGGTGGCCAAAGTATTGGAGTTTCAGCTTTAGCATCAGTCCTTCCAAAGAACACCCAGGACTGATCTCCTTTAGGATGGACTGGTTGGGTCACCTTGCTGTCCAAGGGACTCTCAAGAGTCTTCTCCAACACCACAGTTCAAAAGCACTAATTCTTCAGCGCTCAGCTTTCTTCATAGTTCAACTCTCATATCCATACATGACCACTGGAAAAACCATATCCTTGTCTAGACGGACCTTTGTTGGCAAAGTAATATCTCTGCTTTTCAATATGCTATCTAGGTTGGTCATAACTTTTCCTCCAAGGAGTAAGCATCTTTTAACATGTAATTTGAATGTCTCACCTTCATTAATAGAAAACGAGTAGGCCACATTGAAGACAGATTTGAAATGTTCGCCTGATCATACTTCTTTCTAGTTTTTTCTCCTAACTCCCTGGTTGCTGCTGCTGCTGCTGCTAAGTCGCTTCAGTCGTGTCCGACTCTGTGTGACCCCATAGACGGCAGCCCACCAGGCTCCCCCATCCCTGGGATTCTCCAGGCAAGAACACTGGAGTGGGTTGCCATTTCCTTCTCCAGTGCATGAAAGTGAAAAGTGAAAGTGAAGTCACTGAGTCGTGTCCAACTCTCAGCGACCCCATGGACGGCAGCCTACGAGGCTCCTCCGTCCATGGGAGGGTTACTTGTCCTCATATTCTTTCATAGTATATAATTTCCTGTTTCACTGTTATATATCCATGTTCCCCCATTATGTAATACAACGTCTGATATTCACGTTTGAAACACACATCTGTCCTTTAATCATCTCTTTCCAATGGATAATGTTATTTACAGCATCATTACATCCAAATCTGTCTCAAGACCCATTCTCTATACTGAACACCAGACCTACATATCCCAAAGACACTGAGCATCTCCTCTAGAATATCACACTCTATAGGAGTTCACCAACTTACTGCC
This sequence comes from Ovis aries, assembly GCF_016772045.2. Classification (NCBI taxonomy): domain Eukaryota; kingdom Metazoa; phylum Chordata; class Mammalia; order Artiodactyla; family Bovidae; genus Ovis; species Ovis aries. The sequence goes on along the minus strand of NC_056057.1, from coordinate 23,349,795 downwards.
TTTCACTCATGCCAAAAAATACATCTCTTTCTGTGAAAAAGCATCACCACACACACAACAAGCAAAGCTAAAAGCATGAAAGTCATTCTAGAACCTTTCTCTTTTTGATTACTCCCGGCATCCATCATACCCTGCAACACGTGCCTCCTTGCTATCTCTCAGATCTGCCCTCTATTCTGTCCCCATTGCCAATGACACAATTAAAATCCAGTTTACTTCTTTTCTAGACTATTTTATTCACCTCCCATCTGATCTCCCTGTTTCTGGTATGACATGCAGCCCCTAAGCCATGCTTCTGAGTCTCACTGCTAAGACTCAGTTTAATTATGTCCTGTCCTTCACCCATGATCTGAAGGACATTATTTTGTGTTCCCATTGCATTCTGAGAATGTCTCCATAGCACAACGTGAGTCACATCCTACTGCTACATATGTTACCCTCAGTTGACCCTGTGCACCTCAGTGATGTTTTAAAGAGTATCTGTTCAACTTGGAATCCCCATCACTATACTGAAAAAAGCTAGACCTAGTAGATGAACAACCAAGCTAATTAAAATTGAGTTAAATTAGGTTATTTGGTTCCCTTGACATTAGCTTTCAGCAATATGTCTGGGGGATGAGTGTAAGAAGGTGCTGGTCATTCATTTATTCAGTCAGTCAACAGATTCCTACTGGTCTTACCCCCCTAGCAAGTGACGCACAGACCAAGGCTTCTCAAAGGTGAATGCATGTGTGAATTACATGGGAATCTTATTATAAAGTGGAATCTGATTCAGGCTTGGGGTGGGACTAGGAGACTGCACTTCTCACAATGCTGTCAGTGTTCCTGGTTTGTGGACCACATTTGGGGAACCAAAACACTAGAGAGAAAAGCTGTTTCTTGCCGAAGGGTTTTTATTGTTAAATACATGTACCAAAATTATAGGTATGCATTGAAAAGAACAAAATGTATGGAATTTCAAGGAAAATGACTAGCTTCTGTCCCACCATTTGGGTCACCAGATCCATTCTTTGATTCTTTGGCTGTCTCTTCTGATTGAGGCTTCCCCCGTGGGTCAGACAGTAAGTCTGCCTACAGTGCAGGAGACCAGGGTGTGATCTGTGTGTCGGGAAGATGCCCTAGAGAAGGGCATGGCAACCCACTCCAGTATTCTTGCCTAGAGCATTGAATGGACAGAGGAGCCTGGCAGGCTGCAGTTCATGGCGTGACAAAGAGTTAGACACAACTGAGTGATTAACACTTTTTTCACTCAAACAATCTGCTTTGCTATAGTTTTTTTTTGGGGGGGGGATGTTGTATGTTTTTTTTACTTAATAGTTTTAGGTATATTCTGCTTAGTGGTTCGTACACTTACAACCACTTACAAAAGTGGTTCGTAACATTACTCCATTTAAATCTTACTAATAATTAATATCTGCTGGGTGATTGTTATGTGCCAGAAAACATTCTAAGCATTTTGTATGCATTGATTCATTTAGTCCTTACAAGCCACCAATGAAATAGGCACTATCTCTATGGTATAGATAATGAAAATGAATTAGTCATCTGCCCAAAGTGTCCAGACAGGAAGTGGGGATCCTGTCGGTCTGATTTTTTAACCAGTATTCTATTCAGCTTCTGAAAAAAGAAAATTTAAATCCATATAAAACAGAATGATTGAGATTATGAAAATGTCATCAACTATAGAACCAAGTTATTGACACACAATTACATTTTTTTCCTACAGAGCTTTTATCATCTCTTTTCCTTTCTTTGTAAAGCATCATTATAATAATTCTCATTTCTTAAACACTGCACCATATCAATTAATCTATTATCCCCACTCCCTTCTTTATATGGAAGAAGCCCTTGACTGCAGGTTTCTTCCTGAGTTTCTTGCAGATCAGGGTCTCAGTTGGATCCTCTTTTTGTTGCCATTGTTGTTTTTAACAAACTTATATTTTACAGCACTTTGAGGTTCACAGTAAAACTAAGGGGAAGATACAGATATTTCCCATATAGCTCTCATCTATAGACACATTGTGTTCACTCAAAGTCCATAGTTTGCACTGGGTCCATTCGATGTTGTTCATTTCATGGGCTTGGGCAAGTGTATAAGGTCTTTATAATAATAATATAACTATTATTATAACATCACAAGGAATGTCACTGTCATGAAAATTCTCTGTGCTTCATTTACTCATCCGTCTCTCCCATAACCCCTGGCCCACTGATCTTTTCACTGTCTCCATAGTTTTGCCTCCTCCAGAGTGTCATATAATTGGAATCTTACTGGATATAGCCTTCTCAGATTGATTCCATTCACTTAATAACGTGCATTTAAGTTTCCTCCATGTGCATTCATGGCTAGATAGCTCATTTCTTTTTAGCACTGAATAATATTCCTTTGGGCTTCCCAGGTGGCGCTAGTGATAAAGAATGGGCCTGCCAACGCAGGAGTCATAGAGACATGGATTCGATCCCTGGGTCATGAAAAGCTGCTGGAGGAGGGCACAGCAACCCCCTCCAGTATTCTTGCCTGGAGAATCCCATGGACAGAGGACCCCGGTGGGCTACAGTTCATAGGGTCGTACAAAGTCAAACACAACTGAAGCAACTTAGCACATGCACAGACACAGTATTCCTTTGTCTTGATTGATGCAGCACAATTTATTTATCCATTCACCTACTGAAGGACCTCTTGGTTGTTTCCAAGTTTTGGCAATTATAAAAAAAGCTGCTGTAAATATTTGTGTACAGGTTTTTATGTAGATGTAAGTTTCCAACTTTTTTGTGTAAATTCTATGAGTGCAAACACTGGATCATATGATGAGTATATTTAGTTTTATAAGAAACCACCAAACTATCTTCCAAAGTACCATTTTGCCCTCCCAGTACCTATGTATGGGAGTTCTTGTTGCTCCACATCCTCACCAGTGCTTGGTATTGTCCATTTGATCCTCTGTTTTTTGAATCTCTTTCTTAGCTCATGCATCTGTTTTGCTGGAGAACACCCTCAAATATGGTTTAAAGGGCATATAAAGGGCAAGCTCTCTAGATCTTTCTATGACTGAAAATATATTCATTGTACCCTTGCATTTAATCGATACATCAACCAACATAGAGAAATCTAAGACAGGATTAACTTTTCCCCTGAGGTTTAAAGGCGTTCCTCTGTTTTCTTCTACCATTAATGTTTTTGAGAAGCCTGATGCCATGCTGATTTTCAGGTCTCTGTAAGTGACCCATTTTTCCTCTCAGAGGGCATTTGTTGTTGTTGTTGTTGTTGTTGAGTCGCTAAGTCATGTCCAACTCTTTGTGACCCCATGGACTGCAGTGTGCCAGGCTTCCCTGTCCTTGACTGTCTCCCAGAGTTTGCTCAGACTCATGTCCATTGAGTTGGTGATGCCATCCAACCCTCTCATCCTCTGTCACCCTCTTCTCCTCCTGCCTCCAATTGTTCCTAGCATCAGAGTCTTTCCAGTGAATCAGCCCTTCACATCAAGTGGCCAAAGTATTGGAGCTTCAGCTTCAGAGGACATTTAGAATCTTCTGTATGTCATTGCGCTTTGAAATTTCAAAATAATGTGTGATTTGAGCTGGGAAGGACAGGGATCAAGGTTTGCTGGAAGGTTCTCAAGAGCACTGCTTGGCACAAAGATTCAGAAGCAGGAATCAGCAAGGAGTGCTTGGAAGATTTGAGAATCAGCTTTCAAACCCAGACCTTGCATTAACCGACTTGAGTGGGGCATTTCAGGTTACAGAACCTAAATTTTTGTCCTGTATTATAAAATAAGGGTGTTGACACCTACCTCCTTAGGGCTATTGGGAGGGTATACTTAGATAATATGTAAGTAAAGTTATGAAAAAAATATTGTTTTGGTATTAGGTATGATAATTCCTTGAAGATAGATCCATCCTCATTCTAATCTTATTAGGATGCTCTGATAAGTACTTGGTTTGGTGGATGTGGCATACAGAGACTGGGTGTTAAGCAGGGTGTTCCTATAACATGAGGAAGAAAAATAATACTCTTCACAACAAAGAGTAGGTGGAATATTCAAAGCTGAAAAACAAGGAGCTAGGAAAGAAAATATCAATGAGCTGGGCCAAATAATGCCTGGAGGATGAATCCAGAAAGACTTTCCTCTCTTCCTCAGTTTTAGTTGAACTAAAGTCAGCTAAATTTGGAAAACTCAGCAGTGGCCACAGGACTGGAAGAGGTTGGTTTTCATTCCAATGCCAAAGCATGTTCAAACTGCCACACAATGGCACTCATTTCACATGCTCAATTTCACATTTCACATGATAATGCTCAAAATCCTTCAAGCTAGACTTCAGCAGTATGTGAACTGAGAAATTCCAGTATATATACAAGCTGGAATTAGAAAAGGCAAAGGAACCAGAGATCAAATTGCCAGCATCCGTTGAATCATAGAAAAAGCAAGGGAATTCCAGAAAAACATCTACTTCTGCTTCATTGAATACACTAAAGCCTTTGACTGTGTGGACCACAACAAACTGTTGTAAATTCTTAAAGAGAAGGGAATACCAGACTACCTTACCTGCCTCCTGAGAAATCTGTATGCAGGTCAAGAAGCAACCGTTACAGGTAGACATGGAACAATGGACTGGTTCCAAATTGGGAAAGGAGTAAGTCAAAGCTGTATATTGCCACCCTGCTTATTTAACTTCCATGCAGAGTACATCATGTGAAATGCTGGGCTGTATGAAGCATAAGCTAGTATCAAGATGGCCAGGAGAAATATCAATAACCTCAGATATGCAGATAAAACCACCCTGATGGCATAAAGTGATGAGGAACTAAAGAGCATCTTGATGAAGATGAAAGAAGAGAGTGAAAATGCTGGCTTAAAACTCCCCATTCAAAAAATGAAGATCATAGCATTCAGTCCCATCACATCATGGCAAATAGATGGGGAAACAATGGAAAGAGTGACAGACTTTATTTTCTTGGTCTCCAACATCACTGCAGATGGTGACTGCAATCACGAAATTAAAAGACACTAGCTCCTTGGAAGAAAAGCTATGACTACCCTAGACAGGGTATTCAAAAGTAGAGACATCAGTTTGCTGACAAAGGTCTGTATAGTCAAAGCTATGGTTTTCCCAGTAGTCATGGATGGATGTGAGAGTTGAACCAAAAAGAAGGCTGAGCACTGAAAAATTGATGCTTTTGAACTGTGGTGTTGGAGAAGACTCTTGAGAATCCTTTGGACAGCAAAAAGATCAAACCAATCAATCTTAAAGGAAAACAATCCTGAATATTCATTGGAACGACAGATATGAAAGCTGAAGCTCCAGTATTTTGGTCACCTGATGGGAAGAGCCAGCTCATTGGAAAAGACCCTGATGCTGGGAAAGATTGAGGGCAAAAGGAGAAGGGGGCAACAGAGGATGAGATGGTTAGATGGCATCACTGACTCAATGGACATGAATTTTAGCAAACTCTGGGATTTACTGAGGTATAGAGAAGCCTGGTGTGCTACAATCCATGGGGTTGGCAGAGTCAGACATGACTAAGAAACTGAACAACAACAAAACAAAATCTTTGGAGAGAACACAAACAGCTAGTGAACTAGACACTGTTCATCATGTACTGTAAGCTATAAACCTCTCCTCTATCCCTTTTAGAACATAGGTTTTCAATTCTATGTACTTTGATAATAATACTTTTATGAGAGTAGACTTTTGTCAAGAGCAACTCAAAGAGAAGGATGAGACAGGTAGCATCTGAATACCTTGTGTAAAGCACTTAGTGTAATAGTCTGCATACGCTGAGTCAAATCTTGTCATTATTAGTGTTGATATTATAATTATAAGGTGGGGCCACCTATCATACTATATAACCCTGACAGTTCTATACAGACAAGAAAACTGGGCCTTGTAATCCTTCATCTGGTGTCTACATGCACATTTTTATTTCATATTAAATACTTATAAAACTGAAACCAACTATTTTCATCTTTCTATTTTTAGAGGCGCTCAATCTTAATTTGACATGGGAAGATGGAAGTAGGAAGAGTCATGAGATTTTCATGCTGTTGCTTTCTAAAAGAATAGCTAAGTAGAAATGAAAAAACTATACAAAACGTTGTTCTAATTCTGGCAATATTTATCTTAGCAATGCTCTTCTACCTTCATCTAGAGAAGGGAATGGATACACACTCTAGTATTCTTGCCTAGAGAACTCCATGGACAGAAACACCTGGTGGGCTACAGTCCATGGGGTCACAAATAGACACGACTGAGCGACTAACATTTCACACTTCTACCTTTATACAGCTATTCCAGCTCCTAGGAGCCCCATCACCATTGCTTAGGATTGCCTACAGGTCTCTCTCAGTTATAAACTCAGATTCCCTCCAAACAAAACAGTCAAGTTGCAAACTTCCCTTGCTTATAGTTGGTGCTCAATAAACATTAATGTATTCAGAAACAACTAAGTAACTACCCAACTCTTAAAATAATGGAAGCACTCAAAGAGACCCTAATGTTTGGTTTATGTTTTCAGACTGTGGAGATTTAATCTATTCTAATGTCTGTGAGGGATACGTTACTCCTTTCTCAGTATTGTTTTCCTCATGGATAACAAGTTTAAAAAATAGTAATAAAAATATAAGAGTGTGGAGTTGGAACAGACATCTGAGTCATTATTGCATGCCTATTGAGACACCCTTAACCAGGGTCCCCCAACACGAACCATCTGAACATAAGTAACACTTTAGTCCCTACAGCTTTCTGAAGCCTACACCTAGACTTTCTGTGATTATAAAACCAGCAGTTCACCCTGGTACTGGACTGGTATTATTCTCATCCTTATTGGAGTAGAGTTTGCGTCTGCTGAAATATTCAAAGATCTATGATTATTCGATGAGGCAATGTATGCAAAGAGCCTGGGTACATAATAGAAATCTCATGAGTGCAACTTTCTTCCGTGGTATCTCCCTGAGAGGAAAACAGCCAGTTGTTTCTCATTTTTATAAAGAATGGACAAAAAGACAGATTTCAGTTTTTACAGAAATAATGTGAAAGAGTTGTGTGTGACCAGAGAAGTGCTTAAACAACTAAGAGGACAGAGGATAGATGATTTTAAAAATAAGACTGACCATTATCCAGCTTAGAAACTAGAACTAGAACTTCAAAGTAGTCAGTAGCATGGATTAAGGGTCCTACTGTGTCAAGAGCACTTAGCGAGATATTGTTCTATTTTCAAAGGAATAGTAACATGTGATTTCTTTTAAAAGATATTGTTAATAAAAAGATAGCCATGATGAAGCAAAATCTAAATAACCTAAAAATTTTAATACAGAAGGCAAACAAAATCTCATACACAATAAGTTGTGGTATTTTGGTTCTACTTTGTTATAAATTGATGCTAATCTTTTTTAAGTGACTAGCATGATATACTTCTTTTCCTACAACAACAATAGTTTGGTAATAATGATATTGTTTTCCAAAAGACCCTAATAGTAACATACCTCTAAAGGATTTAGTCCAATAACTGTGAATCAGAAATCTTCACTTTCTTACCATGGCTTCTTATATTCTGTTTGAATCTAAGATTATTATATAAGTAGCATGTGTTAACTGCATCCTCACATATTCATTTTTAAAGGACATTTTGTACAAAAAGATTCATTTTTATATTCAGCATTAAAAAATAGTACCTTTCTGTTTAGCCTCATACTTCAGCATCTATAACACTATTGAACATACTTGTTAAATTTCTGATTCTTACTTGACTAGAATCTATTGAGGGTAGAGATTTGTGCTTTTTCTTTTTGTTAAAGGCTCTTGGTACAGTGTCTGAAACATAGTAGGGGCTCAATACATTTGATAAAATGAATGAATGATGGTATATTAGATACTCTAGAGGAGTGTAAAAATCAATGGTAAGAGGTACAGTATAAACTAAGTGTGAATTATTAGGAGAGAAAATCTGGCTGAGATCTTTTTCAATCTACATAGATAGGTACATTCTGACATCTTAAGTATCTGGCTATTGATTCCTCAGTTAATAAGATAACAAAAGTAAAATCAAATGAAATCAGATATCCAGAGAGTTTGAGGCTGGTTTAACCTGGTGGCCTTTTACAGGTGCAATTTATTTTTACAGTACAAAGAACACTGAATCTTCCCAGAATAACCTGATTCCAACAGAGTTCAATAAAGTTGCTCATTTATCCTGATTTTTGACATACTTCTGTCTTTCTAGACTGTCTAGAAAGATCTCTGTTTCCCAAAAGCCTCAGTGTGAATTTTAATGATCCAGTCCATGTGACATCCTTTTTTTTTTTTTTCATTGCTATTAGTGAATGACAAGTGAAGGGTATTCATTTTAACTTGAAAATGTCAGCTATGCACTTTAAGAGATATATTTTTGCAGCTTGTAATGAGGTGGTGTTTCTTTTTGAAAGAAATACTCATCTCTGATGCAAGTGCTGTGCAGGTGACAACTGATATTTAATAAGCGATGGTTCTTATATTAGTGGCAGTTCTCTAAAGAAAATGTCTCAGATTGCTTTTGAAAAACTCTTAGCGTCACTAGCCCAAAGGCATGATGTGACCTTTTTATTACATAATGAGAATCATTTATTATCTTACAATGTATCTTAAAGTCACAGACAAAATGCCACTTTGATAATTGCTTTCAATTAGCTTTGAGCATAGCATATATTCATAAAATGTCTTCTCTAATTTAGACTTGAATTAGAGAAAATTACAGACATAATCTACTTTAAGGTTGTCTCATTTAAGGTGATTCGTAGTTTTATTTCAAAGAAATCAAAAAGAAGAGCTTTAGAACAGTCTTTCAGAATGTTTTAAGCAGGCTTTTCAATATTTGATTCTATTCTATTACCAATTAATTAACAAATTAGAAAGCTAGTTCATCATTTCTGACCTTTTATGCACGTTAGCTTTTGACTTTCATTCTTAATGATTGTTTTGAAATTAAGGTTTGCAGTTCGTGTTGAAAGAGAGAAACAATCTGATTAACAGGGTAAATAAGGCTTGCCTTGGTACCAAGTACATCTTGATGTGGGGCTATAATTGAGATTCTGAGTACTATAATGGTGCATCCTTTCCTGTCTTAAATAAATAATACATAACTAATGGTCAATAAATTATACTAGATAACCATGTGGCATGAATGAGGAATTTGGGGGTTTAATACAAGCCAGGTTAGAAGTAGTATAATACTTAAAATGTAATTTCAATTAAGTTTGGTTTCTTGTTAGCACCCTGAGCATTGGTATATAGTTTAAGTTCATATCTTCCTTAAAAATATTTTTGCAATAATGGAAACTCTGAAACTACATTTTACGCTTGTGCTGTTCCAGTAACACAGGCAATGTGATTAACCTTAACAGAGATTCTCAGAAATTCGTATTGTACCCAAGGATTACTCCCTCCTCTTTCTCTCTTTTTTTCCCTAGATAAAAATTATACACAAGAACCAAGCCCCAATGCTGATGGGCCCTCCTCCCAAAACCGGGTTGTTCTGCTCCCTCGTCAAAAGAAGCAGAAACCGAAGCAAGGAATAATCCTGTATCATTCCATTGCTGGCACTGTGATTGTCATAATTGGGCCATGGAACACTTATGCTGGAAATCTTTGAACAAGTTTAAGTCTCCTGCTCATGTAGAATCTTGGAATTGGTTTGACAGTTTTTGTGACTGAATTAATGTACAATTCAGCTAATAGGAAATTTATTGTCTCAGTTTTTACAGGCATCTTTGCATGAAGAAAGCGGAAGTTTACATGAAGTGATACTGCATATTTTTGTTGCATGCATTCCCATAGATTTTTATGTCTCCCATCTATTCCTTCACCAATTTCCATGTACTAACCTGTAAGAAAAATCTGTACAATAACAACAAAAAAAAGGATATGTCACAGAAAATGTGATTCCAGTTATTAATAAGCACTACTTAATAATGCTTCAGTGATCATAATTGCAGATTGCTATACTTTTCCCGTTAAGAATCAAACAGCATATCAATGATCTTCAGCCTATGACTTGAGGAGCAACTTTTAATTGAAAGGTTTTATTAAATAGTTGTCTATTTGCTGTATCTAAATAGTTTTTCTTTGACTTCTTGATGCTTCGGAGTGGAATTTATTAATAAAATATCAGGTGTAAAGTTTTCTTGTGCTGAGAAGTAGGAAGTGGTTTTATTTTGTTTAGTTTTGTTTTTAATTCTACACATAAGTGAAATCATGTTACTTGGCAGTAAAGTGTGTTAATATGGCAAGCCTTATTCACTTCTGCATGTGAATCTAGAAGAAAATTCTTAATCACAACAGTAACCAAATAGATGTTTGAAACTATGTGCCTAACTGTATTTCCCACCAAAGATTCAGAAAAAGATGCTTGAGAGAAATGGGTTATGCATAATTAATTAAGCATCATGAAGAAAATTTATGGTTCTAATGATTAATTTTGTGATGGCTAAAACTCTGGAAGAGAAAGAATTACCCATTAATTATAATTAAAAATCTCCTTTCACAGACAATAAGCTATGCAACACAATCAAAGCTCAATAGCTAATTTCTTGCTTTTTTGATCATTTGTGAGTATAGTTGTCTGTAATTTTGAATGGGTCAGCTAAGTACGCTTGAGAAAGTAAATGATTGTATCATTTCCTTTCGAGTATAAATTGATCCCTGTAATAATTTTGAGCTCTTTGAAGTCAATCATGCATGCAGTTAGCACCCTCCCTTTCAACTACCACACTCCCATCTCCATGACTTTTCAAATATTTATTTGGAAATAATGCCCTAGATTGTTATTAAAGTTTTTCATGGCATGGCTAAATTCTCTGATTGTTTGAAGACATTATGGAATAGCATTTTTAAGTGTTTCATTTAAACCTATGATATAAAATTAAATGCTTGTTCTGAGCAGTTTGGGTATTGTTCATTCATATTGAGCTGTATCTCCTCGTTGCATGTTTTGTTTTGAAACATGCCATAAGGAAAACAAGTGCTTGAAATGCATGATTTATTAGTTTCTCTCTCCATTCTGCATTAAAGTACTAATGATGTTCAGTTCTGTTTTTCTATTGATTCATTCATCTTTGAATTACAGAGAGCATTTAGTGATTCTTGAACATAATCCTGTACATGGACTTATGGATTTCCAATTAAATTGCTATAATTTTTGTTCTTTGATTGGAAGACTCAACTGAATGTTGTTATACTACTCTCAGGCAATGTGCTATCCTGGAAGATTATGTCTAAAGCGTTTTCTTTTAGTGTTTCAGGAACATTGGATGGTAAATATAAATCAACAGACGTTTAATTGCTTTAAAAATAAAAGCTTTTGAATAAATTAAGACATTATTTAGCATTCTCAGGAAAATTATCGTTATAGTTGCAAATGTAGCAGAGCAATCACTTGCCCTAGTATAATAAAAGTTATTTGGCAGAGCAGTTATCTAGACCAGAAGAAATCTCAAAGCAGTAACAAACGCATTACTGACATAATGTTACATAACACACACATTGATTTTTGTGTATCTATGGTTACAGGTAATAAATATTTTCACACAGACTGACAAAATTTTCTGTAATGGGCCGGCAGGCTTTGTGTCAGAAACATACTCTGAAGGCACAAATTATTTTGTGTTCAGGACAGCATACAGTTATTTCCTGGCTACCTTTCATAGTTTGCAGGCAGTACCAGTTTGTGAATCAGTTTTAACAATCTGTGCACAACTGTTGAATAGACAGTGAGATGAGAGAAATCAAGCAACCTGCTTACGACCTCAATAGTTGAAATAATGGGCTGTAGCTTTCCTTCAATGTAGCTAATAATTGTAGTTACATCTTCAGTCAGTGGGATTCATTGGTACCAATAATAAATGTTTAAACAGGAATCAAACTTTCCTCTCCCCAACTCACTTTCTAAAGACACTGATGAGCTTGCCCTTCAAGAACACTACTCAAGGGGTTTGGAAAGTGATTTTTAAAAACTAGTTTGATAGTTTTGAAATCAGAGAAGATATTCTCACCATTTTCTGACAGCTTCAAGTGAAGAATATGTATTTTAAGAAACATTCCAAACTTAAAGCTCTATGGTATATAGAAATATTAAATACAGTTAGCTTTGTAAGGTGGAAACTTTTCTTATATGTGTGTGGGTGAGTGTTCGCGTTGTTGAGTCAATCTCTTCTAAATACGGTAGATATAGTTGTATAAAGTTTTAAATGGATGAAGCTCTTGAGTAAATATTATACTGGGATTTCTGGGTTCAGAGGAAAATGGGAAAAGAGATATGTGCTTTGCTTAGTATTGCCATACAATGAGTAGATAAATAGAAATTCCAGAATAAAGCTGGATATCTATACTGCTAACAGGAAAGGAGGTGTCTGTGTAGAATGGAGAATTTTAAAGGACATAAATGTATTCCTCTACTTACATGTGTATACCATGTATATCTGATGCTGTTAAATTTATTGTGGAAGGAAAATATATCTGATAGGAAGTAAAGAAAATAGAATTTTAAAAGAGTTTTTATTTTTAAACAGATTGTGTGATTATAGCCAGAATAAAGCAAAAGACTCAGATATTTAGTGTATTCTACTGCAGGGGGAAATTTAACTCCAGTGAGAATTACTGAATGACATATATGTGTTTTTTTCACATTTTGTTCTTTTTTCCTTATTTAGGAGGATGGGAAACAGTTGTGCTTTTCAAGGAAGAATCTGTTTTGAATCTCAGACTGTATTCTACTTGAATAAGACAAAACTTTCAAACAGCCCCATTCCTTCTTGTGTCAGAAGTTTGTTTCTCATTGGTTATAAAAAGGAAAATGTTCCTTTCTTGGCACATATTAGCCCAAAGAGCTATTTAAATATAGTACATATATTCTAAATGAAAATATTAAGCCCTTGTAATATATGTTGAGGATGTAAAATTTAAATAAATAAATAAACAAGCAAAACTTTGCAAAGGAGCTTTTATTTGGGGAAATGCAGAAATCACCCCTTAAGTCTCTCAATGAAAGTGCATTCTATTTAAATAAAGTTTGAATAAACTCACATTTAAAGGATTCTCTATATCCTTATTGTGTTTAAAAACATGGAATTCATTTCATTATACTATCTTATTTTCTCAGAAAGTGTTATTATATATAGCATCCTGCTTTTTAAAATAAAAATGTTAACACTCGGTTATGTCATTCCTTTCCACCATTTTGCCCAAATTTTGTCCATAAATTAGTTCTTCAAGCAGCTGACAATCTACCCCAGTGGATATCCACTGGGGGTACCAGGCAGGCCACCTGTCTTTTGTCAGAGATAAAGAGTCTGAGTACTGGGGGACTGAATTTGGTGTCGTTAAGAATTGAACCATTTCTGCTTTGCTTGGCCCCAGGATTCTGCTAAGAACAATGTTCCACCAATTTTATAAATTCCAGGAAGGCCAGCAAACCCACTGATAGCATCAAGGGAACTGAAAGACTAGACTGGTGGTTCTGTGAGGGCTTCTTACATTGAATTTTCTGGATGAAACTGATTTCTGGTTTTATTTTGGGTAACAGACTTCACTAGATATCTCATGGGCACTGAGTAGGTACACAATATTTTACAAAGGAGCTGCAGAAATTAAAGAATTTTTTAATGATGTAAGCCTCTAAGTGTCTTTCCATCTGTTGGAAGAGTTAACTAAATTGTTGACTAAGGTAAGGACCAAGTTGGGCTTTTCTGGTGGCTCAGTGGTAAAGAATGTACCTGCACTGCAGGAGAGGCAGGTTCAGTCCCTGGGTCAGGAAGACCCTCTGGAGGAGGGCATGGCAACCCCTTCCCGTATTCTTTCCCGGAGAATCCCATGGACAGAGGAGCCTGGCGGGCCATGGTTCATGGGGTCACTGAGAGTCAGACACAACTGAAGCAACTGAGCACACGTGCATGAAAGGACCAAGTTAAGCAAAATGTGATACATATTCAAATGGGAAAAGATTACTTGGTTGAAGGAATTCCAAAAATCCTCTAGAGAAGATAAATCTGCAAACGGCTTTTCAGGCTAACTTGTCTTTTACATGAAGAGACAAAGAGAAAGAAGGAGCTCTTGAATCAGAGAAGATGAGTGAGGGCATGGGGTTAGAAACCAGGTCCTCGGGCTTCATTGCCTCAATTATCAAAAGACCAGGGAATTCATAAATTAGACATTTGAATCATGGGTCTTTTAAAAAATTATTAGAAGCAAGAGAAGGGAAAAAAGGAGCATGGAAAAAATAAAGAAGGGAAGTAATTTGGGAGGGAGAGAGAATAAAGGCAAAACCCCAAATTAGGATTAAGTGACTATCAATTAATTTTGCGTCCTGGAATCAAGGAAAATCAAGGAAAAATAAAAATACAATTACCAAGTCTGATTTGGAAAGCTTCCAAGCAATATCTGGCCAGCCTACATTTTCAGAGAGTTTTAACTAAAAGTGTCTTAATAATATAATGTTATAAACTCTCTAAAATTTAAAGAAAGCTAAAGTAATAGAGAATACTAATTGTAGAATGTGTTCATGAGAACAGTTTTGTAATATTTTTCTACAGAGCAAATAGTCTTTTCTCTACAATGGTTGAATAAGTTTTTTAATTGATAATTTCAAATTTCATTTTGCCTTTCTAGTTCCTGTTGGTAATATCCCATGGTCATTCCTCCAAAATAACATTTTTGTGGTTAAACATTTCTGAATTTCTATTTTATATTGTCATATAGTTGACTAACACTGTTGTGTTACTTTCAGGCATAAAGTGATTCAGTTCTTTTTCAAATTCTTTTTCCATTCCAGTTCTTAAAGAATGCTGAGCAGAGTTCCCTGTGCTATACAGTAGGTCCTTATTCTTTACCCATTTTCAATATAGCAGAGTGCACACGTCGATCTCAAACGCCCAATCTATGCCTTCCCCTGACCCTTCCCTCCCGGGGAACCATAAGTTTGTTCTCTAAGTCAGTGACTCTGTTCCTGTTTCGTAAATAAGTTCATTTGTATCATTTTTGTGTTGTTTTTACATTCCTCATATGCCTCATATCAGCTGGTATTGCAGAGAATTCAGGCCCTTTAACCCCACTAGTCATGGTCTAGTTCATTCACATCCTTACAGGACCCAGAGGCCAGTATGCCAGGATGAAAATGGCCACTGAACTCGGAGTAGAGCTGTGTTTGTTGGGGTCCCTTTCATTTGAGGTCAAGATTAGTTATGGATGCTTACCTAGGCTGGACTTCCACAGTGGCTCAGGAATAAAGAATCTGCCTGCCAACACAGGAACTGCTGGAGACTTGGGTTCAACCCCTGGGCTGGGACAACACCCTGGAAGAGATTGAAATGGAAACCACTCCAGTATTCTTGCCTGGAAATTCCCATGGGTAGAGGAGGCTGGCGGGCTATAGTCCATATGGTCGTAAAGAGTCAGACACGACTGAGCGACTGAGCATGCGTGCAAGCTCACCCAGGCTACGTAGGGTGTTGCCTGACGTCCTGATGGATGAGTTGGTCCCCAGAGTGAAACAGTGCTCTAGGACTCAACTGTGTGACTGAGCAGCCTGCTGCTCCGCCCCTGTATTCATCAAGCTTTGGAGTGGGCCCGTGCCAGTGAGATAAATGGAAGATCCGGCGTGGGAACTTCAAGATAACTCTGCCTTTGGGAGCCGTAAGAAGGCTCTTGACACAGAGATGTAAACTTTAATCCCAGCTGCTTTTTTCACAGAATATGTTTCAGGAGAAAATCAATCTCTCTAAGCCACAGTTTTCTCACCTGTAAAATACAGATAAACACAACACCCATTTCAGGGTTATTGTGAGATTAAATCGAGGTAACTTTCAAAATTACTTTCTATTGGCAAACATTCAAATGACTCTTTTCAGCTTTAATGGAAATGTAATAATAGGAATTTTGGTAGTAGCAGCAGCAGGAAAATCCTCTTTGTCCCTGCTTCAGCCCTTCCTCTTCAATGCCAACTGTATTTGTCTGGAAATAGATGATTTTCCTTATTGGATCACTGTTTTTTACATGATAAAAGTTCAAAATCCTCATGCAGAGAGGGCTTTCATAAGCTGAACCTTGTCAACCTTTCCTGTATCTTCTACCCTCTTATCCCCATGTGCAAACTTAGTTACAGCTATCTGCCTTCACCAAATATACCATGTTCTTTCAGGACCATGCAGTTTGTTTTTATATAAGATTTTTTTATGCAAGATTTTATAATCACTGCCACATTCCCTTCCTCAAGGGTTTGTTTACCTCCATTCAGGATTTCTGGAGCCACCCTGGTCTTGAATGCATTAGAATGAGTTATTCTGGTGAGGCTTGTTGTGGTGGTGGTGGTTTTTGTTTGTTTGTTTGTTTGTTTGTTTGTTTGTTTTTTGGTGCTCCTTTAAAACTCTGACATCTATTCTAAAGTTCTTTCACTCTGTATTTCAAAAAGTTACATACCCGATTTTCTCATTAAACTTATGAATCATTTGAAAGCTAGCCTTTGGTCCTCATCATTAACTATTCCCCTGGACTATCCTGTATTAGATATCCAATAATTTTTGAATGAATAAATAACAGCCACTAAAATAAGTCCCAGTCACTATAAAATGTATTCCTTGTTTCAGAAGAAAATATTAAAAAGGAAGGAAAAAGTCTATAATACATCATAAAATTGATATTAATACCACAGAAGAAGTACTTTATTATGCCTTATAAACATTGGGTGAGTAAACTTATACTTTATCCTAATGTCCTTTTCATCCCGTCACTTTACCGTATGCAATAGTACAGTATTTCCAACTTAGTGAATCTAGTGACCGATAGTGGTAAAGAATCTGGCTGCGATGCAGGAGACACAGGGGACTCAGGTTCAATCCCTGGGTTGGGAAGATCCCCTGGAGGAGGAAATGGCAATAGGCTCCAGTATTCTCGCCTGGGAAATCCCAGGACCGAGGAGCCTCAAGGGCTACAGTCCATGGGGGTGTGAAGAGTCTGACAGGATGAGCTCACTCATGGCACACTTCAACTCACAAATGGATGTTAGTCAGTCTGCACGGGAGCTGCATGCCCGTGCCAGTAGTTAGAGCAGTGGACAGCTGCCTTCTCCAAAGAAAGCTGGGGAGATGAGAAGCAGACTAATGGCCCCCCCATCTTTGGAACCTATGAATATGTTACAAGACAACGAGGAATTAAGGTCTCAGGAAGAATCAAGAATGCTACTCAGCTGACGTTAAAATAGAGTATTCTGAATTATCCAGATGAGCCCAATGTAATCTCAAGGGCCCTTTAAAGTAGAAGCAGTCAGAGGTCAGAAGAGGAGATCAGAGTCGGAGAGGCTTTGAGGGTGCGTTGATATACTTTATCCTGATTTTAGTTATTTGGAAGTTTGTAGTATGATTTTTCCCCTTCTTGGGACACCAACGACACTTGCTACTTTTGCCTGGAGGAGGAAGGAATGATAAAAGATGACTTTAAAGGGCAGGTTTAGAGTTACCTTCTCAAGTTAAATTATTATGTCAGTCCCACAGTTTCCTGCACATTCCCTTCCAAGTTCAGCTTCAGCGGGAGCAATAGCTGAACAGAGTCAACTAATGAAGCCACCCATTCTTCCAGGTCAGAGCCCTACTTTTGCTTTTGGAATGCTATCCCAATTTGAAGCCTTGAAAGAGTGTGCTTGGTAAATGCTAGTTAATTTAAACTGGTTTATGTGAAAAAATATCAGATAATTTGAGGGGGAAATTAAGATGCCTTGCCAATATTTTACAATGTAAAAGACATACTGGATTCTATTTCTAAATAAGAATTTCCCAAGTCAAAGGAAGATTGCAGCCAGATGAAAACTTAAACCTAGCATATATTTAACCTGACTCCTTTACCTATTCCAGAACCTTCACTATGGTGAGTTGCACACACTGAAATTGCCACCCACCCACCTGGGGGAAATTAATCAATTCGGGGGTCTTGGTACAGTTTAGTGACAAAAATTCCCTCCTTGAACTTTGGGCTCCCCTTAACTTTTCTCCAACTAAGCCTCAACTTTTGGATTTCTTTGTCTCTGCACTGTCCAGCTCCACCAAGAATCCTGTTGAGGCAATTTAGCCAGATTCCCCAACCTCCACATCTGATCATGAGATAGCTAATCAGGTTTCTCATCCCCACCACTACCCATCAGATGACACTTGATTACTGTGCCTGCCTTCAGTGAGAATGCCCCCTTGCCCCAGATGGTGCTTCTGAGTAATTTTCCATCCAATTCTAAGTAATTTGCCCCTTAGCTATAAATCCCCACTTGCCCATGTTGTATTTACAGTTGAGTCCAGCCTCTCCTCTATTGTAAAGTTCCGTTGCAGTGGTTCTATTACCGAACCAAACTTGGGTCTGCACAGTAAAACCAATCTTCTAACACTGGTTTGTGGTGAAGGAAAATGCAGTTTTTACTGCAGGGCACCATGCACTGAGTCAAGGCAACTAGTATGCAAAAGGCGGGAACTCCATGACGGCTTTCAGGGAGAGGTTTTTAGTGGCAGGGTGAGGGAGAATTGCCAGGTATGTCATCAGCTTGTGGAGAAAGTTCTGATTGGTTGCTGGTGAGATCACTGGGAGACAACAATATCAACCTTCAGGTTTCAAGGGGTCTGGGGTCTATGTGCTTTGAGGCAGCATGAAGTTAACTTCTTCCACCTGGTGGGGGTTTCAGCATTTGCAAAGCAGCTCAAAGGATATGGCTCAGAATATTATTTAGTTCCCTTGAGGCCGAACTAAAGGTCCTTGACTTTATTTAATGGCTAAATTATTATTTTGTCTTGCTTGACTGTTTTCCTTCATCTCTGCATTTTCTCACTTCTCTGATTAAATTTATTCTTTGAAGCCTGGTGTAGCCCTAGGAGGCTAAGATTTTTCTACAAAGAAGCAGTTGAAAGACATGGGGCTCAGGGGTGGAGAGTCAGGGTGGGGAGCTCCCTGGAGTCAGAAAGGCTCCATGAGGTCCTGCTGGGTTACAGTGCCTGTACCTCTCTCCATAGCCCCTGCCCCAATAATGATGTTCTTACCCTGCTTAAACAAGTGTCAGGGAACAAATGTCAATGTTTTCATTACCATTAATCTCTGGTATAATGAAAAATTCGTATAATGAAGGCACATTACCAGAGTCTAAGGACTGTCTCAAAGTTCCAGTCCTATAAAATAATATTCCCTTTCAGAAACTTATCTTCCAAATAATTTGATTAAATGCAATCAAATAATTTGAAAAAAAATCAGAATATAGGAATAACTGCTATTGCCCTTGGAAAGATTTAAAAAATTGATGGCTTGCAATTTGGTGATATAGGCACTTGTCAAGAGCCATACACCCCAGATCCTGAGTTCACCTGCATCTCTGGAAAGGTCCTTACACTGACCCTTCTCTGCCGGGAACACTCATCTGCAAGGAATTAAACCTGCTAGGGCATGCCTAGGCTCCACTCGGAAGTGAAGCCTAGTGTTAGCCCCTAGCTCAATTTTCAACTAGTTGGAGTGGAATTCCACTGATAGATGTCCCAGCTTCTCTTGTCCTTTTAGTCCTGACAATTCAGAGGTGCGTTTTCTCAGAGGGTTCCCAGTGAGCCTGAGTCCCAGTTGCCTAGAGCAGTAGCCCCCTCACTGACATACACTTTTTTTTTACCTTGTCTTAGGTCTCTTGCCTTCCTCTGTTTCTCACTTTTGCTTCCTGGTTTTACCTTCGACATGAACCCAGTTCAGTTCAGTTCAGCTGCTCAGTTGTGTCCAACTCTTTGTGACCCCATGAATCACAGCACGCTAGGCCTCCCTGTCCATCATCAACTCCTGGAGTTTACCCAAACTCATGTGCATCGAGTCGGTGATGCCATCCAGCCATCTCATCCTCTGTCGTCCCCTTCTCCTCCTGCCCCCAATCCCTCCTGGTATCAGGGTCTTTTCCAATGAGTCAGCTCTTTGCATGAGGTGGCCAAAGTATTAGAGTTTCAGCTTTAGCATTAGTCCTTCCAATGAACACCCAGGACTGATCTCCTATACCCAATCTCGCTCTTCTTTGGAAGGAGGCTTGTCTGGAGGGAGCTTTTCTGAGCACAAAGGCAGCACTAACATCCTACCTAAGACTGCTGCTTTTGTAAAGGGAACTAGTTATCAAAGCTTAAGGGAAAGGTGACAAATACCCAAAAAGGCCAAGAGGATGTGAAAAGGTAAACTGAGTCATGTTAAACATGTAGAGTTAATTTGAGTGATCAGTTCAGTTCAGTCGCTCAGTCGTGTCCAACTCTTTGCGACCCCATGAATTGCAGCATGCCAGGCCTCCCTGCCCATCACCAACTCCTGGAGTTCACTCAGACTCACGTCCATCGAGTCAGTGATGCCATCCAGCCATCTCATCCTCTGTCATCCCCTTCTCCTCCTGTCTCTAATCCCTCCCAGCATCAGAGTCTTCTCTAATGAGTTGACTCTTTCCATGAGGTGGCCAAAGTACTGGAGTTTCAGCTTTAGCATCATTTCTTCCAAAGAAACACAATAGAATATTACTCAGCTATAAAAAGGAACACATTTGAGTCCATTCTAATGAGGTGGATGAAACTGGAGCCTATTCTACAGAGTGAAGTAAGTCAGAAAGGGAAAGACATACTGGACATTAACACATACATATGGAACTTTAGAAAGACAGTACCAAGGATCATACATGCAGGGCAGCAAAGGCGACAAAGATGCAAAGAACAGACTTTTGGACTGTATGGGAGAAGGTGAAGGTGCGATGATTTGAGAGAATAGCATTGAAACATGTATATTATCATTTGCAAAAAAGATGACCTTCATGACTATGCATGAAGCAGGGCACCCAAAGTCAGAGCTCTGGGACAACCCAGAAGGATGGGGTGGGGATGGAGGTGGGAGGGGGAGTTCATGATGGTGGGGACACATGTATGCCTGTGGCTGATTCAGGTTGATGTGTGGCGAAAACCATCGTAATGCTGTACAGTAATTATCCTCCAATTAAAATCATCAATTTTTTAAAAAGGCAAAAATCAATTAGAATCAGTCAGCATCTAATTTAGCAAAAAAGAAAGGAGCTCCAAGGACTTGTTCAAAATGAAAGCCTTTCATACACAGAAGGGAGCAGGAACAAAGAAGTAATCTGAGGCAAAAAGCTGAGTGGTTATTGCAAGGTTACTTTGCTTGAGTGAGAGGCCAGAATCTAATCAGCACTGACTGGTTTAAGATTCCATTTCTCAAGGGCTGAAACTGTATTTAAGTCTGTTTCATGTGAAGCTTAACATAAGCAACTCTGTTTTGAACCTGTTTCTACCCCCCTCCCCCCACCTTAACAGGGGTAACATAAGGACCATAGCCCTTTGGTTAAATCATGTAAGTGGGCATTGGATAAAGGTGAGGACTGTGTCAGAACTGACACACGAAAACTTGGTTTATAGGTCGCTGGAGCCACATTGGGGCAAGCGGATTGCTACCAAATGAGAAAGGTATGCTGACATCACCATCTCTTCCACTTTCCAAGAGGAATGGCAAATTAAGATTTTTGTATGAAGTCTTTTAATTTTAACATGCTGTGTGGCTAACAAACAAGCCAAAACACTTGTATGAGTGTTGTTCAGCCCCAAATTTTTAAGTACTAAGAATTTTTTCTCTTCTGTAAATTGCCACTTCTGTAGTTAGGAAAAATAGTGATATCTGTCTACCTGGTAATGATGAGACTCACTGCTATCTTACCACATTCTCTCTCTCTGCTTAGAAGTCTGGATCATGGTTGATGTCAGTTGTTTCAACTGAGGTTAAATATGCTGAAACACTAAGATGAAAATGATGTGTATCTCTTGATTCCTTTAACAAATTTAGTATGTGTTTACTGCTGCTGCTGCTGCTAAGTCGCCTCAGTTGTGTCCAACTCTGTGTGACCTCATAGATGGCAGCCCACTAGGCTCCTCTGTCCCTGAGATTCTCCAGGCAAGAACACTGGAGTGGGTTGCCATTTCCTTCTCCAG
This sequence comes from Ovis aries, assembly GCF_016772045.2. Lineage (NCBI taxonomy): Eukaryota > Metazoa > Chordata > Mammalia > Artiodactyla > Bovidae > Ovis > Ovis aries. The sequence goes on along the minus strand of NC_056057.1, from coordinate 23,327,815 downwards.
TACATGAAAGTGAAAAGTGAAAGTAAAGTCGCTCAGTTGTGTCCAACTCGTAGCAACCCCATGGACTGCAGCCCACCAGGCTCCTCCACCCATGGAATTTTCCAGGCAAGAGTGCTAGAGTGGGTTGCCATTGCCTTCTCCAAATGTGTTTACTAAATGCCTGTAAATGTTTACCAAATGCCTCAGGAAGTGTGTGACTAAAGCAAAGGTCATTGTCCTCATGGAGATTATTAATATATTCTAACTGATAGGACAATGGAGCCATTTAAAATGCCAGTACCTAAAACTTTTAATTAAAAACTTTCATGAGGCCATACTAGGGAAGTTTATAGACAAGTAGTTTATAGGAGAAGTAATAACTTTCATATTATCACTAAGTTTAGGACATTTTTCATTCTTTATTCAGTTTTCCTAATCAAATTTTATTAACTCTTAGTTTCACTCAGAACTTTTCCTGAAATGACTTTACATAATAAAGCAAAGTTCAGTTCAGCTCAGTTGCTCAGTCGTGTCCAGCTCTTTGCGACCTTGTGAATCGCAGCACGCCAGGCCTCCCTGTCCATCACCAAATCCCGGAGTTCACTCAGACTCACGTCCATTGAGTCAGTGATACCATCCAGCCATCTCATCCTCTGTCGTCCCCTTCTTCTCCTGCCCCCAATCCCTCCCAGCATCAGAGTCTTTTCCAATGAGTCAACTCTTCACATGAGGTGGCCAAAGTACTGGAGTTTCAGCTTCAGCATCATTCCCTCCAAAGAACACCCAGGGCTGATCTCCTTCAGAATGGACTGGTTGGATCTCCTTACAGTCCAAGGGACTCTCAAGAGTCATCTCCAGCACCACAGCTCAAAAGCATCAATTCTTCAGCACTAAGCCTTCTTCACAGTCCAACTCTCACATCCATACATGACCACAGGAAAAACCATAGCCTTGACTAGATGGACCTTAGTCGGCAAAGTAATGTCTCTGCTTTTGAATATACTATCTAGGTTGGTCATAACTTTTCTTCCAAGGAGTAAGCGCCTTTTAATTTCATGGCTGCAGTCACCATCTGCAGTGATTTTGGAGCCCAAAAAAATAAAATCTAACACTATTTCCACTGTTTCCCCATCTATTTCCCATGAAGTGATGGGACCAGATGCCATGATCTTCATTTTCTGAATGTCGAGCTTTAAGCCAACGTTTTCACTCTCCTCTTTTACTTTCATCAAGAGGCTTTTTAGTTCCTCTTCACTTTCTGCCATAAGGGTGGTATCATCTGCATATCTGAGGTTATTGATATTTCTCCTGGCAATCTTGATTCCAGCTTGTGTTTCTTCCAGTCCAGTGTTTCTCATGATGTAGTCTGCATATAGAGTAAATAAGCAGGGTGACAATATACAGCCTTGACGTACTCCTTTTCCTCTTTGGAACCAGTCTGTTGTTCCATGTCCAGTTCTAACTGTTGCTTCCTGACCTACATACACACTTCTCAAGAGGCAGGTGAGGTGGTCTGGTAGTCCCATCTCTTTCAGAATTTTCCACAGTTTATTGTGACAAACAAATACGGTAGATGTTTTATTTGTATTACATGATGTTGCTGTTTTTAATTAATGGAGTTGAAGATAATTCAGAGTTTTTAGCTATAAGGAGATTGAATAGGGGCTTAAATCCTACAAAGTAGTTCTCATTATTCAACATATACATGCCTTTTAAGGTAGGGTGTCAAAGATCAAGTATCTTTGGGATTCCCATATCTACCTAAAATGTGTGAAAAAATTTTATGTAAAAACCAACAGAAATCCATACACATGTTTAAAGTGGAACAAATATTAACGTGAAGCTTCAGGTTTGCAATAGGTCATTGAAGATAGTCCCTCGAGTTCTCTGGTTTATTATATCAGGACTTTGGACAATGGTTTGGGTAAAGCCCTGTTCCATACTTAAATCTTCACCAAGAGCCCAATCTCATTTCGAAGCCACAGACCTAATCCAGCTGCCTCCTGGTAACTCTACTTGGATGTTCCACAGGTATCACGGACTCACTGTGCTGGAAATTTGACTCTTCTACAGTCTCACCTGACAAACTTCCTCCGGGTCTGTAGCTGGCTTTTCAATTTCATGGAAATGGTATGACCCACTATTTCACTGGAGTAGGAAATGGCAACCCACTCCAGTATTCTTGCCTGGGAAATTCCATGGACAGAGGAGCCTGGTGGGCTACAGTCCATGAAGTTGCAAAGATTCAGACACGACTAAGCACACAAGCATAGCACTGTTCAATATCTAATCAGTTACCCAAGGTTTACTATTCAGTTCATTTCACATCTCTTCATTTATCTTCTACTTCTATTCCCTGTGTTGTTGGCTAGCTTTTCTTGTTTATCTCTCATTTGAACTCTTCTCAGTAATTATGTAACTCATCTACCCACTTTCACTTTGCTCTGCTTTCAGTGATCCTACCGCATGATACATGTATTTTTTATTTATTTTTTATTTTTTTATTTTTTTTTTAGTTTTTATTTTTAAATTTTAAAATCTTTAATTCATGTCCCCAAAACATGAACTCCCTCCCACCTCCCTGTCTTCCCTGTCCTTCACCAGCTCCCAGACCTTGCTCAAACTCATGTCCATCGAGTCCATGAGTCCCTGATGGACATCTCATCCTCTGCCGTCTGCTTCTCCTCCTGCCTTCAATCTTTCCCAGAGTCAGGGTCTTTTCCAGTGAGTCAGTTCTTCACATCAGATGGCCAAAGTATTGGGCTTCAGCTTCAGCATAAATCTTTCCAACGAATATTCAGGACTGACTTCCTTTCAGGTCAGTTCAGCCGCTCAGTTGTGTCTGATTCTTTGTGACCCCATGAACCACAGCATGCCAGGCCTCCCCATCCATCACCAACTCCCAGAGACCACCCAAACCCATGTCCATCAAGTCAGTGATGCCTTCCAACCATCTCATCCTCCGTCGTCCCCTTCTCCTCCTGTCCTCAATTTTTCCCAGCATCAGGGTCTTTACTAATGAGTCAGCTCTTCGCACCAGGTGGCCAAAGTATTGGAGTTTTAGCTTCAACATCAGTCCTTCCAATGAACACCCAGGACTGATCTCCGTTAGGATGGACTGGTTGGATCTCCTTGCAGTCCAAGGGACTCTCAAGAGTCTTGTCCAACACCACAGTTCAAAGCATCAATTCTTCAGTGCTCAGCTTTCTTCACAGTCCAACTCTCATATCCATACATGACCACTGGAAAACCTGTAGCCTTAACTAGACAGATCTTTGCTGGCAAAGTAATGTCTCTGCTTTTTAATATGCTGTCTGTGTTGGTCATAGCTTTTCTTCCAAGAAACAAGTGTCTTTTAATTTTATGGCTGCAGTCACCATCTGCAGTGATTTTGGAGTCCCCTGAAATAAAGTCTCTCACTGTTTCCATGGTTTCCCCTATTTGCCATGAAGTAACAGGACTGGATACTATGATCTTCGTTTTCTGAATGTTGAGTTTTAAGCCAACTGTTTCACTCTCCTCTTTCACTTTCATCGAGAGGATCTCTAGTTCTTCTTCACTTTCTGCCATAAGGGTGGTGTCATCTGCATATCTGAGGTTATTGATATTTCTCCCAGCAACCTTGATTCCAGCTTGTGCTTCATCCAGACCAGTATTTCACATGATGAACTCTGCATATGAGTTAAATAAGCAGGGTTACCATATACAGCCTTGACGGACTCCTTTCCTAATTTGGAACCACTCTGTTTTTCCCAGTCCGGTTCTAATTGTTGCTTCTTGACCTGCATACAGATGTCTCAAGAGTAAAGTAAGGTGATCTGCTATTCCCATCTGTTGAATAATTTTCCACAGTTTGTTGTGATCCACACAAAGGCTTTGGTGTATTCAATAAAGCAGAAGTAGATGGCTTTCTGGAACTCTCTTGCTTGGCTATGCTCCAGCGGATGTTGGCAATTTGATTCTGGTTCCTCTGCCTTTTCTAAATCCAGCTTGAACAATTCATGTACTGTTGAAGCCTGGCTTCAAGAATTTTGAGCATTATCTGGCTAGCATGTGAGATGAGTGCATTTGTGTGGTAGTTTGACCATTCTTTAGCATTGTCTTTCTTTGGGATTGGAATGAAGACTGATCTTTATGGCCACTGTTGAGTTTTCCACATTTGCTAACATATTGAGTGCAGCACTTTAACAGCATCATCATTTAGGATTTGAAATAGCTCAGTTGGAATTCCATCACCTCCACTAGCTTTGTTTGTTGTGATGCTTCCTAAGGCCTACTTGACTTCACATTCCAGGATATCTGGCTCTAGGTGAGTGATCACACCGTCATGGTTATCAGTGCAATGAAGATATTTTTTTATAGTTCTTCTGTGTGTGTCTGCCACCTCTTAATATCATCTGCTTCTGTTACATCCATACCGTTTCTGTCCTTTATTGTGCCCATGTTTGCATGAAATGTTCCCTTGGTATTGCTAATTTTCTTGAAGAGATCTTTAATCTTTCCCATTCTATTGTTTTCCTCTGTTTCTTTGCATTGATTACTGAGGAAGTCTTTCTTGTCTCTCCTTGCTATTCTTTGGAACTCTTCATTCAGATGGGTGTCTTTCCTTTTTTCCTTCGCTTTAGCCTCTCTTCTTTTCTTAGCTGTTTGTAAGGCCTTCTGAGACAACCATTTTGCCTTTTTGCATTTTCTTTTTCTTGGGGATGGTCTTGATCACTGCCTTCTGTACAATGTCATGAACCTCCATCCATAGTTCTTCAGGCACTTGGTTTATCAGATCTAATCCCTTGAATCTATCTCTCACTTCCACTGTATAATTGTAAGAGATTTGATTTAGGTCATACCTGAATGGTCTAGTGGTTTTCCCTACTTTCTTCCATTAAAGTCTGAATTTTTCCATAAGGAGTTCATAACCTGAGCCACAGTCAGCTCCTGGTCTTGTTTTTGCTGACTGTATAGAGCTTTTCCATCTTTAGCTGCAAAAGAATATAATCAAATCTGATTTCAGTATTCACCATCACCATGGTGGTATCCATGTGAAGAACTTTCTGTTGTGTCATTGGAAGATGGTGTTTGCTATGACCAGTGCATTCTCTTCGCAAAATTCTGTTAGCCTTTGCCCTGCTTCAATTTGTACTCCAAGGCCAAATTTGCCTGTTACTCCAGGTATCACTTGACTTCCTACTTTTGCGTTGCAGTCGCCTATGATGGAAAGGACATCATTTTTGGGTTTTAGTTCTAGAAGGTCTTGTAGGTCTTCATAGAGCTGTTCAACTTCAGCTTCTTCAGCATTAATGGTTGAGGCGTAGACTTGAATTACTGTGATATTGAATGGTTTGCCTTGGAAATGAAGAGAGATCATTCCGTCATTTTTGAAATTGTACCCAAGTCCTGCATTTCAGACTCTATTGTTGACTATGAGGGCTACTCCATTTCTTCTAATTGATTTTTGCCCACTGTAGTAGATATGATGGTCATTTGAATTAAATTCGCCATTCCAGTCCATTTTCACTGATTCCTAAAATGTTGATGTTCACTCTTGCCATCTCCTGTTTGACCACTTCCTATTTGCCTTGATTCATGTTTCTAACATTCCATGTTCTTATGCAATATTGTTCTTTACAGTGTTGGACTTTACTTCCATCACCAGTCACATCCACAACTGGGAGCTGTTTTCACTTTGGCTCCATCTCTTCATTCTTTCTGGAGTTATTTCTCCACTCTTTCCAGTAGCATATTGGGCACCTATCAATCTGAGGAGTTCATCTTTCAGTGTCCTATCTTTTTGCCTTTTCATACAGTTCAGGGGGTTCTCAAGGCAAGAATACTGAAGTGGTTTGCCATACCCTTTTCCAGTGGTATATTACTCATACACTACTAATAACATAGGAAAACATGTGGAATAAAATGAATTCTTTTTCATGTACATGCAAATAGCTTTAAAAATCTTATAATATCTTTACTCTGTTGCATATAGAATAAGCTATTTTGACTGGAGGAGGAAAGAACAAGAGTAATAAAAATACACAGCAATCATCTCATCAAAATCACAGTCCAGAATCAAGTTAGCTTTGTTACAGTGAAGAAGGGACCTTAGCCACCACATATATAGAAAAGCATTGAGCAATAGCTAACCTAGGAGACTTTGAACTCAGAGCTCATCAAGGAATTTCAGGACCTCTACTCTCATATTCTTTTACTCTCCAACATCCTTGTAATCTTAGAAAATGCAGGGCTTTTAATATCCTATTATTTATTAGAGAACTCATTAATGTATTCCAAGCTTGTTTCACTGCCTCCAGTGATTAAATTGTGACTTACAATGTAATTGTGCAAGAAATAATGGATAAAATAGGAGTTTAAAACACTTAGCATCTATAAAGAGCTGCAGATGTGCTAATAAATATTTTCAAAATGTTTGCACATATTTGTAACTTTTTCTGTACTCTCTAGTAACAGCATGCTGGGAGCTCTATTTTTCACATCCACAAAGAATTACTTGGGTTTTGGCTTGTAATATTTTAGATTACCTTAACATATGCAACTCTAAATATCTGGCATGTCTTTTAAAGTTTTTATACCATAGATTTTTTTTCTTGTTCTCACTGTGTGTTTTCTACCTTTTGGAGAGGTTCTTTGAAAAAGACACAAGTTTTGTCTACCACTCATTTATTCACACACACATAACACATGCTACCTCACACACAATTTGGCAAAGTAAATCTAATTGAAGAATGGGGGAGTCAGTTATAACCTGTACCAATTTCAAGGCATTAAGCTTTATAGTGTTAAAGGAATTTTGAATGTTATGGAAAATGCTTATTCAGTTGTTTATTTTTTATTTTTATGAAAGAAAACAAATAGGCCAAATAGATGTTCCCTTTGGTCCATACAGCTGGAAGATCAGCGGCGATTCTTTGGTTAAAAAAGTAATACTCTATTCCTTAATGAATGCATAAATTAAGGTTTCTAAATGAACTTTTGGTTTCAAATAACTTTGCTGATAAACACATAGTTTTGGCATTTAAGAACAATATTTAGAAGTTCAAGAATAAATTTTTAACTCCTTTGCTCTTATTAGTGATTTTATTCTCCTAATTTATAAATGCTCCTACACTAGAAATGTCTGTTGATTTGAGAGAAGGGGTAATGGGCATTTGAAAATAGAAAACAATAGCATCAAATCAGTATTCCATCCTAGAACTCAATCTTCCATTGGTTTCTAGTCCATATATTTTTTGACAAGTATAATAGCATCTAATTTTATAATGGTTAAATTACTGAAATATCCATTTCATTTTTGAGCTATTTTGGAATTTGACTTTTATAAATTAAAAAAAAACACTATTTTTTATAGCTCATTTTAGTTTTTAAATTGTTTTTTAAGTCTTGGGATTTGTACTTCAGGTATGTGAACAGAATTCTCATTCTCTGGTGTCTTTATCTTGTCAAAACTATCATTTACTTTCTACCATATTTTTAATTTATCTAAATCAGCCCCAGTAACACTTTGCACTCTTAGAACCAAATATTTAGGGCTGTAAGAACCCCTCATTAAACATACTTTGAAAAATTATGCTTGCATAGATTAAGTTCTTTGTCTACGTTCTCATAGTTAAGTAGGAATAAAGCACCCACCTATTCCAAGATACTTCTTTCTCCATAAATAATTCAAATTGTTAAAAAATACCAAATTCTAATAGACTTTTCAAATAGAATTCTAGTCAAGTCTGAATTCTCCAATAAAAGTCTATAGTAGTATAGCTATTTTTAAAACACTTGGTTTCAGAGAATAATTAATTGTAGCTGCAATTTGCATAATTATATTTTATTAGGCAAATATTAAAATTTGTTTCTTCTGAAAGAATGATACCTGATAATGGAGATAATTGAGGAGTGGAGTGGACATGAGTTGGCAAGGTTATTCAGAGTTTTAATATGTCCTGGGTAAAATGCAAAACCCCAAATAAGCTAGGTAATTGAAATAACTAAGGATAATGACAACAACAATATGGGAACCTAAGCATGAATATGCTTAAATTAACTATTGGTTATTTGTTATTTTAAAAGTTGAGGCTTCCAGATTCTTTCAAGTTTTTATATCTGTTTTGTTTAGAAAACTTGATTCAGAAACACCACAGAGAAGAACAAGATGGCAGAGGAGTAGATGGTCGTGGAGTACATGTCTCTCCACTGGATACATCAGGAATACACCTTCAGACACAGAAGTGCATGCAGAACACCAGCTGAGAGCAGACAGGAGTACCTGACCAGTGGAAAAGAATATATAGAACCACACAAAACTTGGCAGGAGGAAGGAACCAGGGGGAAAACAGGAGTGTTAGTAGGACTGGACCTGCCCTTGGCAGGTGGGGGAACTGAAGCAGGGGTCCGATCCCCCACACTGGGGCAATTATCTAAGTCAGAGGAGAAATATTTAAGGCTGAGAGTGAAACAGCTGATCTGGGGCAGCCTAAATGGAATGAGAATCAGACAGTCCTTGCCGCAGCCATATGTACCCTGGACAGGGACTCAGGTCCCCTAGAAGGCACAGAGGCTGGGAGCTGGAGTTTAGGGATTGTGGAGCAATCCCAGGGAGAAGGCTGCTGTTGACTGCAGAGAGACAGATTGAGGGGACGTGAGGGAGGAGACTGTGGTGGGAAATGCCTGTGGAGGAAAGCCAGTGGAAGCAAAGTGATACTGCTGAGTCACACATAAGGGATTGAGCCATCATCATAGCCTCTCTCTCCCCACATGCCAGCATTGGCAGCTGAACAGTGGAGAGGCTGACCCACCAAACTCCTGACACACTCAACTACAGAGTAGGACCCCACCCAGGGTGTCTCTTTAAGTGCCTGATGCACCAATCTACAGAATAGGACCCCTGCCAGGGGGGCCTCTCTATGTGCCTGATGTGCTGAACAACAGAGTAGGACCCCAGGCAAGGGAGCCCTCTAAGTGCCTGAAAAGGCAGAGCTATGGAGAAAGACTGGCCAAAGAGGCCATTTTGATCATCAGCTACAAGCTCAAAAAAAAAAAAAAAAAAAAAAGACCCTGACAGGGCCATAACTCCTGTGGCAGAGGCAGTCAGTGCCCTTAATACTTGGCACCGCAAGGGTCCCCACAAGCCAAGCAGCTGTGCCACCTTCATGCTCAACTCTCACTGGAACAGAGATGTCACAAGCAAAAATATTCTTGTGTCTATGCATGCAGGGTTGCACTTGTCGTGTCCAACTCTTTGTGACCCTGTAATCCAACTCTTTGTGACTCTTTGTAACCTGCCAGGCTTCTCTGTCAGGGGAGTTCTCCAGGCGAGAATACTGGAGTGTATTGGCCAATACTGTTTGCCATCTCTTTCTTGAACACTATATTTCCTGCTGCCCTGACCTCCATCTCCCCTGAGTACCTGGTGCTGCCAGAACGCCTGCAACCCAAGCAGCTGCACCACCTCCACCCCTGGCCCTCACAGGGGAAAACCCAAGTTCTCCAGGGCAGCTTCAGGAGCAAACCCCAGTGGACAACCCACATGAAGAAATGAAAATAAAACCACAATTGAAACCCAGGGGCAGTGTGGCTAATGAAGAAGACCTAAACCTTCCCACCAGCTCTACAAGCTACAGATTAAATCCACACAATCAACTCGGCAGACTCTCTCTATGGAATTTATAAAGGGACACTGAGAACTCCACAAAAGAAAATGCACTAGCTTTGATAGCTGTGGACGTTGGAGGCAAGAACACACAGGAGCCAGATTGACATCTGAGCTTCCCCCAAGGTAGGTCCAGAGACCAGCAGTGTTGGAGGGCATCCTAGGGAGGTGAGGTGGACTGTGACTCCCAGCGATGGAAAGGACTCTGACAGCAGAGACTCAAGAAAAACATTTATTAATTTTATGTTTTGACTTGTTCAGTAGATTCTTTTGGATTTGTTTTCTTTTTCCTTTTATCCCGCCCCTCCCACTTGCTTTTTGTATTTGTCAAATTTGTTGGTACTAGGAAATCTAATAAACCTCTGCCTCTATGTTGAGCTTTTGCAGTTCTGTGGAGTTTTCCTTTCTTTTTTTTTTTCTCTTTATCTTTCTTTAATTTTAATTTTTAACTTTTAAAATTTATTATTGTTTTTTCTACATTTATTCCTTTGTTTTCTTATCCTACTGTTCTTTTCCTCTTGCAGTTAATCTTTAATGTATATAAATCTTCTTTTTCTATCTCTACTTAACTTTGCACACCTATTCTTTCATTTCTTTCTTTCCTTCCCTGTCAACATATTTGTTAGTTTTTATTTTCATTGCATTATTCCCCAATTGACACCTTGCTTTAGTTTTGTTTTCCAGGTTGTGCTTTAGTTACTTTTGTTCTTAACTGGTAGATAGAATTTTTGGTTTCCTTTGTTCTCCAGGTCAGTCTACTGTTGTTTATTTTCATTGGACTGTTTTGACTTTGCTTTGGGGTGTATATGTATATGTCTATATTCCATCATTTTAATTATTATTTGCCTGATTCTGTAACCATCATTTGTCTGGGATTCCTCTTTGGTTTATCGGGTTTGGGTATTTGTTTTAATCTCACTTAATGCCATAACAAACCACTTGTGGAATCTTCGTTCCTGACCAGAGATCAAACCCTGAGCCTTTGGAGTGGAAGCACTGACTCCAAGAGCCTAGACTACCAGAGAAGTACCCCTAGGGAGAATCAAATTGTGAGAACTCACACAGAGGAAACTAGTTGAATTCAAGACCCAGCATCACCTAACCACCAGTAGGACCCTGTGCAGGATGCCTCATCTAAACAACAAAAAACGAAAATACAAACCCAAACATCAGAAGACAGGATTACCACCTCACTCAGCCTTGTCCGTCAGATGAAAAACAAACAGACAAACAAAAAAGAAAAAAGAAAAACTCAGCGTAAATCTCAGCCTATGTGAAGCTTACACAAACCACTGGACCATACATAGGAGGGGAGAAACCAAAAGAAAGAATCCAACCTTGAAGCCTGGGAAAAGGAGACCTCAAACACAATAAATTTAAAAAAAATAATAATAATGAAAAGGCAGAGAAATACTACTCAAATGAAGTAACAAACTAGAAACACAGAAGTCCAAATAAATGAAGAGGAAATAGGCAAATTACCTGAAAAGGAATTCAGAATAATGATAGTAAAGATGATCAAAAACCTTGAAAACAATATGGAGAATATGCAAGAATCAATTAACAAAGACCTAGAAGAATTAAAGAATAAACATACAGGGACAAACAACAAAATTACTGAAATTTAAAATACTCTAGAAGGAATCAGTAGCAGAATATCTGAAGCAGAAGAATGATTCAGTGAGCTGGAAGATAAAATGGTGAAAAAAACTTCTGAAGAGCAGAATAATGTAAAAAGAATGAAAAAAAAAAAAAAATAAACCTGAGGATAGTCTCAGAGACCTCTGGAACAATATCAAATGCACCAACATTCGAATTACAAGGGTCCCAGAAGAAGATGAGAAAAAGAAAGTATGAGAAAATTTTTGAAGAGATTATAGTTGAACATTTCCCCAACATGGAAAAGGAAACAGTTAATCAATTCCAAGAGGCACAAAGAGTCCCATACTGGATAAGCCCAAGGAGAAACACATCAAGACACATACTAACCAAACTAGCAAAGACTAAACACAAAGAAAAAATATTAAAAGCAGCAAGGGAAAAGCAACAGGTAACATACAATGGAAACCTCATATGCTTAAGAGCTGATCTTTCAGTAGAAACTCTGCAGGCCAGAAGGAAAAGGCAGGATATATTTAAAGTACTGAAAGGAAAAATCTACAACCAAGATTACTATATCCAGCAAGGATCTCATTCAAAATTGATGGAGAAATAAAAAGATTTTCAGACAAGAAAAAGTTAAGAGAATTCAGTACCACCAAACCAGCTTTACAATAAATGTTAAAGGGACTTATATAGTGAAGAAATACAAGAGAAGAAAAAAGATCTACAAAATCAAACCCAAACAATTGAGAAAATGGCAATAGGAACATATATATCAATAACTACTTTAAATATAAATGGATTAAATGCTCCAACCAAAAGACACAGACTGACTGAATGGATACAAAACAAGACCCACATATATGCTGTCTACAAGAAACCCACTTCAGATCTAAAGACACATATACACGGAAAGTGAGAGGATGGGAAAATATATTCCATTCAAATGGGAAGCAAAAGAAAGCTGGAGTAGTAATCCTCATATCAGACAAAATAGACCTTAAAATAAAGATTACAAGAGATAAGGAAGGACACTACATAATGATCAAGGGATTAATATAAGAAGAAGACATAACAATTGTAAATATCTATGCACCCAATGCGAAGAGTTGACTCATTGGAAAAGACTCTGATGCTGGGAGGGATTGAGGGCAGGAGGAGAAGGGGACGACAGAGGATGAGATGGCTGGATGGCATCACCGACTCGATGGACGTGAGTTTGAGTGAACTCCGGGAGTTGGTGATGGACAGGGAGGCCTGGAGTGCTGTGATTCATGGGGTCGCAAAGAGTTGGACATGACTGAGCAACTGAACTGAACTGAACTGATGCACCCAATGTAGGAGCACCTCAATACATAAGACAAACACTAGGAGATATAGAAGGTGAAACTGACAGTACCACTATAATAGTAGGGGACTTTAACACCCCCCTCACACCAATGGACAGATCATCAAAACAGAAAATTAATAAGTAAACACAAGTCTTAGATGAAACATTGAATGAGATGGATCTCCTTGATATCTTCAGGACATTCCATCCAAATGCAGAAGAAAACACCTTCTCAAGTGCACACGGAACATTCTCCAGGATAGACAACATCTTGGGTCACAAATCAAACCTCAGTAAATTTAAGAAAATTGAAATCGTATCAAGCATCTTCTCTGACCACAACATTTTGAGACTAGATATCAGTCACAAGAAAAAACAACCACAACAACTGTAAGAAACACAAACACATGGAGATTAAGCAACACATTTCTAAATAACCAACAGGTTACTGAAGAACTCAAAAGGGAAATAAAAAATTTCTAGAAACAAATGACAATGAAAACATGACAACTCAAAACCTATGGGCTACAGCAAAAGCAGTTCTAAGAGGGAAGTTTATAGTAATACAATCCTACCTCAAGAAACAAGAGAAACATCAAATAGACAACCTAGCTTTACACCTAAAACAACTGGATAAAGAACAACAGCAACCAAAAAAACAAAATTAGTAGAAGGAAAGAAATCATAAAGAGCAAAGCAAAAGAAATGAAAGAAACAATAATAAAGACAAATAAAATTTCAATAAATTAATTTTTAAAAGTTGGTTCTTTCTTTGAGAATATAAACAAAATTGACAAACTTTTAGCCAGAGTCATCAAGAAAAGAGAGAAGAATCAAATCAATAAAATTAGAAATGAAAAATGAGAGATTACAACAGTCAATGAATGAAGAAATACAAAGAATTATAAGAGACTGTTATGGACAACTATATGGCAATAAAATGGATAACCTGGAAGAAATGACAGATTCTTAGAAAAGTTCGATCTTCTAAGACTGAACCAAGAAGAAATAGAAATTATGCACAACCCAATTACAAGCACTGAAACTGAAGCTGTAATCAAAAATATTCCAAAAAACAGAAGCCCCGGACCAGATGGCTTCACAGGAGAATTCTATCATACATTTAGAGAAGAGCTAATGCCTACTGTTTGAAAACACTTTCAAAAAATTGCAGTGGAAGGAACACTTCCAAGTGCATTCTACGAGGCCACCATGACCCTGATACCAAAACCAGACAAAGACAACACAAAAAAAGAAAACTACAGGCCAACATCACTGATGAACATAGATGCAAAATTCCGCAACAAAAATTTTAGGAAACAGAATTCAGCAACACGTCAAAAAGCTCATACACCATGATTAAGTTGGGTTTATTCCAGGAATGCAAGGATTCTTCAAAATATGGAAATCAATCAATGTGATACACCATATTAACAAATTGAAAGATAAAAACCATATGATAATCTCAATATGCAGAAAAAGCATTAGACAAAATTCAGTACCCATTTATGATTAAACTCTTTAAAAAATGGGCATAGAAGGAATCTACCTCAACAAAGTAAAGGCCATATATGATAAGCCTACAGCAAACATTATTCTCAATGGTGAAACACTGAAAATATTTCTCCTAAGATCAGGAACAAGACAAGTGTGTCCACTTTTACCACCATTATTCAACATAGTTCTTGAAAGTCCTAGCTACAGAAATCAGAGAAGAAAAAGAAAGAAAAGGAATCCAGATCAGAAAAGAAGTAAAGCTCTCACTGTCTGCAGATTACATGATACTGTACATAGAAAACCCTAAAAATAGTATCAGAAAATTACTAGAGCAAATTTAGCAAAGTTGCAGGATATAAAATCAATACACAGAAATCACTTTCATTTCTGTATACTAACAATGAAAATGCAGAAAGAGAAATTAAAGAATCAATCACATTTACCATTGCAACAAAATGAATTGAATCAGTTCAGTTCAGTAGCTCAGTCACACACCAGGCCTCCCTGTCCATCAGCAACTCCCAGAGTTTACCCAAACTCATCTCCATTGAGTCGGTGCTGCCATCCAACAATCTCATCCCCTGTTGTCACCTTTTCCTCCTGCACACAATCTTTCCCAGCATCAGGGTCTTTTCAAATGAGTCAGCTCTTTGCATCAGGTGGCCAAAGTATTGGATTTTCAGCTTCAACATCAGTCCTTCCAATGAACACTCAGGACTGATCTCCTTCAGGATGAACTTGTTGGATCTCCTTGCAATCCAAGGGACTCTCAAGAGTCTTCTCCAACACCACAGCATCAAACATTCAAAAGCATCAATTCATCGGTGCTCAGCTTTCATTAAGTCCAACTCTCACATTCATACATGACTACTGGAAAAAATCATAGCCTTGACTAGATGGCAAAGTAATGTCTCTGCTTTTTAATATGCTGTCTAGGTTGGTCATAACTTTCCTTCCAAGAAGTAAGCATCTTTCTATTTAATGGCTGCAGTCACCATCTGCAGTGATTTTGGAGTCCAGAAAAATAGCCACTGTTTGTATTGTTTCCACATCTATTGCCATGAAGTGATGGGACCGGATGCCATGATCTTCGTTTTCTGAATGTTGAACTCTAAGCCAACTTTTTCACTCTCCTCTTTCACTTTCATCAACAGGCTCTTTAGTTCTTCACTGTCTGCCATAAGGGTGGTGTCATCTGCATATCTGAGGTTATTGATATTTCTTCCAGCAACCTTGATTCCAGCTTGTGCTTCATCCAAACCAGCATTTTAAAAGCATGATGAACTCTGCATATGAGTTAAATAATCAGGGTGACAATATACAGCCTTGATGTACTCCTTTCCCTGTTTGGAACCAGTCTGTTGTTCCATGTCCAGTTCTAACTGCTGCTTCCTGACCTGCATACAGGTTTCTCAAGAAGCAGGTCAGGTTGTCTGGGATTCCCATCTCTTTCAGAATTTTCCACAGTTTCTTGTGATCCACACAGTCAAAGGCTTTGGCATAGTCAAGAAAGCAGAAATAGATGTTTTTCTGGAACTCTCTTGCTTTTTCCATGATGCAGCGGATGTTGGCAATTTGATCTCTGGTTCCTCTGACTTTTCTAAAACCAGCTTGAACATCTGGAGGTTCACGATTCACATATTGCTGAAGCCTGGCTTGGAGAATGTTGAGCATTACTTTACTAGCATGTGAGATGAGTGCAATTGTGTGGTAGTTTCAGCATTCTTTGGCATTGCCTTTGGGATTAGAATGAAAACTGACTTTTCCAGTCCTGTGGCCATTGCTGAGTTTTCCAAATTTGCTGACATATTGAGTGCAGCACTTTAACAGCATCATCTTTTAGGATCTGAATAACTCAACTGGAATTCTATCACCTCCACTAGCTTTGTTAGTAGTGATGCTTCCTAAGACCCACTTGACTTCACATTCCAGGATGTCTGGCTCTAGGTGAGTGATCACACCATCGTGATTATCTGGGTCATGAAGATCTTTTTTGTACAGTTCTTCTGTGTATTCTTGCCACCTCTTCTTAATATCTTCTACTTCTGTTAGGTCCATAGAATTTCTGTCCCTTATTGAGCCCATGTTTGCTTGAAATGTTCTCTTGGTATCTCTAATTTTCTTGAAGAAATCTCTAGTCTTTCTCATTCTGTTGTTTTCCTCTATTTCTTTGCATTGATCACTGAGGAAGGCTCTCTTATCTCTCCTTGCTATTCTTTGGAACTGTGCATTCAAATGGGTATATCTTTGCTTTTCTCCTTTGCTTTTCACTTCTCTTCTTTTCACAGCTATTTGTAAGGCCTCCTCAGACAGCCATTTTGCTTTTTGGCATTTTTTTTTCCCTTGGGGATAGTATTGATCCCTGTCTCCTGTACAATGTCATGAACCTCTGTCCATAGTTCATCAAGCACTTTATCAGATCTAGTCCCTTAAATCTATTTCTCACTTCCACTGTATAATCATAAGGGATTTGATTTAGGTCATACCTGAATAGTCTAGTGGTTTTCCCTACTTTCTTCAATTTAAGTCTGAATTTGGCAATCAGGAGTTCATGATCCAAGCCACAGTCAGCTCCTGGTCTTAATTTTGCTGACTATAGAGCTTTTCCATCTTTGGCTGCAAAGAATATAATCAATCTGATTTTTGATGTTGACCGTCTGGTGATGTCCATGTGTAGAGTCTTCTCTTGTGTTGTTGGAAGAGGGTGTTTGCTATGACCAGTGCGTTCTCTTGGCAAAACTCTATTAGCCTTTGCCCTGCTTCATTCTGTACTCCCAAGGCCAAATTTACCTGTTACTCCAGGTGTTTCTTGACTTCCTACTTTTGAATTCCAGTCTCCTATAATAAGAAGGACATCTTTTTGGGGTGTTAGTTCTAAAAGATCTCGTAGGTCTTTATAAAACCGTTCAACTTCAGCTTCTTCAGCGTTACTGGTTTGGGCACAGACTTGGATTACCATGATATTGAATGGTTTGCCTTGGAAACAGAGATCATTCTGTCATTTTTGACATTGCATCCAAGTACTGCATTTTGGACTCTTTTGTTGACCATGATGGCTACTCCATTTCTTCTAAGGGATTCCTGCCCACAATAGTGGATATAATGGTCATCTGAGTTAAATCCACCCATTCCAATCCATTTTAGTTCGCTGATTCCTAGAATGTTGATGTTCACTCTTGCCATCTCCTGTTTGACCACTTCCAATTTGCCTTGATTCATGGACCTAACATTCCTGGTTCCTATGCAATATTGCTTTTTACAGCATCAGACATTGCTTTTATCACCAGTCACATCCACGACTGGGTGCTGTTTTTGCTTTGGCTCTGTCTCTTCATTCCTTTTGGAGTTGTTTCTCCACTCATATCCAGTAACATATTGGGCACCTACTGACCTGGGGAGTTCACCTTTCAGTGTCCTATCTTTTTCCCTTTTCAAACTGTTCATGGTATTCTCAAGGCAAGAATATTGAAGTGGTTTGCCATTGCCTTCTCCAGTGGACCACATTCTTTCAGACCTCCCCAACCATGACCTGTCCGTCTTGGGTGGCCCCACATGGCATGGCTTAGTTTCATTGAGTTAGACAAGGCTGTGGTCCATGTGATCAGACTGGCGAGTTGTCTGTTATTGTGGTTTCTGTCTGTCTGCCCTCTGATGCCCTCTTTCAGTGCCTACTGTCTTAACTGGGTTTCTCTTACCTTGGACGTGAGGTATCTCTTCACAGCTACTCCAACAAAGCGCAGCTGCTGCTCCTTACCTTGGACGTGTGGTAGCTCCTCCTGGCCGCTCCTGCACTCCGCAGCCGCCACTCCTTTCTAGGAATAAACTTACCTAAGGAGACAAAAGAACTGTACACAGAAAATTGTAAGACACTAATGAAAGAAATCAAAGACCACATAAACAGATGGAGAGATATTGCATATTCCTAGATAGGAAGAATCAATATTGTGAAAATGAGTATACTACCAAGTGCAATCTACAGATTCAATGTGATCCCTATCAAATGACCAAGGACATTTTTCACAGAACTAGAACAAAAAATTTCACAATTCATATGGAAACACAAAAGACCCCGAATAGCCAAAGCAGTCTTGAGAAAGAAGAATGGAGCTGGAGGAATCAACCTTCCTGACTTCAGATTATATTACAAAATTACAGTCATCAAGACAGTATGGTACTGGCACAAAAACAGAAATATAGACCAATGGAACAAGATAGAAAGCCCAGGAGTAAACCCATGCACCTATGGGTATCTTATTTTTAACAAAGGAGGCAAGAATATACAATGGGGCAAAGATGCAGCCTCTTAAATATATGGTGCTGGGAAAACTGGACAGCTACATGTAAAAGAATGAAATTAGAACACTAAACACCAAACACAAAGATAAACTCAAAATGGATTAAAGACCTAAATGTAAGATCGGAAACTATAACACTCTTAGAGGAAAACATAGGCAGAACATTCAATGACATAAGTTAAAGCAAGATCCTCTATGACCCATGACCCACCTCCTAGGGTAACAAAAATAAAACCAAAAGTAAACAAGTGGGACCTGATTAATCTTAAAAGCTTTTGCACAGCAAAGGAAACTATAAGCAAGGTGAAAAGACAACCCTCAGAATGGAAGAAAATAATAGCTAAAGAAAAAAAAGACAAAGGATTAATTACCAAAACATACAAGCAGCTCATACAACTCAATACCAGAAAAATAAACAACCCAATCAAAAAGTGGGAAAAAGACCTAAACAGGAATTTCTCCAAAGAAGACATACAGACGGCTAACAGACACATGAACAGATGCTCAACATCGCTCATTATTAGAGAAATGCAAATCAAAACTACAATGAGATAATCACCTCACACAATGGCCTTCATCAAAATGTCTACAAACAATAAATGCTGGAGAGGGTGTGGAGTTGGTGGGAATGTAAATTGATACAGCCATTATGGAAGATGGTACAAAGACTCCTTTTAAAACTAGAAATAAAACCACCATATGACCCAAAAATCCCACTCCTAGGCAAATACACAAAGGAAACCAAAACTGAAAAAGACACATGTATCCCATTGTTCACTGAAGCACTATTTACAATAGCTAGAACATGGAAGCAACCTAGATGTCCATCGATAGATGAATGGATAAAAAGTTGTGGTACATATACATGATGGAATATTACTCAGCCATAAAAAGGAATGCATTTGAGTCAGTTCTAATGACATAGATGAACCTAGAACCTATTTTACATAGTGAAGTAAGTCAGAAAGAGAAGCATAAATATCACATTCTAACACATATATACAGCATCTAGAAAAATGGTACTGGAGAATTTGTTTACAGGGCACCAATGGAAAAATAGATATAGAGAATTGACTTGTGGATATGGGAGAGGGGAGGAGAGGGTGAGATGTATGGAAAGAGTAACATGCAAACTTATATTACCATATGTGAAATAGATAGCCAATGGGAATTTGCAATATGGCTCAGGAAACTCAAACAGGGGCTCTGTATCAACCTAGAAGGGTGGGATGGGGAGGGAGGTAGGAGGGAGGCTCAAAAGGGAGGGGATGTATGTATAGGGGATATTTATATGCAGGAGAGTGGGTTTGATCCCTGCATAGAGAAGATCCCCCTGAGGATGGTATGTCAATTCGCTTTTGTTTTCTTGCTGGGAAACCTCATGAACAGAGGATCTGGTGGGCTACAGTCTGCATGTTGAGGTTTGACAGAAAACAACAAAATTCTATAAAGAAATTTACCTTCAGTCAAAAATTAATTAATTAAACAAACAACCATAAAAATAAATAAACACTACAGCAAGGTATGTTTTCTAGTCATAACATTAAGTGTAAAGTGATAACAATATTTGATGCTTAGATTAAAGAAGAGTATACTATTCTTCCTTTAGGTTCAAAAACATTTCTTTAAAAACTGATTTGTAGGAATTTTACCAATAAAATGAAGTTCTTATATTAACACTTTGAAGAGTAAATACCTCCTATATATTTTGTGCTGTGTGCAATCAGTTGCTTCGGTCATGTCCGACTCTTTGCCACCACATGGACTGTAGCCCACCGGGTTCTCTGTTCATGAGGTTTCCCAGCAAGAAAACAGAAGTGAATTGCCATACCCTCCTCAGGGGGATCTTCTCAATCCAGGGGTCAAACTCGCATCTGCTGCACTGAAGGTGGATTCTTTATAGCTGAGCCACTGGGGAAGCCACATTTTGTAGTATAGACACTCACGTTTAACTTACCTCTACCAGCTTGACGCGGGTTTTAAGTTAGGGTCAAAGTCACTCCCAAGGCTTGTTTTCAACCTTTGGTTTGCACTGGAAGTGACAGAAGTGACTCTTCCTTCCCGCCATTGCCCATGCTTACATGGACACGCATTCCTGCTTCTCCTCTCTTCTGGTGATGATGTCTGAATCACTTCCTTGTACCTTTTCAGTGGATTAATGGACTTTCTAGGTGGCTTAGTGGTAAGGAATTCATCTGCAAGGCAGGAGATGCATTCAATCCCTGGGTGGGCAAGATCCCCTGGAAAAGGAAATGGCAACCCACTCCAGTATTCTTGCCTGGAGAATCCCAAGAACAGAGAAACCTGGTGGGCTACAGTCCACAGGGTCACAAAGAGTCAGATACAGCTTAGTGACTAAGAACAGAAACAAGCAGATTAACAGAGTTTTCTTCTGGCAGATAGAGAAGAAAAGGTATATGTGTTCAATCTTTGACCTTCTACATCAACTCAGGATTCTAAAATAGTCACATCGCATTTATTTTTACAATTGATTGCTCATGTTTTCACATATCCTGTTCTCATGAAGCCCAATTCATACCTCTTTCTGGTGCAGGAATCACCAGGGCCTGTAGTGTGAGCAGAGGAAAGGATGAGGGGATGGTACAGAGAGAGGCCAAGAGGAGTCTTGGCCCCTGCGATTGTGCCATTGCTTGTTTCAGCCGCTAGGTGACGCCACTAAAGTTTATCAGCACACTTCCTGTTGGTGATGCTTCTGCTGGTGCAGATCCCTGCGTGCCATAGGAGTTACTGCACCCCGGGCATAGCTTCTAAAGTTGGCTTTCCTTTCCTTTATTCACGGTGTTTGGCCATTTCCCGCCAATATAAAATATAACACCAGGCAGTGGTTGCTCTATCGGGATGGACTTCCTCCTCCAAGGGAAAGCTTTATTCACACCAACCCTTCTTCAAAAGCATTTAGACCTTTGTCTTATTGTAAACACCACCTTAGACTTTACCTTTCCTCACAGCTGTTTTCTTTTAGGAGTGATGTTTACTTTCCCTGCCAGTAGGTCTTTTTGAAAACATCCTGTTCTACTTTGGTCTCTTTACCTTTCCATTTTAGGGGCCAAGGGTCAAGATTTCTAATCTCCCACACTTATGCCTGTTGCTTGCTTTTTCCCCATCACCAGCGAGGAACCTCAGGAAATCAGTCATGATGAAGTCACAAGGTTCTATCCTACCATTCTGCAGGATTCCTGCTCTCCTAGCTCCTCCCTTTCACAATTCCATGAAACCTATACTTACCTGCAGCTCTTCTTGGAGAAGACACATACATACATACACATATATAGAAACAATCATAAACATTGCCTGATCAAGTACCTTTTATTCCAGCATGTGTGTCTTGATCTGGCCTTGGTCCAAATCAAATTCGGCAAACTTAACCTTCTTTCAGTGTTTTGTTTTTTTTTTTTCTTTTTTCCTTCCATGTTTCTCATCTTCTTTAAGGGTCCCCTTGTGACTCTCAACTATAAATTATTGCTTTCTACCTAGAATGCATAATGTTTCTCACTGAAACAGATCTCACTTGCCTCTTGGATCAAGAAACTGATAACATGATCCCTGTCTATAAGAAATGTTTATAACCAGGTCTAAGATATTCAGGGATTTTTAGTTTTTACAAAGTCCTTCCTTTAAGAAACAGCCTTGGGTAGCAGAAGGTACACTGGCTTTGCAGTCAGCTTGACTCGACTCCAAATTCCTAAGAAAAGAATGAGAGAAGGAAAAGGAAGAACCGAATAAAAGCCCAAAGATGAGTGAAAAAAGGAAAAGCTGCACTCATGCTCTAGGTATTACTCTATTTGGACTCTGCCACTTGGAAACTAAAATGGATGATGTGGTATTTACATTTAAAGGGAGTTTGCCATGAACTTGAGCAATATAAATAATGAATACTGAATTTTTAAGAAGGTAGGCCTGGTGAAACTTTAAGGGAAATTCCAAGGAAAAAAGTATTATGACTTCAGCTTAAAAAAAAAAAAAAAAAAAAAGAACACTTCGCTATGTAACAAATAAACCAGATGTCATCAGGAGCAGATGCCAACGAAAGTTTTCTCTACTGAATTTAATAGAAGGGAACATCATCTGTGACCATTTCCTTCCATGAAAAAGGAGGCTGACCAGATCCTTAGTATTCAAGTTCACGGTGTCGGAAATGAAATCCACAAGTAGAAGCCAGTTTAAATAAAAAAGTGTTGAAGTATTAAAAGAAAATGCTTTAAAAGTAAGAATAATTAGTTGCATACCATAGAGGAGATTGAAATGCATTGAATGAAAGAAGAGATGGATTTTTCTGTAATTCTAACTTGGTTTGGAGTTGACACAAAGTATTTGGTTTTGATTTTTTTTTTTTTTTTTAGTTAGTAGCTTTCTCAAGTAAGTTATATATGTGTGTGTGTGTGTATATAAATTTCTAACCTCTATGTAACAATTTATGAACTGAAGTGGAAGTGTTAGCCATGTCTGACTCTTTGTGACCCCATGGAATTCTCCAGGCAGGAATAGTGGAGTGGGTAGCCATTCCCTTCTCCAGGGATCCCTGACCCAGGGATTGAACCAGGGTTTCCTGCATTGCAGGCAGATTCTTTATCATCTGAGCAATCAGGGAAGCCCCTGACCATATCTATGTTTCTAACTTTCCTATAAGGGTTTGTTTACTGTCCTGGAGGTGATATATTGCATTTCATGGAAACATGCCGTGTTAATTTATACTTAAGAAGGATTGGCTGTTTTCAACCATTTGTAAGTTTTAAGAAAAAATATTTTCAGATTCCTAGAAGTTTTGTACAATTTGCTTTAACATAAAATCAGAAGAATGATTTTTCTTTTTCCCTGTGAAGTTTTTCTAGTCATTTGCTAATGGCCTACTTTTTTTCCCACCAGAAATATAACTATTTGGGGGGAGTAATTCAGAGTAAATAAATTATCACTAGTCTTGGGTTTTGGTAACACAAGTGTTAATGTTAGCAGATACCACAATCTCATTTGATTTCTACCCTTTTCCTGTTATTTACCAAGTGTCTCCTTCTGTGCTATAAATAATTTAGAGTTAAAGTGAACTTTGCCACTAAGTCCTAGAAAGCTTCAAATCACGTTGATTTTATTTGTTAATGTTTCCCTCATAGAACCAAGCTCTGAAACCTTTATACTTGCTCTCTAATCTTAAACAAAATCTTCTTATGATGACAGCTGTAAGCTTCTGGCAAGGGGTAGAATAAATCTAATGTCCAAAGTGAACTGATACAGAACCGTTCTTATATGTATTAGTAATGACAATATAATATTCTTACGATGTACATCTCATATAGGAAAATCTGCATTTAACATGACCAAAACAAAAAAGGATTCGAAAACTCAATATGGATTGATTTGTAAAGGGTTGTATTGATACGTTATTCAACAGTGGCATCTAAAATAAAGGAAAATTAAATTTACATGTGTTTTGAGTGAATATGTACATAACCAGCCTGCAACCCTTGAAAGAATAACAATTGTAATTGAATATTTCTTGCAGCAATGTCTCATGAATAATTTTAAATGTTCACTTCAGCGTGTTGTGAAAAATGGCACAGCAGATTCTTCACAGTCGTGGAAAAATGCTGCTGCTTCCCTGTTGTGGTTTCTTTATGACAAAAAGCACTCAGTTCAAATGATTCAAACGATTTGTATTTGTTTTATTTGTATGACCTTGGAACACTTTTTGAAGGAGACGAGATCTAACAAAATCAAGATCATACTTTCATTGCAATGATTATGTAAAGAGAGGTCCAAAAAGTTTTCACTTTGCCAAAGTTATAAATTGTGACAGGTTTGAAATGAAAGCCCCAAGATTATGATGGCCTACTCTGGCCATTTTCCTGCCTTTAAGAAGGTTTGTGACACTCTAAAACTCTTTTACAAATACGTCCCACAGACAAGTTTAAGACACTAATAATAAAGTGTCATTACAAAAAAAAAATAGTACTTCAAAAGAATATCTAACTTTGTTACTAATTTTAATGTCTTGCTCGAAAACAAACTACAGAAAATTCTTTTTAATCTTCCATTTTAAGTCAGATTAGAAAATAATAGTTTTTTAAAAGGGACTAGAGCTTACTTACTAATTTGTGTACATGGGGTTATATCTGCATCTTCTTTACCTCCTACATTTAACAAGAACAATACTAACAAGAACAGTATTTAGCACCACTGCAGACTCTCTCTAAGCTTGTATGCTTGTTTATGTTTCCTGATATCTGAGGGCTTTTGTGTGGACTGGCCTTAGGGATACATGTGAGAAATTAACCTAGTACCTGTTTTGGTTCCAGTAAGGAGAAGGCAATGGCAACCCACTCACAGTACTCGTGCCTGGAAAATCCCATGGATGGTGGAGCCTGGTAGACTGCAGTCCACGGGGTCTTGAAGAGTCTGACAGGACTGATTGACTTCACTTTCACTTTCTGCTTTCATGCATTGGAGAAGGAAATGGCAACCCACTCCAGTGTTCTTGCCTGGAGAATCCCAGGGAAGGGGGAGCCTGGTGGGCTGCCGTCTATGGGGTCGCACAGAGTCAGACACGACTGAAGCGACTTAGCAGCAACAGCAGTATTACTAAGTGAATAGCTTTACCAAATCATCATCTCTTAAGATTATCTGGTTCAGTTACTCTTTTACAGGAAACATCGTTGGTTGTTTATGTCCATAAACTCTTTGCCACTACAACTGCTAGTTAACATCGAGAAATCCATTATGAAATGTAAAGAGACTAATATAGTCTCTCAGACACATGCAATGAGGCAAGCACTGTCCTGGATTATTTGCTTTGATTCATAGATTATTTGCTTTGATTCTCTCAGAAATCCTATATGTCAGATATTAAAACCTGCATTGTCTTATGAACACTCAGTTCAAAGCAACTGATTTGGCTAAGACTCCATAGCTATGCTTGCTTTGAAAGCCATCAATTTTCTAGTCTATCAGGTGACTATAAAACCTGAAAGATCATGTAACTTTGAAGCTAGAAAAGAATTATTTACTCCTCTATTAGAAAAAAAAAGGTTTATAAGCGTGTAAAATCCCATCCCAACATGTTTCCCAATATCAGTGAACAACAGGCTGAAAATCAATTTCTGAATGCTGTTCCAGCGCTACTGGCTTTAAGTGTTGAGGTCGAAGTTAGATTTTTGGAATTTCTGTCTTCTATAATTTCAACATGCTTTTGAATTCCCTTTCTCCCAGTCAAATGCCAAAAGCAAGCACTACACAGACACACACACCCATGGAGTCATCTGCCTCATTTCCTTCATGAGAGAGTAAGCTTGCTTTCTCTGATGTGTATCTTGCCTCACTATGCAACATTAACCTGACCTCCTATCAGGTCCCTTTTCATGGTGCCGAAGTAGAGCCTTCAGGACACTTTCTCAGGTCCTTCCTAAGGCCTTTACAAATAAGTCCTGGTTTGTAAACAAACCTGGTTTGAAAATCAATTGCCAAATAAATTTTTCCAGCTTTCACATGAGTAAGATCAATTGCCTTTCTTTAGCAATATGTTCCAGGTAATATGCTAAGCATTTGGCACATGTGATCTTATCTAGCAGTTATTATAACTGAACACAGTTGACACTGGTCCTCACCCTTATTTTTCAAGTGGGTACACTCAGAAAGACAAAACAAATTACACAAAGCAACAGAATAAGTAAGAGAAGATTCAGGAATGCAAGCCAAAACTAGCAAGGCTTCCATAGTCTACCTTTTCAGGCTTCCATCAGGTAAGCAAACTTCTGAGCTGCTCACATGTTCAGTTCAGTTCAGTTGCTCAGTCATGTCTGACTCTTTGCAACGCCATGGACTGCACCATGCCAGGCCTCCCTGTCTATCACCAACTCCCGGAGCTTGCTCAAATTTATGTCCATCAAATCAGAGATGCCATCCAACCATTTCATCCTCTGTTGTCCCCTTCTCCTTGTGCCTTCAATCTTTGCCAGCATCAGAGTCTTTTCCAGTGAATCAGTTATTCGCATCAGGTGGCCAAATTATTGGAGCTTCAGCTTCAGCATCAGTTCTTTCAGTGAATATTCAGGACTGATTTCCTTTAGGACTGACTGGTTGGATCTCTTTGCAGTCCAAGGGACTCTCAAGAGTCTTCTCCAGCACCACAGTTCAAAAGCATCAATTCTTCGGCGCTCAGCTTTCTTTAGAGTTCAACTTTCACATCCATACACGACTACTGGAAAAACCATAGCCTTGACTAGGCAGGCTTTTGTCAGCAAAGTAATGTCTCTGCTTTTTAATATGCTGTCTGGGTTGGTCACTTCTTTTTTCCAAGGAGCAAGCGTCTTTTAATTTCATGGCTCACATGTAGTACCTTGGAGAATCTCCATGAGCAGCAAGAAGTGTTTGCTCCTTTCCATGTTCCCAACTTTTCCCAACCAGAAAAACAAAAACAAACAAACAAAACCCAGGTATTCAAAACTGTGTTCATGGAGAATAGGAACCTGTTATATACAACCATTTTCTTGACATTTTTGGATCAAATGGGGCTGCCCTGGTAGCTCAGACAGTAAAGAATCTTCCTGCAATGGAAGAGATGTGTGTTCACTCCCTGCGTTGGGAAGATCCCCTGGAGAAGGAAATAGCAACCTACTCCACTGTTCTTGCCTGGGAAATCCCATGAACGGAGGACGGATGGAGGAGCCCGGCAGGGCTATAATCCACGGGGTTGCAAAGAGTCAGATATGACTGAGCAACTGACACTTTCACTGTTACTGCCTATATCTCTGTAACAATATCAGGTACTTTGCTTCCTGAAAGAGACTCTTGCCATTTTCGCTCCCAAGTTTTAAATGTGCTCTCCTTTGAAACCATAATGTTTATGTAAAGCAAAATGAATAAAAATCTCCGCAAACTTTGTACTCTAAAATATCCTATACATTCTGTTAAACTTTCCAACTGATCATAGAAAAACCATTTTCGAGTTTAGTTATGATGCATGTTGCTGAGGAAATTTTGGATTTTTCTATTAGTGCTCAGATGGCTGTAATGTAGACAGCTGCTGGGGAAATTTGGCAGGTGTCCAAATGAAGTTAGAAATGTACATGTTTATCACTTAGAAGCTGCATACACCTACTGTTTTTCTTCACCAAAAGATAACAATCCCACATTATATAGGCAATTTTCTTTCCTTTTTTTGTCCCAGAGGCTCACCAAAATTCAATAAGTTTATTTTAGTGAAAACCACCTTGCTGCACTCAGCATCTTGCCTAAGCAAAATTCCCTAAAATAAAGTGAGCAGGAGCCATTTAGCAGAGTGAACAAAGCCAAAATGATCATGAGCCCATTGCTTTCCAAATGAGCCCATTACTATTAATTTCTCCTGTCCTTAGAGAATATTTGGAAAAAGCAAGTTCATCAGGAGAGTTAAATAAGTGTAAAAAAAAAAGTTGGTAAAAATATCTCTCCCCTTCAAAACTGCATCCTAAGTCAGGCGATCCCTATAGGACACTAACTCCCACAGGCACAAGCTCTGCTACGTGTTTCAGATGACAAGCTGTGCATGAGTGCAGGATGTTTTGACACTGGCATCAAACAGGAGCTAAATATTTGTAGAGCCACTTCAGTCTGTGCACATAATACAACAGATTCCATTCTCAAAGACTTAGAATTTTCCCTCCTTGGAAATCTAGGGAGACTGTCATGGAAAGAATGTTAATAATAGACTCCATAAGTTAAAAAGTAAATGACATCGAAAGACTCACTTACTGTAAGTCAAATTCCCTATCACTCCCTGCCCTGCCTTAAGGAGGGCACATGGCTGTGTGTGCAGGATGAGGTATGTGGTTTGAGGGCACAGCTAGAGATGGGAAGTGGGAGGTGAGCAAACCAACGTCTTTCTTTGGTATTCTTCTGAATCCCAGAGCCTCCACTTACAAGCTGTTTCACACTGGATTTCTCAAATCACAGCACTCTTGTTTTTTTAATCTATAAAATGAGAACAGTGATAGTTCTCAGCTTATAAATATAAGATATTAAATGTAAATAGCCTAGGACAGTACATGGCATGTAATAAGATTTTTTTTAATGGTTATGAATTTTTATGGACTTGGACAGCAGTTTCCATCTCCTCTCTTTCTTCTCAAATGGAGAGTATGGAAAAGTAAGCATAAACCTGATTCTCTGCTGACGAAAAGTCAAGCAGGATGGGTGGGATTTGGGATCACAAAAAGAGTGAGGTGGCTGGCCAAACACACGTTTTTAAGAGAGGGAGGTATTCTTTTCCTATGAGTTGAGTCTTCAATGTTGTTGTTCAGTCACTTAGTTGTGTCTGACTCCCTGAGAACCCATGGGCTGCAGCACACCAGGCTTCCCTTTCCTTCACCATCTCCTAGAGCTTGCTCAAACCCATGTCCACTGAGTCAGTGATGCCATCCAACCATCTCATCCTCTGTCGTCCCTTTCTCCTCCTATCTTCAATCTTTCCCAGCATTGGTCTTTTCCAATGAGTCAGCTTTTCCCATCAGGTGACCAAAATACTGGAGCTTCAGCATCAGTCCTTCCAATGAATATTCAGGGTTGATTTCCTTTAGAATTGACTGGTTTGATCTCCTTGCAGTCCAAGAGACTCTCAAGAGTCTTTCCCAACACCACAGTTCAAAAGCATTAATTCTTTGGCACTCAGCCTTCTTTATGGTCCAATTCTCACATCCATACATGATTACTGGAAAAACCATAGTTATGACTAGATGAACCTTTGTTGGCAAAGTAATATTTTTGTTTTTTTTTAAAATATGGTGTCTAGGACTGTCATAGCTTTTCTTCCAAGGAGAAAGTGTTTTTTAATTTCATGGCTGCAGTCACCATCCATGTTGATTTGGGAGCCCCCCCAAAATAGTCTGTCACTGTTTCCATTGTTTCCCCATCTATTTGCCATGAAGTGATGGGACCAGATGCCATGATCTAAGTTTTCAGAATGTTGAGTTTTAAGCCAGCTTTTTCACTCTCCTCTTTCACTTTCATCAGGAGGCTGTTTAGTTCCTCATCATTTTCTGCCATAAGGGTGGTGTCATCTACATATCTGAGTCTTCCATGCTTTCTTACTATATGAAGATAGTCTTCAAATGTAAGCTTGGGAAGATTAGGGTAGACTGAGTTTGACTTAATCTGAGCCTTAAAGAAGCAAAAAGAATTTTCTTAGATCACATAAAGTCCAGCTTACTTTACCATGATGAAAGACCAGGTAAGGATTTGGTGCTACTTGAAGTATTCTCTACTATATACATGTTCTCCTCCTGGAGCCCTGTAACAGCACCGGAAGTCATTAAAACTCAGGTATCAGGGATTTTTCTTAATGACTTAGAAACAGCACTTTAATCTCCAACTACTACCACCTCTGGTTCCCTATCATTGGTTGTCTGTTTATCTGTGCATGCATGCTAAGTCGCTTCAGTTGTGTCCACCTCTTTGCAACCCTATGGACTGTAGTCCACCAGGCTCTCTGTCAATGGAATTCTCCAGGCAAGAATACTGGAGTGGGTTGCCATTTCCTTCTCCAGGGGATCTTCCTGACCCAGGGACTGAATCTGCATTGCAGGCAGAGTCTTTGCCACTGAGCCACTGAGGGGAAGCCCGTCTGTTTTGTATCTCCAAATGATTATTTCTTTCCCAGCAGAGAAAATATGAACTTTATCACAACTTCTGGCCCTTTTCCTTGGTTAGTTGACTTTGTTGACTGAATGATAAACCAGATAAAATGTCCACATACCCAAAGCTGGAATGCCACTGGTTAGTTGTCTATGAGTAATGCCATCAATATTAAGAACAGAGACACACATTTGAAAGAAGTGGCTGCTCTTCTTTAGTAGCATTCAAGCTGTTAGAGTTAGTATTATAGAAAATGGAAATTGAGAAAGTATTATTTCATTTAAAAGCTAGGGACGGCCAAGTATTAGTAAGAAAACATTACACTGATGACACAGGCAGAAAATTCAATTTAACACTTGGCTTCTAGTGCTTGAGATGGTGGTTTCAGTGTTTGTTAACCAAGACATCATTAGTAAGATTTTCAAAGCAAATTCTCGAAACCAAACAAAAATAAGATGATCCTTGAAGTGTGTACACCTTTATTTTTATTCTAAAATGTTGACAACATTTAAATAATAAATGACCTTTTCTGAGCCTACTTCACAGACTGGATAACCAGTAGTATTAAACATGCTAAGCATGAAACAGAAACTTCCATCCCAGTCTACACACTCCTTCACTTCTCCAGCATTTCCCTGAGGAAGGCCTTGACAAACACCTTACAGAAAAAAGGCTCTGCTCCTGATCCTCCAGAACACAGAGGAGTTTTAAATAAATTATCCAAAGCTGTCAATTTGCATACCTTAATATAGTCTTTCAACGTGAATGCCATGTAGGTGAAAGATCCAACTCACTGCTTTCCTTTGTGCTCAAATACTGTACTTCTGGAACATATCCCAGCAGTAGCCAGAAGCCTTACATGAAGGAGGACATCAGGAAAGATCATCTAATAATCTAAACTCTGAATTTTTAAAAAACATTGTGCCTTACTTGTAGGCCTCTAAATATTACTTAGTTTTTCTCTCTCCTTAGGTATCCACCAAGTGCATAAGATGAAATGCACTTTATAGAGATGAGTTTTATACTCCAGAAGTTTAATTCTTTTAAAATTCAATGCATTGCCCCTATTTCATTTGACTGATTTTTCTCATAGTAGATTCCAAGGTGCAGTCATTATTCCTTAGCTATAAACAAAGCACAATATATTTTTGCCTAACTTCCTGGGTAAACCACAATCTAGGCCAAATGCTTTCTGTATGTGATTTAGATGCTTACACTATAAATTAATACTCAGTCATAAACGGTAGGAGAAAGATTGGAGTGTTGCTCTGTATGGTCCTGTTTATTAGACACTATGATGGTTCAATATAAAATGATCACAGAAGTAAGAAAAAAAAATCTGGGTTCTGGAGAGGAAACTCGGGTATCAGTGTGTGCAAGAGTAGAAGAGCACTGCCAAAGTGGCTTTCAAACTCTAACCACAGGCCAAAGCTAAGAAATATATATTTTATTTTATTCAGTAACACACACACCTGGTAAAGCTTTAATAAAATGACACTTGCCGTTGTTACCTGTGACATTATTCTGACATTTTCTAACCCACTATATCCTATGTCATTTCATCCATCCTATTGTATTCTATTTCACTTGTGTTGGAGCTACATAATATTCTCTAGGTATCTGCTGTGGGTCTTGCTATGCATCTCAATGCTAGTCTTTGCCTCGGCTGTGCCAACTATTTCTTTCTGTCTGCCCTGAAGCTTCTCAACCACTGCTACCCTGGCCTAGATGAGAGTACCATCAACTATTCTGATACATATTACTAAAAGTGTCAGGTAATTAATTCATTTTGAAGTAATTTTTGTGAAGGGACAGGAGAATCCTCCTCTATTTCATGCCTCTGCTGAGATGCATGAGTCATGCTTTTCAGGGTCAAACCAGTGGACTCTGCCCCTTGTGCCTGTAGTAACATCCTGGACAAAGCACCTGTGGATTGGTTTTCCATGTACTGGCTTCCCGGCTCTTAAATCCCCAACTACTATTTCTTGGAATGGGGTCAAATCCTAAATAAACCACTTACACATATATTCTAGACACGTAAATTCTCCTTTTTGGGGAGAGGAGCATGAAAGGGACTCAGGCTAAAATAACACTTGATTTAAAAAATGCTGGTTGTAAGTTGATTTCATGTTTCATTAACATTAGTTTGCAAAACAGTGATCCAGGGCTTGGGAAGAAAGAGAATTCAAGTGGAAGAGAGGATTCTCAGATGATGGGAGAACTGAAAATTTCTCATTTGTGTCAGAGAACTTTGCAAAATACCCATTGGTGAATGGTACTCATGAGGCAAGTTTAGCCCAGCTAGCTAGAAAGTATCTCTCTATTCTGTGGTATATATCAACCTCGCTCCTTGCTGTCACCTTTATGATTCATAGGAAGACAGAATGCACATCATGCATTTACATTCAGTTTAGCAAGTATTTATCGAGTCTCAATAATTCTGAGGTTACTATGTTAGAATGTTTTTAGAAGCTAGTTGAAACATAACATTCATATCTACGTAATAAGAAATTGGAAGTCTCTTGGGCACTGCTGGTGCTATCAAATTTTTGTTAGGAGAAATAAGGGTGTTTTAAAGGAAATAAAGAAATTAGACATGACTCTATGTGTGTGTGTGTATTTGATTAGAGACTGAAATAAAACTTGATGGCTTGAGTTAAAATTCATAGAAAAAGAAGAGTAGCCAATACAGAAAACACTGAACAACTGTGAATGTGTTAGTCACTCAGTCATGCCTGACTCTTTGTGATCCCATAGACTGTAGCCCACCAGGCTCCTCTTCTGTCCGTGGAATTCTCCAGGCAAGAATACTGGAGTGGGTTGCCATCCCTTCCTCCAGGGGAGCTTCCCAACCGAGGAATCAAACCCAGATCTCCCACACTGTAGGCAGATTTTTTACCATCTGAGCCACTAAGGAAGTCAGGAACACAAATTGTAACATCAGATTCTTACTATACATGAATACTCAAGGAATGTAAATAAGATACATATGAAAAGTAACTACATGTGTCCACATACATGTTACAGGGCTTCCCTGATCATTGAGAAGGTTTACAGGCTGCACAGATTTCCTTTTCTATGAATTTTACCCTGTTGTCCTGGCCTGTCAATCAGATTGTTAGTTCCTTTCAACGAATCTGTAAAATTTTAATATATTCTGTCATGTGTATCACAGATGAAGTCTTACATCATTACTATTTCAAAAGATTCCCAGTAGCATCTAACAAACTCTTTACTTGCCACGCTGAATTTTAGTAAAAAATAAAGAGCCTACAGGAGGGCAGTGACTGTTCAAGTGTTATCTCTTGTTAGTCAAAGGGAACAGTTATAAGATGAATAAATTTTGAGAATCTAATGTACAGCATGGTGATTATAGTTAATAATACTATATTGTATATTTGAAAATTGCTGAGTAGATCTCATATTCTCATCACAAAAAAGGGAATGGTAATCATGTGACTTGACCGAGGTAGTGGCTAACACAATGGGGGTAATCATTTTTCAATATAAATGTACCAAATCAGCACATTGTACTCTTTAAGTTTGTATAATCTTACATGAATTATATCTCAATTAAACTGCAAAGTAGAGTTTTATCTCTGGTCCAGAAATGTAGTATCCAAGGGTTTTCTAATAAATCTCCTTGAGCCCCTATCATTCTATTGAAGGCAGTATAATGACCAGTGGAGAAGCCAAAGGGTAAAAAAGGTATGGAAACAGTGGGCTGGTAGACCAAGGGGCTTATCTTCCATCTTGATCTAAATTTCAGAATATTTAAAATAATCTGTGAACACTCATAAGGTAAAGGAAAGAAACAAAGAAAAAGATGAAGCACCACCTGTACTTGCCCTGGTTAAGCACAGGGCTTACTAGTGCCTTGCCCTGTGCGAGTGGCATGCAGCAAGTGCTAAAGAAAGACTTATGAAGAGCTGAGTGCCTCTGTGAGCATAGCATCTTAAGAGGGATGCCAACAAGTGGAAGCACACCCAGTGATGGAGGATGAAGGTCATGAAGGGTCCAAGGCCATGCACTGTGTTGAGTCATCAGAAGTTAGAAGTCATCAGAAGGAAGCCTGAGGGAACACACGGTGGTGGCAGCCTCGTGGTGTCCTCACTACATGGCTTGGATTTGGAAGTGATATTAGTCTCCCAGTGGCAGTAGAGGTCCACGGGAAGAAGTTCAAAAGAAGATAAATTTTCATATTTAATTCAACAACAGCAAAAAATATTAAAGCCCTTTTTCATACACTGAACAATGCACTTGATGCTGAGGTTAAAAAGTACATGAGACACAATTTCATGTCTCAAAATGTTCAGTTGGGCAGGAGAGACTAGTCTCTACACTATCAAAGTTAATAAATAGTGAAAGTAAGGTAATATACCGAAGGAGAACAGAGGATATAGTGATTAATTTGCTTAAATATATTCAATCAGTTAATAAGTTACCTCGAAAGATACTGAGATTCCAAATACAGAAGGCATTTGAGCCAAATGTGAGTTGGACTCAAATGCACTTGAATATGGACAATAAATACAATTGTTTAAAAGCTGACTGAGTTTGAAAAAGCAGAGTCTAAGATGGCTGTATTTCCAAGAACATGTTTGCTTAATGGATTTCATTCTAAAAATAAACATGAACTCAATGGTAATCAAAGAAAACTGCTATTGTTTTCATATTTGGCCTGGGTTGCCAGTGTACGATCCATTGTCTAAATCAGGGATTGGAAAACTATGACTCATGGGTGAAATTCAGGTATCTGCCTGTTTTTGTAAATACAGTTGTATTGTAACATAGCCACGCTCATTAATTCATGTATTGCCCATGTACTTATGGAAGATTATCTAGTTCTCAGATCTAAAATACTTAGTATCAAATTTTACAGAAAAAGTTGGCTGAGAGTTGGTCTAGATAACCACTTGTTATTCATGTTGAAGCTGGAGTGGTAGGTTGAGGGCTGGGGGTTATTGGGTTAAATGTTGGATTAGGTTCTTTTCAACTTTACAGGATGCATTAAAATCGTGATTATTCTATTTTTCTTGTTAGATCCAAAGTAAGTTGTTGTATTAATGTAGATAATCATGTTCATATCAGTTAACTAGTAAAAACAACACTAACTCCCTAAGAGTTGGGAAATTCTCAGTGTAATCAATTCAATTTAATTGGATCATGTGTGTTTTCTCCTCCAACCTAAAAATTACATTAGAAATCTACAGATTACTTGGGTTTCATCACTGTTTCCACTCAAAAATACATTTAAATTGATTAGAAAACAGTTGATGTGGTACTGCTATAGCAACAGGACCTATGTGATGAGGTAATGCTTGCTTGATATTTAATGTTAAATTAATGAGAATTATGCACTTATGACTACTCTTAGAGTGCCAGTAATAGATGTTTTATTATGATGTGAGCAGAGAGATTCCGTCTTCTCACTATTTCACTCTTAAACTGATTGATCTTGCCAAGCTTCCTGGAGAATTGAGTGCTGAGGTGTATTGTAAATGCAGCCAGGGAAATATGAAAACTATTTTTTAAACATAAACTGCTAAGTTAAATATTTGTATAACTTTAGAAAAGTCCATTTATCCGGGCCTTCAGCATGCAGATCCATCCTCTCAAAAATAGAACGTTTATGCTAGAAATGTGAGACCCGGTTCTCCCTGGGGCAGCTGTGGGAGCCAGCCTCTAACATGGCCCCTCATGGTCTTCATCTCCTCCTATGATCACTGTCTTATTGGGCCCTTCTGTAAGAAGTGGGACTGACTTGTGCAATCATCAGGGTACTGCAACAATGATGGAATGTGGTAGCTAAAGCTAGGTAATAAAAGACATTGAGGGATTTCTCTGGCGGTTCAGTTGTTAAGACTCCATGATTCCACACTGCAAGGGGCATGGGTTCAATCCCTGGTCAGGGAACTGGGATCACTCATGCTGTACAGCATGGACAAAAATAAAGAAAGGAAGAAAATGGACAAATAAAAATAAAAGACACTGAGACTTCTACCTTGCTTTCTTGGGTCACTCACTCACAGAGAGGCCAGGTGGTATTAGAGAAGGATACCCAAGCAGCACTGTGGGGAGCAGACTGACAAGGAAAGGAGACAATCTTGCCAAGAGTCAAGAGCAGCGTGAGAGCTTACATGGGATAACAACTTTGCAAGGAGATCCTCCAGCCACAGTCAAGACTTCAGATGGTTGCAGAGATCTGGATTGCAATCTCATGAGAGACTTAAAGCCAGAATCACTCAGTTATGATTCTCTCAAATCCAGGCAATACAGAACTGAAAGATGATAAATGGTTGTTTGAAGCCATTAAATCTGGAGATGAATTGTCATGTGTAGTAGATGACTAATAGAGCAGCAATACCATGTGTGGGCTTCCCTGGTGACTCGGATGGTAAAGAATCCACCTACAATGTGGAAGACCTGGATTTGACCCCTGCATCGGGAAGATCCACTGAAAGAGGACCTGGCAACCCACTCCAGTACTCTTGTCTAGAGAATTCCATGGACAGAGGAGCCTGGAGGGCTACAGATCATGGGGTTTCTAAGAGTCAGGCAATGGCACCCCACTCCAGTACTCTTGCCTGGAAAATCCCATGGACAGAGGAGCCTGGTAGGCTACAGTCCATGGGGTCGCTGAGAGTTGGACACAACTCAGTGACTTCACTTTCACTTTTCACTTTCATGCATTGGAGAAGGAAATGGCAACCCACTCCAGTGTTCTTGCTTGGAGAATCCCAGGGACGGCGGAGCCTGGTGGGCTGCTGTCTATGGGGTCGCACAGAGTCGGACACGACTGAAGCAACTTAGCAAGAGTCAGGCACAACTGAGCGATTTTCACTTTCACTCTGTGTGGGAGAGTTATGAAGTGCTGCTTCACTGAAAAGATCAATCCATGCTATAGAGCCTTGGCAGCTGGGAAGAGAATGTCCAATCCCAGGGGCCACACAGCAACTTGGTGCCCCAGAGATGAAAGCCTTCCTCTCCAGGTAGATTCAGCTCGATTGGGATGCCTGGTTTAATTGATGGGAATGATGCAGAGAAGTGTTTTGAACTAAGGGGCTGACAAAGATACCTGTTCTGCTCACTTAAAGCCATACGACATGGCCGTGGCACATGAGTTCTAGACTTCCTTTCTGTAGTTGAAATGACTCTTTGCTTTTTCCAAGTCAAATAAGGGAACTCATGTGAAAACATGTTTGAAAATAGTGTAGAGCTATTGCTGCGATTGCTGGTCCTTGGCACCTTCTTTAAAAGATGAATGCTAGCTCTTGCTTGCCTATAAATGTTGATGAAACTGTCCATTTTTCTTCATCAGAATTATGGGACAAATGAGTATGTTATTATCTTCCATACCTTGATGTTCCCTCCTCTGTGAGTACCTGAGTTTATTCACTCTCAATTTTAACTACAAAATCAAAGAAAAGATTCTTTTCCTAAGCTAACTGACATCATGTTCCCCCTTCTAATGGTTTAGAGCTTGGCCTGTCATATCTATCCAATCTGAGAAGACCCTGAATCTCCATTTTTAATCATCTCTGCACTCTGTGTTATGAATCACCCAGTGCTAACCACCTCTAAAGGAATAAAAGGAACACACTTTTAGTATACATTGCTTATACCATCATGAATGTCAAAAAAATACATTTTACAACATTGATTCATTGACTCATTCATTTCATAACATTAATACTTTGTACTATAATTAACATACATATCATGAAAATTTATATTCTGTATCATGCTCTATTCTAGATGCTAGAAATACAGCTGTGAACAAAGCAAAATCCATACTTTCACAAAGCTTTTAGTTTATTAGTGAGTGAATGCAGATCATAAATAATCTACATGAAATACATAGCATATTACATGGTGCTACTGAAAAACAGAAATGAAAGAATTATAGGGAGTACATGGAGAGTGTAGTTTCAAATACAGTTGCCAAAAGTCTTCATGGGAAAGGTGCCATTTGAGTTAAGATCTGGTGGAGATAAAAAGTGACATTGGGTCCCGAAGAAGAACACTGCCACCAGAGGAAACAGTGAGAAGAAAGGCCCTCGTGTGCAAGCTTGTTTGGTTTGTCTCGGAGAAAGGAGGTTAACGTGACTGAAGCAAAGTGAGAAAGGAGCAACTGTTACTTCCCAGGAGGCACAGTGGTAAAGAATCTGCCTGCTGGTGCTGGAGAAGCAAGGGACCTGGGTTGGATCCCGGGTCAGGAAGGTCCCCTGGAGGAGGAAATGGCAACCCACTGCAGTTTTCTTGCCTGGAAAATTTTGTGGATAGAGGAGCCTGGCGGGATACAGTCTGTGGGGTCACAAAGAGTTAGACACGCCTAAGCACGCATGCACAAGGCCAGAGGGTATTATTTTTTTCTCTTTCTTTCTTTCTTTCTTTCTTTTTTTTTTTTTTTGAGGCTAGAGGTTTTAACAGGAATTTAGATGTTTTCCAATGACTTGTACATGGAAAGAGATGGGAAGCCTCTGAAGAGTTGAGCAGAATGTTGATTTGATCTGACTTGTGGTAGCTCCACTGGTAAAGAATCCACCTGCAATGCAGGAAACCCTGTTTGGACTTCTGGGTCAGGAAGATCTGCTGGAGAAGGGATAGGCTACCCACTCCAGTATTCTTGGGCCTCTGTGGTGGCTCAGAGCATAAAGAATCTGCCTGCAATGTGGGAGACCTGAATTCAATCCCTGTGTTAGGAAGATTCCCTGGAGGAGGGCATGGAAACCCACTTCAGTTTTCTTGCCTGGAGAATCCCCATGGACAGAGGAGCCTGGTGGGCTACAGTCCATGGGGTCACAAAAGGTCAGACATGACTGAGTGGCTATTCATAAGCACATAATTTATAAGAAGCACTCTAACAGTTGTGATAAGGAACAGAATGAGGAGGCCTATAGCAGATGCTGAGTAATTGGTAAGAAGGTTTGAGCATTAATTTGAGTGAATAATAATAATGAAGTCTTTTACTAGAGAGACTTTTTTAAAGGTGTGGAAAAGTGGACAAAAATTCTGGATATATTTTGAAGGGAGAGCCAGAAGGAATTACTGACAGATTGACTTAGGATGTTAGAATATTATTCCAAAGATTTTTGGCACCACACAAATGGAAGAATGGGCTTTTTAAAAAGTGATGATAAAGACTGCAGGGAAATGCAATTTGGAAAGTTAGAACCTAAAGAGTTCATTTTGTAATATTTTAACCTGAGGACACCTAGGTGAAAATGTCAAGTAGGCAATTAGTTGTTCAAGTTGGGAGTTCAAGGATGAGGTATGGGCTGAAGATGTTCATTTATAATTTATCAAGATTTAAATGTTCTCAAGGCTGAAAAAATGTGTTGGATAAAAAGAAAAGTTGTTCAAATATTTAGTTCTGGAACACTCTAAGTTTAGAGATGGGTGAGGAGAGGAGAGCACAGCATAAAGGAGCTTGAGGAGGAGCAACCTGTTACTCAGGAGAAAATCCATGGCAGTGAGCATACTGGAAGCCAAGTTAAGACAGTGTTTTAAGGATGAGAGACCCATTAACTCAGTCAAATGCTGTAGATAGGACAACA